>NC_091287.1:400088803-400416803 GCF_032444005.1 Ranitomeya imitator | reverse complement strand
GTATATATACACTGCACAGGGGGCACAGTATGCACACACACATACACTGCACATACCCATCACAGCAGCCGCTCCTTCCGGCCTCAGCAGGATAACCCCGCAGCAGTGTGCCGCCAGCCGGCGGTCTCGCTCTGGCCCAGTGTTCTCCACTTACCTGTCAGATCCTAGGACCGCACTAGCCAGCTACGATCTGGATCTCCTCCTTCCAGTCAGGTGAGTTCGGCAGACACTGACTGCACACAGTGTGGGCGTGTCTGCAGTGCAGGGATGCGGCTGCCAACACCCAGCCTTTAACCCAGCAAGCAGCCAGAAGCTGGGGGACCGTCCCAGGGGCATCTGCACCCTGCGCCCGACCCAGCCCAGCCCAGCCTTCCGGGATCCAAGACCCCCACAGCAGCCGGAAGACAGGTGGGTGGGCGGGCCGACACAGGACTGTCAGGCAGTAACCAAACTTGGCGCCTAAGCGAGGAGGGGGTAGGGCTTACACCGTGACTTATTTCTGCTTCCGGATCCCTGTGCACACTGCACTACGTGACGGCGCTGTCTCTGAGACCCCCGCAGCAGCCAGAGGAGGGAGGAGGCGGGAGGAGGAAGGCGGGAGGAGGAGTGCAGGAGGAAGGAGGGAGGAGGGCGGAGGGCGGGTGGACCCGGACTATAAAAAAAAAAGCTTTTAAAAAAACCACCTTGCCTTGCTCAGGTGCCGCCCCCCCGCATCCTGCCGCCCTAGGCACGTGCCCGCAAATACGGCCCTGGATGAGGGCTTATTTTTTGTGTGCCGAGCTGGAATTTTTAATGATGCCACTTTTTGTGCAGATACGTTCTTTTGATCGCCCGTTATTGCCATTTAGCGATCAGGTTAATCCTTTTTTTTTTATACATCGGGTGAGTCTGAACGCGGCGATACCAAATATGTGTAGGTTTGATTTTTTATTTATTGTTTTATTGTTTTATTTTGATTGGGGTGAAAGGGGGGGTGATTTGAACTTTTATGTTTTTTATTTTATTTATATTTTTAAACACATTTTTATTTACTTTTGGCATGCTTCAATAGCCTCCATGGGAGGCAATAAGCTGCCATAACTCGATCGCCTCTGCTACATTGAGGTGTGGCACAGGAAGCACTTGTTAAATGCTGCTGTCAGTGTTTGACAGTGGCATTTAACTAGTTAATGGGCGCGGGTGGATCACGATTCCGCTGGCGCCTATTGCGGGGACATGTCAGCTGTTCAACACAGCTGACATGTTGCGGCTTTGAGGTGGGCTCACCGCCGGGATACTGCAAGCTGACGTACTATTCCGTCAGCTGGCAGAAAGGTGTTAATAAATCTTAATTAAACCGTACTGACGACATCACCTATTCCACAGACGCCATTGTCTCCTGCAAACGAGTTAAAATAACAAACAACAATATTCCTCACCTTTCCACCTTTGCCGCGCTGTCATGCACATGACCGAGTGACAAACACCCGGTGTTCAGGTAGCCAATCACAGTAAAGTCACACCAAAGATGACGCCGTCATTACTGTGATTGGCAAGCAAGCCCAGCTTGTTCATTGGCTGCAAGCCTGAAAATAAAGCATAAAACATGCTGAGTGGGTCACTCGAATATACCGAGGCGAATAGCAAATTATTCATCGAGTAATGAATATCCTGAATACCGTACTATTCCTGCGAGTAACGAATAGTGCAGAATATATTCTCTCATCGCTACTTATAATATATTGGTGAATTGTTATGCAAATGAGCTGACAACTACAGGTGCTTGGTTTGTACTTAAACATTCCTGATTGACATTTCAATCTTCATTATGTCTTGCTCCCATGGCCAACATCTCGCGCAGACTTTGTGCATTAATATCCTGATGACATGGTAAGAGCTGGAATTATCCATCTGAGCATAGCCTTCCTCTGGGAATGATGATGCCTGGTGGGGGGGCAGGTTACAGATACTGACATCTTGTCCAGTCACCGACATCCCCCGGGGCTGCGCATGTGCAGATGGATGTTCCAGCTCTTATTGTAATTAGGACATTACTGCACATGCCTACAAACTTTAAGGAACACATGCAGAAATTACCAATACTATTTTTTTTACAATAGTTTCTTTCACGGTTAGAAATCATTAATAATAATTCTGGTCTTGAAAAATGGTAAATGTGTACAAAGAAATTATTAAAAAACAAAATGCAGTATGGTAATTTTTTATTATTTCATATAGCATATAACAGTCATTATAACATATTTGTTATTTGGAACAGATGTAATAAAACTTAATATTTATCCTAATTTTTTTTTTTTTTACTCTCTAGGTGCTTTCTGTATTCCAGTGAGTGCTTCATACATCCTGACTGATAAGTGGACGCTTGGGAACATTCTCTGCAAAGTCTGGTTGGTAGCTGACAACCTTATGTGCACGGCATCAGTTTTTAATATCGTTCTCATCAGTTATGACCGATTCCTCTCCATCAGTATGGCAGTACGTGTTTTCCATTATATTAGTATCACATTATACTACATTCCCAACATCATTTTATTGTTTCATAACCCTTCATTTTTTTTGTTTTTTTTAGAATATGTTAGAACTTGATGTCCTAACGATTGTCTCACTTACTGCATATCAAATGGTTTCTGACAACTATACCCATTTGAATAACATGTATCAAAATACTGAAATTTTGGTTTTAGCTAATTTTGAGGCCAACTATGTTCTGCAGCACATACAGGACGTAAAAGGTTACTGATAAAGAAAAAAAAAGTTTTTAAGTAAAACTGAATTGCAAAGTTATTTTTTTTAAATAACAGTTTTATTGAAAATTTCCAAGCATTTGACCATTTCATTGAGAAGAAACCTGGGGAGAAGGGAAGCATACAAAGAGGGGAGCGTGTTTCTTCTGTTTTTGCAAAATAAATTTTTAGTGAAACCAAATACACCCTAAGTTGCCCATATTTTTTAAAGGGGTTGTATTGGGAATATTCTTTACTGATTTGATAATACAAACCGCTAGGCCACACTATAGGTGAATAAATGTTATATTTTATCAGTCCAGTAATTTGAACGAGACTATACTGCAACATAAGAATGTTGTACAATATAGTACAATGTGTTAAATGTGTGCCAACCTAAAGCAAGTAATGTATATCGCACATATGGGAATATCCGAGCAATACCCCTAAGAACCTAGCCTAACTTTAGAGCACTGTCAGATACTGTATCTACTGTGATGGAAACTACAACACAGCTCAGTTAACTAGAATAGAGCAGTATTACATTTCCCTGTGACTAACGCTACAGGAAAATATAAAAGAAAAAAAAAAGCGCATCATGTGTATATCAACCAAGACCACCAATGATGAGAGGATAAGACAGGGGCTCACCTTTGTTGGTTGTGCAACTAGGCACAATCCTATAGCTAGCATATAAATCAATGGAGCTGCTGCTCCACCCGCTGGATCCCCACAGGTTCTGAAAATGTGTAGTAGAAACAATTTCTTGTTGAGATGATCTTGTCAGCGCAGTCCACGGATGTCCAATCCAGGCCGGAATATTTCCGACCTGGATTGGACATCTGTGAGCAACGCTGACAAGATCACCCCAACAAGAAATACTTTCTCCTGCTAGAGGATGCCCTTAGTCTGAGTGGTGGATACAGCAGACTCTCTCCTGATGCTGGCCTATATGATTTTGCCACTTCCAGATTACTGGTGAAGGTCTCCCTTTGACCAAAACATTTCTTTATTTTGTCTTTAATGTTCTACAATAAAATAATACTATTTTTGTTGAATACATCAATATGAGTGCCAAGTCTTTTTGCATCATAACTGACGGCTTTGGATCCAACTCCTGCACGTTTTTCTCCAGAAGTGCCGTGTTTATTATCACATTCTCTTGTCTGAGCTGCATGGCCAGTCATTATTTTGATTGATACAAATTTTGGGCTATATATGACATTTTATTCACTATTTGGGCTCATACTCATAGAATTGGACTCTGACCAATGTTAATCTATAATTCCCTGCTCATCTGCAATTTTTTTCTCAGCTGAAATATGACTGAGAAAACAATTACAGTATGCTGCGATAGTCCTCTTACCACAGACGAGACTCGCTGATGGAAGTCATTGGGTATGATAAAAAGAAATCGCACCACACTCAAACCATGCGAGTGACATCCGATTTTTACACGTCATTGAAAACCTGACATTTCATCTGCCTCATACAGTAAAATCACAGCAACAGCATAGAATAGATACATACACATAGAATATATAGATATAAACATGTCGGTGACATTTATGATTAGTACAGTGCTTGTGCAGCTTACTGTACATGTATTTTATTACTGAATCCATTTTCTGAAAAAAATGGTATGGCATCCCTCAAATTTTATTAACCAGCAGAGGGAAAGCGCACACTGAGGGCAGATATTTATAGCTTGGGGAGGGGGTAATACCCATGCAACTTCCCAGGCTATTAATGTTAGCCCACAGCTGTATACTAAGCCTTTACTAGTTGTGAAAATGGGGACCCCCAAAAAAGGCGCAAGGTTCCCCTATAATTAAATAAGCAACAAAGGCTAGGCAGACAGCTGCAGACTGATGTTAATAGCATAAGAAGGGGCCATGGATATTGGCCCCATCTCAGACTAAAAATATCAGCTCTCAGCTTCCCCAGAAATGGCGCATCCATAACATGCACCAAAATTGGCACTTAGCTTCTGCTCTTCCCACTTGACCTGCTTCAGTGGCAAGTGGGGTGATAGGGTTGGGGTTGATGTCAGCTTTGTATTGTCAGGTGACATCAAGCCCAGGGGTTAGTAATGGAGAGGCGTCTATAAGACCCTATGGTCAAATTGTGAAAAAAAATCACACCCAAAATGATGTCCTCTATTTGATTAAATGACACAGACTCCGTTATTGACTTAAAATTAATCAAATACAGTTATACTGGCCTTATGCCCAATCTACTTAAGCAAATGCCCCCGGTAAAAGAATAAAAATGGTAAACAACCACATTCCTCACTTGTCTGACAAGAAGATAATAATCCAATTGTCCCACAATGCATCTAGCTCTGCTACATCTAGATGACATGCTACACTGTTGCATGATACGACTGTACAGCCTGCCATTCAGCACAGACACTGAGCTGCGTGTGCTTACTCTGCGTGACATGCTAAAGTTGAGATGAGTTCATATCCAGTTAATTCGTTTCACCTCACTGACGTCACCGTGAATGTGAGAAAGTAGCTGAGGTGTAATCAGACCATGTTCCTGCATGGTTAGACATAGCCATTATACAGTACACAGCAGGGGCACATTTACAAGATTATCTTAACACGGAAACATTATTTTTTTAAGCACATCCATTTGTGAAAATTATTATTATTCCAAGATCTATTGATTAAAATAAACTTTGCTCGTGGGACAGCTGTTGTGAATTCTGTTGTCGAACTCCCTCCTGTGGTCGTGAATGGTACTTCGGCGAGTTCTGTCTATGGGCTCCCTCTGGTGGCTATGAGTGAAGCTGCTGCTTCTGAGGTTCCTTACACAGGTGACGTGGTTTATCCTTTGGTTGGCTTCTCTATTTAACTCCACTCAGATCGTTACTCCATGCCAGCTGTCAATGTTTTAGCATTGGTTCAGTTCGCTCCTGGATCTGCCTGGTGACCAGTCTTCTCCTGCAGAAGCTAAGTTCCTTATTGTTATTTTTGCTCGTTGTTTCGTTGTCCAGCTGGTTATCCTGATTTTGTCTTGCTAGCTGGAAGCTCTGGGATGCAGAGTGGCCCCCCCCCCCCCGCACCGTGAGTCGGTGCAGAGGTCTTCTTTTGCACACTCTGCGTGGTCTTTTGTAGGTTTTTGTGCTGACCGCAAGGATTCCTTTCCTGTCCTCTGTCTATTTAGTAAGTCTGGCCTCTCTTTCCTGAAACCTATTTCATTTCTGCGTTTGTGACTTTCATCTTTTCTCACAGTCATTATATGTGGGGGGCTGCCTATTCCTTTGGGGAATTTCTCTGAGGCAAGGTAGGCTTTATTTTCTATCTGTAGGGCTAGCTAGCTCTGAGGCTGTGACGAGGTGCCTAGGGAGCGTCAGGAGCGCTCCATGGCTATTTTTAGTGTGTGTGATAGGATTAGGGCTTGCGGTCAGCAGAGCTCCCACATCCCAGAGCTCGTCCTGTATGAGTTTAACTATCAGGTCGGGTGCTCCTAACCACCAGGTCATAACAGTACAGCTGGCCCAAAGTATTAATGCATCTCAATAGAGGGATAAGAGGACTTCTGAGACCATTTTTTTTCTTTGCACTGTGTTTTGTCTTTCTTTTCCCCTAGACCTTTGGGTGGTTCAGGACACAGGTGTAGAGATGGACATTCAGGGTCTATCCTCTTGTGTGGATCATCTCACTGCAAGGGTACAAAACATTCAAGATTTTGTGGTTCAGAATCCTATGTTAGAGCCTAGAATTCCTATTCCTGATTTATTTTCTGGGGATAGATCTAGATTCTTGAATTTCAAAAATAATTGTAAACTGTTTCTAGCTTTGAAACCCCGCTCCTCTGGTGACCCCGTTCAACAAGTAAAAATCATAATTTCTTTGTTGCGTGGTGACCCTCAAGACTGGGCATTTTCCCTTGCGCCAGGAGATCCTGCATTGCGAGATGTAGATGCGTTTTTTCTGGCGCTTGGATTGCTTTATGATGAACCAAATTCAGTGGATCAGGCAGAGAAAATCTTGCTGGCTTTGTGTCAGGGTCAAGATGAAGCGGAGGTGTACTGTCAGAAGTTTAAAAAGTGGTCTGTGCTTACTCAGTGGAATGAATGTGCCCTGGCGGCAATTTTCAGAAAGGGTCTTTCTGAAGCCCTTAAGGATGTCATGGTGGGATTTCCCACACCTGCTGGTCTGAATGAGTCTATGTCCTTGGCCATTCAGATCGATCGGCACATGCGTGAGCGCAAAGCTGTGCACCATCTGGCGGTATTCTCTGAGCATAGGCCTGAGCCTATGCAATGTGATAGGACTTTGACTAGAGCTGAACGGCAAGAACACAGACGTCGGAATGGGCTGTGTTTTTACTGTGGTGAATCCACTCATGCTATCTCCGATTGTCCTAAGCGCACTAAGCGGTTCGCTAGGTCTGCCACCATTGGTACGGTACAGTCTAAATTTCTTTTGTCCGTTACTCTGATTTGCTCTCTGTCGTCCTATTCAGTAATGGCATTTGTGGATTCAGGCGCTGCCCTGAATTTGATGGACTTGGAGTTTGCCAGGCGCTGTGGTTTTTTCTTGGAGCCCTTGCAGTATCCTATTCCATTGAGAGGAATTGATGCTACGCCTTTGGCCAAGAATAAACCTCAGTACTGGACTCAATTGACCATGTGCATGGCTCCTGCACATCAGGAGGATATTCGCTTTTTGGTGTTGCATAATCTGCATGATGTGGTCGTTTTGGGGTTGCCATGGCTACAGGTCCATAATCCAGTGTTGGATTGGAAATCTATGTCTGTGTCCAGCTGGGGTTGTCAGGGGGTACATGGTGATGTTCCATTGCTGTCAATTTTGCCTTCCACTCCTTCTGAAGTCCCTGAGTTTTTATCAGATTACCGGGATGTATTTGAAGAGCCCAAATCTGGTGCCCTACCTCCTCGTAGGGATTGCAACTGTGCTATTAATTTAATTCCTGGTAGTAAGTTTCCTAAGGGCCGTCTGTTTAATTTATCTGTGCCAGAGCACGCCGCTATGCGGAGTTATATAAAGGAATCCTTGGAGAAGGGTCATATTCGTCCGTCGTCGTCACCATTGGGAGCAGGGTTCTTTTTTGTGGCCAAGAAGGATGGTTCTTTGAGACCTTGTATTGATTACCGCCATCTTAATAAGATCACAGTCAAATTTCAGTATCCTTTGCCGCTGCTGTCTGATTTATTTGCTTGGATTAAGGGGGCTAGTTGGTTCACCAAGATAGATCTTCGAGGGGCGTATAATCTTGTGCGAATTAAACAGGGTGATGAATGGAAAACAGCATTTAATACGCCCGAGGGCCATTTTGAGTACCTGGTTATGCCATTCGGGCTTTCTAATGCTCCATCTGTGTTTCAGTCCTTTATGCATGACATCTTCCGAGAGTACCTGGATAGATTTATGATTGTATATTTGGATGATATTTTGGTCTTTTCGGATGATTGGGAGTCTCATGTGAAGCAGGTCAGAATGGTGTTCCAGGTCCTTCGTGCGAATTCCTTGTTTGTGAAGGGGTCAAAGTGTCTCTTTGGAGTTCAGAAGGTTTCATTTTTGGGGTTCATTTTTTCCCCTTCTACTATCGAGATGGACCCTGTTAAAGTTCAGGCCATTTACGATTGGACTCAGCCGACATCTGTGAAGAGCTTGCAGAAGTTCCTGGGCTTTGCTAATTTTTATTGTCGCTTCATCGCTAACTTTTCCAGTATTGCTAAACCGTTGACTGATTTGACCAAGAAAGGTGCTGATGTGGTCAATTGGTCCTCTGCGGCTGTAGCGGCTTTTCAGGAGTTGAAGCGTTGTTTTGCTTCTGCCCCTGTGTTGTGCCAGCCAGATGTTTCGCTCCCTTTTCAGGTGGAGGTTGATGCTTCTGAAATTGGAGCAGGGGCTGTTTTGTCGCAAAGAAGTTCTGATGGCTCGGTGATGAAACCCTGTGCCTTCTTTTCTAGAAAATTCTCGCCTGCTGAGCGCAATTATGATGTGGGCAATCGGGAGTTGTTGGCCATGAAGTGGGCATTCGAGGAGTGGCGACATTGGCTTGAAGGAGCTAAACATCGCGTGGTGGTCTTGACGGATCACAAGAATTTGACTTATCTCGAGTCTGCCAAACGGTTGAATCCTAGACAGGCTCGATGGTCGCTCTTTTTCTCCCGTTTTGATTTTGTGGTTTCATACCTTCCGGGATCTAAGAATGTGAAGGCTGATGCCCTGTCAACGAGTTTTGTGCCTGACTCTCCGGGTGTTCCGGAGCCGGCGGGTATTCTTAAAGAAGGGGTAATTTTGTCTGCCATTTCCCCTGATTTGCGGCGTGTGCTGCAAAAGTTTCAGGCTGATAGACCTGACCGTTGTCCTACGGAGAAACTGTTTGTCCCTGATAGATGGACTGGTAGAGTTATCTCGGAGATTAATTGTTCAGTATTGGCTGGTCATCCTGGAATCTTTGGTACCAGAGATTTGGTGGCTAGATCTTTTTGGTGGCCTTCTTTGTCACGGGATGTGCGTTCTTTTGTGCAGTCCTGTGGGATTTGTGCTCGGGCTAAGCCCTACTGTTCTCGTGCCAGTGGGTTGCTTTTGCCCTTGCCGATTCTGAAGAGGCCCTGGACGCATATTTCCATGGATTTTATTTCTGATCTCCCTGTTTCTCAAAAGATGTCGGTCATTTGGGTGGTTTGTGATCGCTTCTCTAAGATGGTCCATTTGGTACCCTTATCTAAACTGCCTTCCTCCTCTGATTTGGTGCCATTGTTTTTCCAGCATGTGGTTCGTTTGCATGGCATTCCGGAGAACATCGTCTCGGACAGAGGTTCCCAGTTTGTTTCGAGGTTTTGGCGGTCCTTTTGCGCTAAGATGGGCATTGATTTGTCTTTTTCTTCGGCTTTCCATCCTCAGACTAATGGCCAAACCGAACGAACTAATCAGACTTTGGAGACATATCTGAGATGCTTTGTTTCTGCTGATCAGGATGATTGGGTGTCCTTCTTGCCTTTGGCTGAGTTCGCCCTTAATAATCGGGCCAGCTCGGCTACTTTAGTTTCTCCTTTTTTCTGCAATTCTGGTTTCCATCCTCATTTCTCTTCAGGGCAGGTTGAGCCTTCGGACTGTCCTGGTGTGGATGCGGTGGTGGACAGGTTGCAGCAGATTTGGACTCATGTGGTGGACAATTTGACATTGTCCCAGGAGAAGGCTCAACGTTTCGCTAACCGCTGGCGTTGTGTTGGTCCCCGACTTTGTGTTGGGGATTTGGTTTGGTTGTCATCTCGTTACGTTCCTATGAAGGTTTCCTCTCCTAAGTTTAAGCCTCGTTTCATTGGACCATATAAGATTTCTGAGGTTCTTAATCCTGTGTCATTTCGTTTGGACCTTCCAGCTTCTTTTGCCATCCATAATGTGTTCCATAGGTCGTTGTTGCGGAGATACGTGGCGCCTATGGTCCCCTCCGTTGATCCTCCTGCCCCGGTGTTGGTCGAGGGGGAGTTGGAGTATGTGGTGGAGAAGATTTTGGATTCTTGTGTTTCGAGACGGAAACTCCAGTACCTGGTCAAGTGGAAGGGTTATGGTCAAGAAGATAATTCCTGGGTTTTTGCCTCTGATGTTCATGCTGCCGATCTTGTTCGTGCCTTTCATTTGGCCATCCTGATCGGCCTGGGGGCTCTGGTGAGGGTTCAGTGACCCCTCCTCAAGGGGGGGGGTACTGTTGAGAATTCTGTTGTCGAACTCCCTCCTGTGGTCTTGAATGGTACTTCGGCGAGTTCTGTCTATGGGCTCCCTCTGGTGGCTATGAGTGAAGCTGCTGCTTCTGAGGTTCCTTACACAGGTGACGTGGTTTATCCTTTGGTTGGATTCTCTATTTAACTCCACTCTGATCGTTACTCCATGCCAGCTGTCAATGTTTTAGCATTGGTTCAGTTCGCTCCTGGATCTGCCTGGTGACCAGTCTTCTCCTGCAGAAGCTAAGTTCCTTATTGTTGTTTTTGCTCGTTGTTTCTTTGTCCAGCTGGTTATCCTGATTTTGTCTTGCTAGCTGGAAGCTCTGGGATGCAGAGTGGCCCCCCCGCACCGTGAGTCGGTGCAGAGGTCTTTTTTGCACACTCTGCATGGTCTTTTGTAGGTTTTTGTGCTGACCGCAAAGATTCCTTTACTATCCTCTGTCTATTTAGTAAGTCTGGCCTCTCTTTGCTGAAACCTATTTCATTTCTGCGTTTGTGACTTTCATCTTTTCTCACAGTCATTATATGTGGGGGGCTGCCTATTCCTTTGGGGAATTTCTCTGAGGCAAGGTAGGCTTTATTTTCTATCTCCAGGGCTAGCTAGCTCTGAGGCTGTGACGAGGCGCCTAGGGAGCGTCAGGAGCGCTCCACGGCTATTTTTAGTGTGTGTGATAGGATTAGGGCTTGCAGTCAGCAGAGCTCCCACATCCCAGAACTCGTCCTGTATGAGTTTAACTATCAGGTCGGGTGCTCCTAACCACCAGGTCATAACAGACATCCCCTTTTAAAGAGTTGTTCCCCCTTAAATCCGTGGTCCATCCTGAATTAAAGCAGAAAAAACTTTTTTGTTTCAAGGCTAGATGTTTTTGTTTTTAGGTGTGAAAAATTGTATCTTCAAACTAGATCTGGGACCATTAAATATAACTATTTTCCTATTTTAAGGGTATTGGTTACTGGTTGCATCCATTGACTTAACATGAGGCTTGCAGGCCCATGTACAAAATCTCCAATAGGTCCCCCAACTCTCACAGGACTATTACACTGTAGTATTGGTCTTTTCATGTGGGCCACATGGACCACAGCTCCAGGGGTCCGGGTGTGACTGTAACCCTTGCACCCACTATAGTTACATCCCTGATTGCATCTCTTAATTTAATATCTACACTGTATCTTTAAATGTATAAAGTGATTGTAATCTCATTGTCACTTATTTTGTTTAGGTTGTATATCGCTCCCAACAGAGGAACCATAGTCAGACTGCAGTTAAGATGGCTGCCGTTTGGGTACTCTCCTTCCTTCTATACAGTCCTGCTATTATTTTATGGGACTATGTAAATGGTGACCCTCTAATCCCAGATGGCATGTGTGTTGCTGGTTATTATTACAGCTGGCACTTTCTTCTTGGAGCATCCACCTTTGATTTCTTTCTTCCATTGATATGCATTACAATCTTTAATCTCAGTATCTATTGGAACATTAAAAAGAGGAGCAGGAAAAGACACCAAGCAGTTACACCATCAATTACTCATCCATCAGATCAGAGTGGGACGTCTTCAGGGCTAAATATTATATCTAGTGGCAGAGAAGGAAAAGAAAGAAGACAAGACTGTAGAAATGTATCTCAGCCATCCCTAAGTATTGACGTCTCTGCCTCAGAAAGCCGCGCCCAAGCTATGAAGCTCTCCAGAGATAAGAAGGTTGCTCTGTCTCTGACAGTTTTAGTTTGTGTATTCGGGATATGTTGGGCGCCATAAACTCTTCTCCAAACTATCCGTGCGGCTTGTCATGATGACTGTATTGAATCTTACTGGGACCAAGTTACAAGCTGGATGTTATGGATTAATTCATCAGTGAATCCGATCATATATCCATTGTGCCATAAAATCTTTCGCGATGCTTTAGTAAAAATGTTTCAGAAATGTAAGATTTCATTGTGATAAAGGAATAATAATTGTATTTTTTGACCTTGTGCAAAATGTCAACTATACTTTACACTGACTTAAAGCCTAAATGCAGTAATACAACAGCAAGTCATGAAACATGAAATATTTCTTCTGTGTGATGATGACCCATTATTCTACGAATATATCAGAATTTTCTGCATCCGTCAGTCGTGACACCACTTCCTTTCTCAGTCACCACAAAATCTCATCTTCTAACACACTTAGCTGTAATGGTCACAGATAATTCACATAGGGACCTGGGAGAGGATGGGACATGGACGCTCCATGATCCAGAAAAAGGTCTGCTAAAATTAGGCTTTATTCGCAATAGTCGTTTCTCCTTGACGAGAGTTTTTGGTCCACTGTCACAATTGGAATTGGTAGCTGTCGTTCTTTAACTGAAGAGATTGTTTGTTATTTCCAAAAGTTGGATTAGAGCACAAATTGTTTATAATAATAAAATAACTACTATTCACCTAATAAGTGCTATATTATATGATTGTGATATATTAAGAGGATAATAATTTTCATAGGAGTGCTTCTTTAAGTTCATGTTTGTGGTACCTGTTTCATACTAAAACTCTATCTACTACATCTTGGAATAAGACGCACTTTAAATTAAACATGAATTATAAATAATATACTTAGTGTCTATTGTCCATTCACTATTTCTCTGAACATAATTCTCCATCAAACTCCAGTACAAATACTGGCTGGTGACAGCTCATGCAGCCTTATCTATCCTCCATTTCCTCCAGATGGTTGCACCATCATTGTAAATATACACCTGTACTCTGTCTCCCCACCTCATTGTAGATTGTAAGCTCCCACGAACAGGGTCGTCATTATTTTTGCTTTAACTATTGGATTATCTTTAACTACGTTACTTATGACTTGTATATGAATCTCTGAATTGTAAAGTGCTGCAGAACAGGTTGGCGCTAAATAAATAAAGATTATTATAATTATTATTAAGGCGTCATATTGAGGACCATATGAAGGCCTGTTTTTTGCAAGATGAGTTGTATTTTCTAATAGGTCCTTTTAATTTTTTTTATAATGTACTGAAAGACAGTAAAAAATGTAATTGTGAGGTGGAATTAGAACAAAATACACTTCCGTTTTGTTGTATAGAGTTAAACACACAATAAAAACTACACCACTTTTATTTTTGGATCAGTACAATTAGGAATATAACAAATTCAGATATGGGTTTATTTTTATTGACTTTTAAAAAAAAATTGTAAGTTTTATTTATGTTGGTCATCTCCATAGATTTGGTAAAAACAACTTGGAATGTTTATGGTCTAAATACGTATGATAAAAGACGGGGAGAAGAAATCACTACCTCCTGACTTCATTACGTTACACCCAAACTTACATGTATTTTACAGTATGTGATATATCACCATAAAATAGCTAGTATTTGTGAAGTGTATAGGAAATGATACAAGGTTTTATAAATATTTTAAAAGTATAAATTTAAAAATTGTGAGGTACATTTGTATTCAAACTCCCTGAGTCAATACTTTGTAGGATTATAGGACTATCTTTCACTGCAATTACTGCTGCAAGTCTTTTGGGATATGCTTCTACCAGCTTTGCACATATAGAGGCTGATATTGGTCCATTTTTCTTATCAAACTAGCTCTAGTGCAGTGAGATTGGATGGAGAGTGTCTGTGAAGAGCAATTTTCAAGTCTTGCCACTGATTCTCAATGGAATTTAGGTCTTGATTTTGATTGGGCAATTCAAACACATGAATATGCTTTGATTTAAGCCATTCCATTTTAGCTCTGGCAGTGTGTTTAGAGTTGTTGTCCTGCTGGAAGGTGAACCTACGTCCTAGTCTCAAAGCTTTTGCAACTACTAAAAAACTTTTCTTCCAGGATTGCCCTGTATTAATCTCCATCTATATTCCTATCAATTCTGACCAGCTCCCCTTTCCCTGCTGAAGAAAATCATCCCCACAGCATGATACTGCCCCCACCGTGTTTGACTGATGATGGTGTTTTCAGGGTGATATGCAGTGTTATTTTTCTGCCATACATAGCTGTGGAGACACAGGAGGTCAACGGGTGCTCTAGTCCGCTAGCCAAAGCTGCATGTACCAGGGATCATCCCACCGAATGCTCGCTCTCTTTTTACTGTGGGCCTAATACTTCTCAGATAACAAAGGGGAGGATAATCTAGTGTGACAATACTTTATTGAACCACAAAACAGGCAAATAACACATAGAACAATCCAAGCAAATTACCCAAGATGGTGCAAATTTACAGAGTCTCACCCTTCCACTGACTTGCAAGGATAAGAGAAGCTGTGACTTCAGAACTTCCAGGGCCAAATACCCCCCACCTGTGGCACACACAGAGAGGATGTAACAACAAGGTTAGGAAGCTGACAGACCATTGCGGTACAAGACCTGGTGACCGGAAGGTCGCAACCTGGTTTCTCTGAACATCTCCATGGAGCCAGGTGACAAGTGGGTCCCAATCCTGAATTTCACAAATGTGTTATGACCTGGTGGTTAAGAGGCCACACTGATATGACCTAGTGGCTAAAACGCAACATGGAGCGAGCTCTGAGAAGGTGGTATCTCTACTGACCGCAGTCCCTAACCCTAACAACAACACTAGAAATAGCCGTGGGATGTTCCTGACTCTCCCTAGACACCCCTTCACAGCCTAAGAAATAACTACCCCTATAGAAGGAAATAGAAAGCTATCTTGCCTCAGAGAAAACCCCCAAAAGGAAAGATAGCCCCCCACAAATATTGACTGTGAATGGAGAGGGAAATGACGTACACAGAAATGAAATCAGAATTCAGCAAAGGAGGCCAATACTAAACTAGATAGACAGAGAGAAAAGGATACTGTGCGGTCAGTATAAAAAACTACAAAATCCACGCAGAGTTTACAAAAATGAACTCCACACCGACTCACGGTGTGGAGGGGCAAATCTGCTTTCCCGGAGCTTCCAGCTAGCCTGAATAAGACATAGTGACAAGCTGGACAAAAAGAGACATATTTGCAAAGCAATAGAGTCCAAACAAATGGACAAACAAAAATTAGCAAAAACTTATCTTTTGCAGACAAGGACTGGCCATATGAAAATTCCAAAGAGAGAACCAAATCCAACCAAGAACATTGACAGCAGGCATGGACTAAAGCCCAGAGCAGGTTTAAATAACAAACCCAGGCAAGGCGATTAGTGAAGGCAGCTGTACAGCTACCTAAAGGAGCAGCAGTTCCACTCGAAACCACCAGAGGGAGCCCAAGGGCAGAACTCACAAAAATACCATTAGCAACCACAGGAGGGAGCTCCAGAACGGAATTCACAACATAAATGTATCCATGAGGATCAGGAGACTGGTGTGTCCAAATTCTGACCTCAAATTTATCCATGGGTTCAGTGATGGTGAAAGGTGCAGATCTGTATTATTTCAGCCAGGGCCGTGGCTCCCTAAGCTGGCATCTTGTAGAATGACAAATCTGTGCCCCTCGAGATGGAGCCATGATGTGGCAGGTATCCTGTTGAGTGTTCCTGGTTGTGTTTTTGTAAAGAGTCTGGGGTTCTTTGAATTTCTGAATCTCTTGGATATTTGGATATATTGTTACACAGGCATATTTCCTTTATATAGCTCACAATGGTTTTTAAAGCTAGCATCCAGAGGTCAAGAGGAAGATGTGATCATATTAATTTGCATTGTTTGACTATTTCATCAATTTGCATAGTTTTTATTTCTCTGTTTTGCAAGTCAGCAAGCCACAGGACCCACACAATGATCACACAACATATTAAGCAAACATCCATTGTTCAATATCAATGTCTTGCAAAGATAGCAGACAAACTATAGGAGCTGATATTAGAGGTAAATAACAACCATTCATCAATTTACAAATATCAATTTAACTACAAGAAGAGTCATTATTTCAGACTCTTGACCAGCAAAGAAAGAAACATAATAATTCAGAAGTTAGCATATAGATAGCAATCTATGCCTCCTGGCTTACTGAAAATAGATGTCTGGATAATTAATATAAAATGCTGTGTCATTGTTAAGGCTGGCAGAACGCACCAAATAAATATAAAGATAGCAATAAAGTGCCTTTGCAGCCCGTGGTCTACCGTTAACCTGCTGCTAAATAATGGCGGAATAAGATTGTGGATGAATGCTGAACACACGCAGGTTAAACGTCATCCGGTGTGAATAGAAGCAAACTCTGTTACTCCACAGAGTCGCAATAGAAATGCTGTGCCCTGTTAGCAGGCACAGGGTGCAGCAGGTGGACAATAGTGGATCCCTAGAATTCACCCCCAGTACGCTGGTGGTTGGACTCGCTCTGATCCTCTATGGCTTTGGAGTCTGAGCAGATGCTGAGTCCAGGCGGGAATTCCCACCCTACGCTGACAGAAGTGTGAACGCAGCTGTGTAGTCACTATAAGGCTATATTCACACTTTGCGGATTTTGCTGCGGATCCGCAGCGGATTTGACCGCTGCGGATCCGCAGCAGTTTCCCATGAGTTTACATTTCAATGTAAACCTATGGGAAACAAAAAACGCTGTGCACATGCTGCAGAAAAATCCGCGCGGAAACGCTGCGGATTACATTCCGCAGCATGTCACTTCTTTTCTGCGGATTTTCAGCTGCTCCAATAGAAAACTGCAGTTGAAAATCCGCAGAAGAAAACGCAGTAAAAACCGCGATAAATCCGCAGTGAAAACGCGCTGCGGTTTTCACTGCGGATTTTGGAATTCTGCTGCGGAAAAATCCGCAGTGGAATCTGCAAAGTGTGAACATAGCCTTAGGCACTGACTTGTTTGCTCCACTCACCCTAATACCCAAACAACAACCAGAGGGAAGGGGATCATTTAGGATCATTCACCAGAGTCAATCTCACAGCATACACATACATTTTCAGGTCTATACTAGCGCACGGCCAAGCGGCCATATGAACCTTTTATAGTCACAGCCTTCTGGGACCTTCCTGGTGGTCCAATCAGAGCCGCTACAGGACCTGAGCATGTGGCCTCCGACCTCCAATGAGAGGTTGACCCACGGGCATGCTCAGTAGACAAAAAGCAGGACTTAGTCCCTGGATCATCTGCTTGCAGCTGATTAATGCTGGTTACAATAGCTGGACCTAGAACTGCAGCAGTAACCAGACGTAGAGCATCAGCTTCAGCAAGACGCTGGGACTGATGTCTATGCTGAGCAGGCTTCTCTGTAGTTGGGGAAAAATGGGAGACCGCAGAGGACATGGTTTGAGATTCTCCCTGTGCAGCAGCAGGAACTCGACACCTAACAGTCGTCATAATAGCATTTTGCCCAAAAAGTTCTACTTTGGCCTCATTTGGCCATAGCACTTTCTTCCACATGCTAGCTGTGTCCCCTGCATAGCTTTTTGCAAATTGCAGATGGGACTTCTTATAGTTTGCTTTCAAAATTTACTTTCTTCTTACCACTCTTCCATAAAGTCAAGATTTGTGTAACATACGACTAACAGTTCTCCTGTGGACAGATTCTCTGACCTGAACTATGGATCTCTGCAGTTCCTCTACAGTGACCATGGGACACTTGTCTGCTTTTCTAATTACTAGTGATCTCCTTGCTTAGGATATCAATTTAGGTGGTCTGCCATGTGTTGGCAGGTTTGCAGTTGTGCCACACATTTCTTCTTGAGATGTTCAGAGCTTGGGCTATTTTTTATAAACTAACTGTGCTTTACTCTTCTCCACAACTTTATGCCTGACCTGTCTGGTGTGTCCCTTAGTTTTCATGATGCTGTTTTATCCCTAAGGCTGGGTTCCCATTGCGTTATGGGACCGCGTTTAACGGACAGCGTTGCACGGCGAAATTAACGCCGTGCAACGCGTCCATTAACGCGCCCATTGAAGGCAATGGGAACGCGCTTCACTAGCGCGTGCCATGTTCGGCACGCACTAGCGACGCGCCGGTGTTTCCTGGCGCGCCGCGGACGCTGCAAGCAGCGTCCGAGGCGCGCCCGCGGTCCGTTCCCCGCTCTCGCAGATCGGGGATCTGCGAGAGCGGGGACGTTACCGCGACCCCGACCGCAGCCCCATAGAAAACATTGCGTTAGCGCAATCCGCTAGTGCTAGCGCTAAACGGATTGCACTAACGCAATGTGACCCTAGCCTTATACTCTCAAACAAACCTTCACAGAACAGCTGTAGTTATACTAAGAATAAATTATGCACAGGACTCAATTTACTACTTATGACTTCTGGAGGCAATTGGTTTCTCATGATTTTATTTAGAAGTATCAGACTACATGTGCTGAATACAAATACATGTCACAATTTTCCGATTTATGGTTTTAAAATAATTTTAAAAAGTGTATAATTTCCTTTACATATCACAGATACTTGCTACTTTGTATTGGTACAGCACATAAAATCCCAATAAAATACAGTTAAGTTTGTGGGTTTAAGATTAAAAATTGTGGAAAAGTTCACAGGATATGAAAACGTTTTCAAGACACTGAAGAATATTTATTCCATTATTGTATGCTCATAATACTAATATAGTGTTCGGCAACTCCCTCCTTAATGGGTCGAGGGGGGTCTTTTAACTTCCATGCCCACAGTATATTTTGCTTTTGGAAAAGTATGCTTTTTATACAGTATATATATATAATTGTGTCCTGTTTTGGCTAAAATCCATACTTTGCCTTTGAATGCTTTTAATATGCATTTGAACAGGCACTCTGAACATTTTATTTTATTTGTAAAAAAAAATCATAAACATGATGTTACTGTAATGTTTATAGTAAAATATTGCAACACTGGTTTTTTTTTGGTGTATTTTTTATATTTTTGGGTCATCATCAATATTTTTTTCTGTGTGAATGCTGCATACACTATGTTTGACATTTTTTTCTATAGACTTCTGTATAGGACTTTAAAAAATCCCTTTTATAAAATAAAACCTTAAATGCCATTAAAAATACTGAAATTGCATGGCAGTTTTCATGACATTTTATTTACAAAAGTAATTGTGCGTGAAGTTGCCCTTAACTTGTCTACAAAAATCCAACAAAAAATAATAAAAATATGTTATTAAAGCATACATAGTAATTACGCATACATTGAAAATAATAATTTATCATTTAATAGTAAAAAAACAACAGCTGTTGAAAAGAGCTGTATTCCCAAATGTTGAACTTCATTAAGTGAAATTATGACAAATTGTTTTGGGATTGACATATCCAGCTCCCAGTGACCCAGGACAGGTGTTTTCATATAGTCTCTGTAGTGTTATATTCATATGAGCATTCGACACATGTTGTGCTGTGATGAATTAGTTGTATAAAAGTATCATAAAATATTAAATACTCTCAGATTAGTGTGCATTCTTTTATCGTCACATTTGTTTTAAGTTTTCATGAAAGGGAATGTCTACTATTAGGACAACCCCTTCTTGAACTTAATGTTTGGACCTGATATAAAAAAAAAAAACTATACTCACCTTTTGTGCCCGCGCTTTTCCACAGAACCGCTGTTCTGGTGCGGTTGTATGACACGTGGTGCCCGGTATCCAATCAGCGCTGGTGTCACTGTCTCCGCCTTCGTACGGATTGAACATGAAGAGGAAGTCAGGAACACAAATCAATGGCAATAGCACAGCAGGCTGGACTTGCTGGATAGCACATGGAACAGTGAGCACTAGGACAGCAGGCAGACAAGAGGAGCAGGAAACACCAGGAGACTCAGTACCAGGAGTGACACAAACAGGAACTTACCATGTATCAGGACTCAGGAGTAGTGATGAGCGAGTGTACTCATTGCTTGGGTTTTCCCGAGCACGCTCGGGTGACCTCCGAGTATTTGTTATTGCTCGGAGATACAGATTTCATTGCCTCAGTTGCATGATTTACGGCTTCCAGATACGCTGAATACATGTGGTAATTCCCTAACAAACAGGCATTCCTCACATGTATTCAGCTATCTGGAAGCCGTAAATCATGCAACTGAGGCGATGAAAACTATGTCTCCAAGCAATAACAAATACTCGGAAGTAACATGAGTGTGCTTGGAAAACCCGAGCAACGAGAACACTCGCTCATCACTAATGAGGAGTAGTGAATAAAGTAGAAGTAGATTGTTGATCCCGACTGTTGTCTCCGCTGTTGCATTCTGATGACCTGCATTACGGTAACATACATACAAAAATTAAATTACTGCAGCATTAATGGGATTTACAAAGTCTCTAGTAATTTTCTGAATAAATAACCTATTAAAAAGATTAACTAATCAGTGGGAGCTGATAGCACCAATGAGAATACGGCCTAAGCGTAATCTATAGGGAGAGAAGGACATTATTTACTCCAGCTTCCTGTGGCCCCTCAGAACTACAGACTGCTGCACAGTAGTCTGTATTCTGCAATACATGTAAATGGAAGGAAAAGCACATTTGTACTTGTACTTGGCAGGATGAGGCGCAGAGTGGCAATCATTAGTGGTTCTCTTTCAGATCCTTTCTTGACATCTCGGATTGATCGTAATATATGTGTCATGCCGTTGCTGCCGCCGCCTCTCCCCACTGCAGCTCGCCGGGTGCGCGCGCGCGCGCGTCGCATTCAGCTCTGCGCGTGTGCACATCTGATTCCTCTGTTGGCGCTCTTTCCTGTCCTCTCCGTCATCCTGGAGGATTGTAACCCGGAAGTAGCTCCCACGCTGCTATGTAAACTGCTTCCTGCTGCTCCTCTGTGCCTGATGTTCATTTGTGTTTACAAGTGCTTCTGGTCACCTGTGGTCTCTGTGCATTCCTAGCTGACCTTGGGTCTCCTCCGCCCTCTGCAGTGCCTGCCTATTTCCTGTGTTCCTGCCTTGTTCCTTCAGTTCTTTTCCCTCTGCTGTGCCTGCCTGTTTCCTGTGTTCCTGCCGTGTTCCTTCAGTTCCTTTTCCTCTGCGGTACCTGCCCGGCTCCTATATCCTTTCCTTGCTCCCGTCAGCCTCAATGTCTCCATATTGTCCTGCCAGCCTCCGTGCCTCCGCAGCGTTCCCATCTTCTCCCTCGTCTCAGTAGTTCCTTTCTGTTCCCTCTTTCCCTTTGTGCCTGCTGTGTACCCATCTGATCTCAGTCGACCCTCCAGCTTCCGTGGCGATAGTCCCTCACGGACCTGCCCCTAACTCTCCCTGTATAGGGGGCGGTCCACCTGGTCAGCTCGTCCGAGAGGGGTTCGTCGTCACGGTCCAGTGGGTCCACTCTCCGTTTTTCCCTGTTTGAATCTACACGCTCTAATAGGACTGCACTCGGGTGACATCCGAGTGCAGCCAGATTCTTACAGCGTCACAGTAACATCAGGCTATAAAGGCACAGATGATTGGCCTCGGGGAGACCAAAACATCCAACACCGCGGAGACACCATCACGTGTTTCTCAACGCAGTGATTCCAGAACACTGCCCCCATCCCTTATGGGAAATATGCAGATGCATGTAAAGAAGCTGCGGAGACACCATCACGTGTTTCTCGACGCAAGCAGTGAATAGCCAGGCCTTTCCCTGGGAAGGAACAACCACAGGAAGGGCAGCATCCTATGAAGGAAAGCCACCTATGCCAAGCATGGTATCCATCCACAGACAGCTGTTTCGGGGTTTTTGCCCCTCATCAGTGTGGAGTAGGAATCTGGCTATTAGGAGCAGTGCCTAGTAAAAAGGCTATAAAGGCACAGATGATTGGCCTCGGGGAGACCAAAACATCCAACACCGCGGAGACACCATCACGTGTTTCTCAACGCAGTGATTCCAGAACACTGCCCCCATCCCTTATGGGAAATATGCAGATGCATGTAAAGAAGCTGCGGAGACACCATCATGTGTTTCTCGACGCAAGCAGTGAATAGCCAGGCCTTTCCCCGGGAAGGAACAACCACGGGAAGGGCAGCATCCTATGAAGGAAAGCCACCTATGCCAAGCATGGTATCCATCCACAGACAGCTGTTTCGGGGTTTTTGCCAGATTCCTACTCCACACTGATGAGGGGCAAAAACCCCGAAACAGCTGTCTGTGGATGGATACCATGCTTGGCATAGGTGGCTTTCCTTCATAGGATGCTGCCCTTCCCGTGGTTGTTCCTTCCCGGGGAAAGGCCTGGCTATTCACTGCTTGCGTCGAGAAACATGTGATGGTGTCTCCGCAGCTTCTTTACAGTAACATCAGGCCATGGACCCCGCTGGAGTCTCTGCCACTCAAAAGGAGTTACTCTTTTTGCGTGAAAACCAGACTAGGATCATGTTGTTTTTAAAGAATATGGAGTCTTGCCTAGTGGCTTTACAGCCTTCTGATCCTGGTATTGCTCCGCAGTTGGTTGCCCTTCAGCAGGAGCTAGGTCAACAACGGGACACTCAGTCCCATATTTTGAATTTTATGGCCTCCATTAATGATCGGCTTCTCTCCCTCCAGAATGTGGCCTCTGTTTCCACTCCTGTCTCTGCGCCACAACCCTCGCCCCGACTTGCTAGACCTCCTCGGTATGGTGGGGATCCTAAAGCGTGTCGCGGCTTTCTTAATCAATGCCAGTTGCATTTTGAATTGTCTCCGCTACTTTATCCTACCGACCGAGCTAAGGTTGCTTTTATAGTATCCCATTTGGAGGGTGAGGCTTTGGCGTGGGTTAATCCCCTCTGGGAGCGTGATGTTCCTTTGGTCTCCCAACTCAATCCGTTCCTAGATAACTTCTGTAAGGTTTTTGATGAACCTGGTCGTCTGGTCTCTACCACTGAGTCCCTCTTTAACCTTTACCAGGGTACTCTCTCAGTAGCCCAGTACGCCATCCATTTCCAGACTCTGTCCTCAGACCTTGGGTGGAATAATGAGGCTTTGGTTGGAGCGTTTTGGCGTGGTTTGTCTTCACGGATTAAGGATGAGTTGGCAGGACGGGATACTCCCACCTCTTTGGATGATCTTATCTCCTTGGCCATACGCATTGATCTGCGCTTTCAGGAGCACACTCGCGAGCTTGCCAGAGAGAGGAGACCTCTTCGCCAGACCACTGTTGCTCGAGGGACTTCTTTTTCTCAAGCAGCCCCGGTGGCTTCTTCATCTTCTCCTGAACCCATGCAGGTCGATTGCCTTAAGTCTTCTGAGCAACGCCGCAAGGAGAGACTCGCACAAGGTCTTTGTTTTTACTGCGGCAGTGCCTCTCATCTCTTACGCGCCTGTCCTCAGAAGCCGGGAAACGCCTCCGCCTAGGACAGGTAAGAGAGGCCTTCCTAGGTGGTTATGATTCCTCTCCGCCTCTGGTTTTGTCTGTTATTCTACATTTAGGTTCCCGTCACTTTTCTCTGGAGGCTTATGTTGATTCAGGAGCGGCTGTGAACTTTGTTCAGCTCGAGGTTGTTAACAGGCTTGGGATACCTGTTAGACCCTTGGAGACTCCTAGACAAATAGCTTCCGTCGATGGTCAGCCTTTGCGGGAGACCGTCAACTTGGTTACGGAGGAAGTCGAACTTCAGATTGGAGCTCTTCATCGTGAGAAACTGGCCTTTTATGTTTTACCTTCTTTGTCTCATTCCTTCCTTTTGGGTCTTCCTTGGTTGAGAGATCATGAACCCACGCTGGACTGGCGTACTGGAGATGTTCTACGGTGGGGACAGTCTTGTCTGAACAGGTGCCTGCTTCCCGTCAAGCCTGCGTCCTCCTCTCGGTCTGCTTCGGAATCCGTGGGAATTCCTCCAGCCTATTGCGCTTTCTCGGACGTCTTTAACAAGAAGGAAGCGGAGATTTTGCCGCCGCACCGCGCTTATGACTGCCCGATAGACCTTGTTCCTGGTTCTACTCCACCTAGAGGTCGTATTTACCCATTGTCTCCAACCGAGACTCAAGCCATGTCCGAATATATCCAAGAGATTCTGGCCAGAGGCTTCATTCGAAAGTTTTCCTCACCTGCAGGAGCTGGGTTCTTCTTCGTTAAAAAGAAGGACAGTTCTCTTCGCCCATGTATAGACTACCGGGGTCTCAACACCATCACGATCAAAAACAAGTACCCACTTCCTCTCATACCAGAACTCTTTGATCGTCTACGTGGAGCACGAATCTTTACCAAATTGGATCTCAGAGGAGCTTATAATTTGATCCGTAGCCGTTCCGGTGACGAGTGGAAGACTGCGTTTAATACCAGAGATGGTCATTATGAATATTTGGTTATGCCATTCGGTTTATGCAATGCACCTGCAGTCTTCCAGGAGTTCGTAAATGATGTTTGTCGGGATCTACTTTACACCTGTGTTGTAGTGTACTTGGACGATATCCTTGTGTTCTCTCCAGATCTGTCTACTCACAGAAGAGATGTACGGCAAGTCCTTCAGCGTTTGAGAGAGAATCGGCTGTACGCAAAACTGGAAAAATGTGTCTTCGAACATTCATCTCTACCCTTCTTGGGTTTCATCATTTCCGACGCTGGTTTGTGTATGGATCCGGGAAAAGTTTCTGCCGTGCTCAACTGGCCACGTCCTCTTGGAGTGAAAGCAATTCAGCGATTTCTTGGATTTGCTAACTACTATCGGCAGTTTATACCTCACTTTTCCTCTCTTTCAGCTCCAATCTCCTCCATGATTCGAAGGGTGCCAATTAGGGTTGAGCGAAACGGGTCGTTCATTTTCAAAAGTCGCCGACTTTTGGCAAAGTCGGGTTTCATGAAACCCGATCCGACCCCTGTGCGGGGTCGGCCATGCGGTACGCGACTTTCGCGCCAAAGTCGCGTTTCAATGACGCGAAAAGCACCATTTCTCAGCCAATGAAGGTAAACGCAGAGTGTGGGCAGCGTGATGACATAGGTCCTGGTCCCCACCATCTTAGAGAAGGGCATTGCAGTGATTGGCTTGCTGTCTGCGGCGTCACAGGGGCTATAAAGGGGCGTTCCCGCCGACCGCCATGTTACTGCTGCTGATCTGAGCTTAGGGAGAGGTTGCTGCCGCTTCGTCAGAAGCAGGGATAGCGTTAGGCAGGGTCCATTAACCACCAAACCGCTTGTGCTGTAGCGATTTCCACTGCCCAACACCACCTTCGGTGTGCAGGGACAGTAGAAGCTACATTTTTTTTTTTTTCCCTCAGCGCTGTAGCTCATTGGGCTGCCCTAGAAGGCTCCCTGATAGCTGCATTGCTGTGTGTACGCTGCTGTGCAAACCAACTGCTTTTTTCAAAGCACAAATCCTCTTGTTCCTTCCTTTCTGCACAGCTATCTTTTTGGTTTGTACACACTTTTCATTTAATTTGTGCATCAGTCCACTCCTTATTGCTGCCTGCCATACCTGGCTGAGATTACTGCAGGGAGATAGTAATTGAAGGACACTCCCTGTTTTTTTTTTTTTTTTTGTGGGAGATTAAGATTGACATTTCTGCTAGAGTGCCATCCCTGTCTGTGTCATCTCTCACTCAGTGGGCCATAGAAAGCCTATTTATTTTTTTGCTTGATTTGGGTTATAAAATCTACCTGAAAAAATCACTACATCAATCAGTGGGAGAAAAATATTGGCCTCAGGGCTTGTGTGCCACTCTTGACTCCTGTGTGCATCATCACTCACTCAGTGGGCCATAGAAAGCCTATTTATTTTTTTGCTTGATTTTGGTTCTAAAATCTACCTGAAAAAATCACTACATCAATCAGTGGGAGAAAAATATTGGCCTCAGGGCTTGTGTGCCACTCCTGACTCCTGTGTGCATCATCACTCACTCAGTGGGCCATAGAAAGCCCATTTTTTTTTTTTTTTGCTTTATTTGGGTTCTAAATTCTACCTGAAAAAATCAATAAATCAATCAGTGGGAGATTAATATTGGCCTTTGGGCTTGTGTGCCAGTCCTAAGCGTGCCATCTCTCTCTCTCAGATAGTGGGCCATAGAAAGCCTATTTATTTTTTTTTTTTTTTAATGGGTTTATAAATTTTCCCTGGAAAAAAAAAAAAAAAGTGGGAGATTAATATTGGCCTCTGGGCTTGTGTGCCATTCCTGAGCGTGCCATCTCTCTCACAAATAGTGGGCCATAGAAAGCCTATTTATTTATTTTTTTTTGGTTTTATAAATTCTCCCTTAAAAAAAAAGGGAGATTAATATTGGCCTTTGGGCTTGTGTGCCAGTCCTAAGCATGCCATCTCTCTCTCTCAGATAGTGGGCCATAGAAAGCCTATTTATTTTTATTTTTTTTTAATGGGTTTATAAATTTTCCCTGGAAAAAAAAAAAAAAGTGGGAGATTAATATTGGCCTCTGGGCTTGTGTGCCAGTCCTGAGCGTGCCATCTCTCTCACAAATAGTGGGCCATAGAAAGCCTATTTATTTTTTTTTTTTTGGTTTTATAAATTCTCCCTTAAAAAAAAAGGGAGATTAATATTGGCCTTTGGGCTTGTGTGCCAGTCCTAAGCGTGCCATCTCTCTCTCTCAGATAGTGGGCCATAGAAAGCCTATTTATTTTTTTGGTTGATTTGGGTTCTAAATTCTACCTGAAAAAATCAATAAATCAATCAGTGGGAGATAAATATTGGCCTCTGTGCTTGTGTGCCACTCCTGACTCCTGTGTGCGTCATCTCTCACTCAGTGGGCCATAGAAAGCCTTTTTTTGTTTTATTTGTTTTCTAAATTCTCCCTGAAAAAATCATTTTATTTTATTTGGTTTCTAAATTCTTCCTCAAAAAATCATTTTATTCTATTTTCTTTTTTTCCTAAAGTCTCCCTGAAAAAAAAAAAAAAAAAAACAAATCAGTGGGAGATTAATATTGCCCTTTCTGCTTGTGTGCCAGTCTTGACTCCTGGGTGTGCCATCTCTCTCTCTCTCTCCAATTGTGGGCCATAGAAAGCCTATTATTTTTTTTAGCTTGATTTGGGTTCCAAAATCTACCTGAAAAAATCACTACATCAATCAGTGGGAGATAAATATTGGCCTCTGGGCTTGTGTGCCACTCCTGACTCCTGTGTGCGTCATCTCTCACTCAGTGGGCAATAGAAAGCCTTTTTTTGTTTTATTTGTTTTCTAAATTCTCCCTGAAAAAATCATTTTATTTTATTTGGTTTCTAAATTCTTCCTGAAAAAATCATTTTATTCTATTTTTTTTTTTTCCTAAAGTCTCCCTTAAAAAAAAAAAAAAATCAAATCAGTGGGAGATTAATATTTACATTTGTGCTTCAGTGACAGTCCTGCGTGTGTGGCATCTCTCTCATTTGTTGCCACCAACAACAGAGTGTGTAACATTGTGCCTGATTTTGCGTTGTGGTCTCACTCACCTGTAAAGGGGTAGCTAAATCATACTGAAGTTATAGCTCACCGTGTAATTTGTGTGACAGCAACAAATACCGTTAGTTTGTTTACGTTTTTAAAACAATGAGGAAGTATGGTGGAAGAGGTCGTGGCCGGGGGCGTTCATTGTCAGCTGGTAATGAGGGTAGTGGTAGTGGTGGAGCATCAGCTGGTCGTGGGAAAAAAAATATTGCACCTAAGTCTGGAGCTGTGGAGCCAGGTTCGTCGTCTGGCTACACAAGGCCTCGAGCGCTCCCTTTTCTGGGAGTAGGAAAACCGCTTTTAAAGCCGGAGCAGCAAGAGCAAGTTTTGGCTTATCTTGCTGACTCAGCCTCTAGCTCTTTTGCCTCCTCTCGTGAAACTGGTAAATGTCAAAGCAGCGCGTCGTTAGTGGATGTTCACGGTCAGGGACAAGTCGCTTCCTTGTCCTCTTCAGCAAAAACAACAACAGAGAAGAATGCAGCAGGCGACACAACGGGTTACTCCATGGAGCTCTTTACACATACCGTCCCTGGCTTAGAAAGTGAAGCAGTTAACAGTCCATGCCCATTACAAGTTGAATCTGACATGGAGTGCACTGATGCACAGCCACAGCCAGACTACTATGCTGGTCCTTTGACTCAGACCACAACATTGCCCTCGCAGGGTGCTGATCAAGAATCAGACCCTGATGAGACTATGTTGCCCCATCATGAACGCTATACCACCAACCAACACGGTGACACAGACGAAGTTGCACATGAGCTACAAGAAGAGGTAATAGATGACCCAGTTCTTGACCCCGATTGGCAGCCATTGGGGGAACAGGGTGCAGGCGGCAGCAGTTCTGAAGCGGAGGAGGAGGGGCCGCAGCAGGCATCAACATCGCAACAGGTTCCATCTGCCGGGCCCGTATCTTGCCCAAAACGCGTGGCAAAGCCAAAACCTGTTGGAGGACAGCGTGGCCATCCGGTTAAAGCTCAGTCTGCAATGCCTGAAAAGGTATCCGATGCTAGAAAGAGTGCAGTCTGGCATTTTTTTAAACAACATCCAATTGATCAGCGCAAAGTCATCTGTCAAAAATGTTCAACTACCTTAAGCAGAGGACAGAATCTGAAATGTCTCAATACAAGTTGCATGCATAGACATTTAACCACCATGCATTTGCAAGCCTGGACTAACTACCAAACGTCCCTTAAGGTTGTAGCACCCTCGGCCAATGAAGCTAGTCAGCAACGCAACATCCCTTCCGGCAGTGTAGGGCCACCATTTTCCGCACCACCTGCAGTATCTGTGCAGGTTTCTTTGCCAGGCCAAAGCAGTCAGGGTCAGGGAATCACCAGTTTCGTAGTAGGAAACACTGCATCTAGGGCACCGGTGGCAACAATACCATCTCCCACCGTCTCTCAGTCTGCCATGTCCACCGGCACCCCCGCTAGTTCCACGATCTCCAGCTCTCCAGTCCAGCTCACCCTACATGAGACTATGGTTAGAAAAAGGAAGTACTTAGCCTCGCATCCGCGTACATAGGGTTTGAACGCACACATAGCTAGACTAATCTCGTTAGAGATGATGCCCTACCGGTTAGTTGAAAGCGAAGCTTTCAAAGCCCTGATGGACTACGCTGTACCACGCTACGAGCTACCCAGTCGACACTTTTTTTCCAGAAAAGCCATCCCAGCCCTCCACCAGCATGTTAAAGAGCGCATCGTCCATGCACTCAGGCAATCTGTGAGCACAAAGGTGCACCTGACAACAGATGCATGGACCAGTAGGCATGGCCAGGGACGTTACGTGTCCATCACGGCACACTGGGTAAATGTGGTGGATGCAGGGTCCACAGGGGACAGCAAGTTTGGGACAGTTCTGCCTAGCCCACGGTCTAGGAAACAATTGGCTGTAGCCGTTCGCACCCCCTCCTCCTCCTCTTCGTCCTCCTGCAGAAGCGAGAGCTCGTCCACAGACCGCAGTCGCACAACCACTCCATCCGCAGCTGCCACTGTTGCACACCAGGTCTCCCATTATGGGGCAGCTACTGGCAAACGTCAGCAGGCTGTATTGGCTATGAAGTGTTTGGGCGACAACAGACACACCGCGGAAGTTCTGTCCGAGTTCTTGCAGAAAGAAACGCAGTCGTGGCTGGGCACTGTAGATCTTGAGGCAGGCAAGGTAGTGAGTGATAACGGAAGGAATTTCATGGCTGCTATCTCCCTTTCCCAACTGAAACACATTCCTTGCCTGGCTCACACCTTAAACCTGGTGGTGCAGTGCTTCCTGAAAAGTTATCCGGGGTTATCCGACCTGCTCCTCAAAGTGCGTGGACTTTGCTCACATGTCCGCCGTTCGCCCGTACACTCCAGCCGTATGCAGACCTATCAGCGTTCTTTGAACCTTCCCCAGCATCGCCTAATCATAGACGTTGCAACAAGGTGGAACTCAACACTGCACATGCTTCAGAGACTGTGTGAACAGAGGCGGGCTGTTATGTTTTTGTGGGAGGATACACATACACGGGCAGGCAGTAGGATGGCAGACATGGAGTTGTCAGGTGTGCAGTGGTCGAAGATTCAAGACATGTGCCAAGTCCTTCAGTGTTATGAGGAATGCACACGGCTGGTTAGTGCAGACAACGCCATAATAAGCATGAGCATCCCCCTAATGCGTCTGCTGATGCAAAGTTTGACGCACATAAAGGATCAGGCGTCTGCAGCTGAGGAAGAGGAAAGCCTTGATGACAGTCAGCCATTGTCTGGCCAGGGCAGTGTACAGGACGAGGTAGCGGGCGAAGAGGAGGAGGAGGACGAGGAGGATGATGGGGATGATTATATTTTTAATGAGGAAGCTTTTCCGGGGCCACTGGAAATTGGTGGCGCGGCAAGGCCGGGTTCTGGTTTTTTGAGGGACACAAGTGACGTGGATTTGCCTGAAACTGCCCCTCAACCAAGCACAACCGCAGATTTGAGAACTGGAACTTTGGCCCACATGGCAGATTATGCCTTACGTATCCTCAAAAGGGACACACGCATAACTAAAATGATGAATGATGACGATTACTGGTTGGCCTGCCTCCTTGATCCTCGATATAAAGGCAAATTGCAAAATATAATGCCACATGAGAACTTGGAACTAATATTAGCAACCAAACAATCAACTCTTGTTGACCGTTTGCTTCTGGCATTCCCTGCACACAGCGCCCGTGATCGTTCTCACACGAGCTGCAGGGGCCAGCAGACCAGAGGAGTTAGAGGGGCAGAAATCAGAAGTGGCGTTGGCCAGAGGGGTTTTCTGACCAGGTTGTGGAGTGATTTTGCTATGACCGCAGACAGGACAGGTACTGCAGCATCAATTCAAAGTGACAGGAGACAACATTTGTCCAGTATGGTTACAAACTATTTTTCATCCCTTATCGATGTTCTCCCTCAACCGTCATTCCCATTTGATTACTGGGCATCCAAATTAGACACCTGGCCAGAATTGGCAGAATATGCATTGCAGGAGCTTGCTTGCCCGGCAGCTAGTGTCCTATCAGAAAGAGTATTCAGTGCTGCAGGTTCAATACTAACAGAAAAAAGGACTCGTCTGGCTACCCAAAATGTAGATGATCTAACCTTCATTAAAATGAACCACAACTGGATTTCGAAATCTTTTGCCCCACCTTGCCCGGCTGACACTTAGCTTTCCTATGAAAAGGTCTTGCCTGTGGACTATTCTGAATGCCTTTTCCAATCTCGTAATTTTCTGCACCTGATTGTCCAGCATACGACATGTTTACACCTCACTAAATGGCCAAACTCCCCACACGGGGCCGTGGTATCGACACTTGGCGACAGCACCCGTGAGAGTGCAGTTTGTCTGAAGAGGTGGGTGAGCCCGCTTTTGGTCGACGGCACTGCCACTGGGTCCCTCCTAGTACAATAAAGTGTCTCTGGCGGTGGTGGTGCGCACCCAACGTCAGACACACCGTTGTAATATGAGGGGCCCTGGGCCTGTACCGCCGGCCACAAGACAGTTTCCCCCCACCCCAGCTCAAACAGTGCTCTACCACTTGCAAAATTATCTCACAGCTCCACCAATGTTTAGTCTATGCGCTGACATCCTTCAATGCCTGCCACTGACAATACCATTGTATTGACATTTTTGTTATGTTAGGCCTTCGATGCCTGTCTGTGGTCACTCCTTCCACTAGGCCTCCACTGACCACACCACTGCTGCCCGTGTACCCCTGTAACCAATTTAAAATTGCCTACAGCCATGTGTTATTATTTTAGGCCTTCGATGCCTGTCTGCGGTCACTCCTTCCACTAGGCCTCCACTGACCACACCACTGCTGCCCGTGTACCCCTGGAACCAATTTAAAATTGCCTACAGCCATGTGTTATTATTTTAGGCCTTCGATGCCTGTCTGCGGTCACTCCTTCCACTAGGCCTCCACTGACCACACCACTGCTGCCCGTGTACCCCTGGAACCAATTTAAAATTGCCTACAGCCATGTGTTATTATTTTAGGCCTTCGATGCCTGTCTGCGGTGACTTCTTCCACTAGGCCTCCACTGACCACACCACTGCTGCCCGTGTACCCCTGTAACCAATTTAAAATTGCCTACAGCCATGTGTTATTATTTTAGGCCTTCGATGCCTGTCTGCGGTCACTCCTTCCACTAGGCCTCCACTGACCACACCACTGCTGCCCGTGTACCCCTGGAACCAATTTAAAATTGCCTACAGCCATGTGTTATTATTTTAGGCCTTCGATGCCTGTCTGCGGTCACTCCTTCCACTAGGCCTCCACTGACCACACCACTGCTGCCCGTGTACCCCTGTAACCAATTTAAAATTGCCTACAGCCATGTGTTATTATTTTAGGCCTTCGATGCCTGTCTGCGGTGACTCCTTCCACTAGGCCTCCACTGACCACACCACTGCTGCCCGTGTACCCCTGTAACCAATTTAAAATTGCCTACAGCCATGTGTTATTATTTTAGGCCTTCGATGCCTGTCTGCGGTCACTCCTTCCACTAGGCCTCCACTGACCACACCACTGCTGCCCGTGTACCCCTGTAACCAATTTAAAATTGCCTACAGCCATGTGTTATTATTTTAGGCCTTCGATGCCTGTCTGCGGTCACTCCTTCCACTAGGCCTCCACTGACCACACCACTGCTGCCCGTGTACCCCTGGAACCAATTTAAAATTGCCTACAGCCATGTGTTATTATTTTAGGCCTTCGATGCCTGTCTGCGGTCACTCCTTCCACTAGGCCTCCACTGACCACACCACTGCTGCCCGTGTACCCCTGTAACCAATTTAAAATTGCCTACAGCCATGTGTTATTATTTTAGGCCTTCGATGCCTGTCTGCGGTGACTCCTTCCACTAGGCCTCCACTGACCACACCACTGCTGCCCGTGTACCCCTGTAACCAATTTAAAATTGCCTACAGCCATGTGTTATTATTTTAGGCCTTCGATGCCTGTCTGCGGTCACTCCTTCCACTAGGCCTCCACTGACCACACCACTGCTGCCCGTGTACCCCTGGAACCAATTTAAAATTGCCTACAGCCATGTGTTATTATTTTAGGCCTTCGATGCCTGTCTGCGGTCACTCCTTCCACTAGGCCTCCACTGACCACACCACTGCTGCCCGTGTACCCCTGTAACCAATTTAAAATTGCCTACAGCCATGTGTTATTATTTTAGGCCTTCGATGCCTGTCTGCGGTCACTCCTTCCACTAGGCCTCCACTGACCACACCACTGCTGCCCGTGTACCCCTGTAACCAATTTAAAATTGCCTACAGCCATGTGTTATTATTTTAGGCCTTCGATGCCTGTCTGCGGTCACTCCTTCCACTAGGCCTCCACTGACCACACCACTGCTGCCCGTGTACCCCTGGAACCAATTTAAAATTGCCTACAGCCATGTGTTATTATTTTAGGCCTTCGATGCCTGTCTGCGGTGACTCCTTCCACTAGGCCTCCACTGACCACACCACTGCTGCCCGTGTACCCCTGGAACCAATTTAAAATTGCCTACAGCCATGTGTTATTATTTTAGGCCTTCGATGCCTGTCTGCGGTCACTCCTTCCACTAGGCCTCCACTGACCACACCACTGCTGCCCGTGTACCCCTGGAACCAACATCAGAAAATATAAAAATAAGTATTTTGCTTATAAAAAAGAAAATACTGGAGAGATATCAAATGCAGACATTTTAACATTAAAAACAAACACATACAACAAAAATCTGGTACAGTACTAAAAATGGCCACCAGCTACAATTACTTTCTCCTGCAAGTAGTTAACTGAAAGGTTTTTTCAATTTTAAACACAGATATGGCATCCACCGAGTGTTGTCCTGTCGCGTCTTCTTTATATTATTGCCAAGAAGATGCAAAACAATGAAAATAATAAAATCATTATTTACCAAAAAAATAGAGTAAGTCAAAACCACATTGCAAATAAACATTCTTTACAAATAAAGAAGCAGGGCGCGTCCGAGGGTGAGTATATACCTAATAAGAATATAATCACCCTCGGACGCGCCCTGCTTCTTTCCGACAGCCTTCCTTCCTAAGAATCAGCCCTTCCGTGGTGTAGAGAGAGGGTTTGTTACACTCCAAGGTGTTCCCCAGGTTGCCTTTCCTGAGCTTCGATCTTCCGGCTCTCGTTTAGTAGTTGTTGGAAACTACGCTGCATTAGGCCTACAAATTGGGTATGGGGTGTAGAGAGATGGTGTGTTACACTCCAAGGTGTTCCCCAGGTTTCCTCTCCATTGCTTCGATCTTCCGGCTCTCGTTTAGTAGTTGTTGGAAACTACGCTGCATTAGGCCTACAAATTGGGTATGGGGTGTAGAGAGATGGTGTGTTACACTCCAAGGTGTTCCCCAGGTTTCCTCTCCATTGCTTCGATCTTCCGGCTCTCGTTTAGTAGTTGTTGGAAACTACGCTGCATTGGGCCTACAAATTGGGTATGGGGTGTAGAGAGATGGTGTGTTCCACTCCAAGGTGTTCTCCAGGTTGCCTTTCCTGAGCTTCGATCTTCCGGCTCTCGTTTAGTAGTTGTTGGAAACTACGCTGCATTAGGCCTACAAATTGGGTATGGGGTGTAGAGAGATGGTGTGTTCCACTGTAGAGAGATGGTGTGTTCCACTCCAAGGTGTTCCCCAGGTTTCCTCGCCAATGCTTCGATCATCATGCTCTCGTTTAGTAGTTGTTGGAAACTACGCTGCATTAGGCCTACAAATTGGGTATGGGGTGTAGAGAGATGGTGTGTTACACTCCAAGGTGTTCCCCAGGTTTCCTCTCCATTGCTTCGATCTTCCGGCTCTCGTTTAGTAGTTGTTGGAAACTACGCTGCATTAGGCCTACAAATTGGGTATGGGGTGTAGAGAGATGGTGTGTTACACTCCAAGGTGTTCCCCAGGTTTCCTCTCCATTGCTTCGATCTTCCGGCTCTCGTTTAGTAGTTGTTGGAAACTACGCTGCATTAGGCCTACAAATTGGGTATGGGGTGTAGAGAGATGGTGTGTTACACTCCAAGGTGTTCCCCAGGTTTCCTGTCCATTGCTTCGATCTTCCGGCTCTCGTTTAGTAGTTGTTGGAAACTACGCTGCATTAGGCCTACAAATTGGGTATGGGGTGTAGAGAGATGGTGTGTTCCACTGTAGAGAGATGGTGTGTTCCACTCCAAGGTGTTCCCCAGGTTTCCTCGCCAATGCTTCGATCATCATGCTCTCGTTTAGTAGTTGTTGGAAACTACGCTGCATTAGACCTACAAATTGGGTATGGGGTGTAGAGAGATGGTGTGTTCCACTCCAAGGTGTTTTCCAGGTTGCCTTTCCTGAACTTCTATCTTCAGGCTCTCATTAAATTGTGGTTAAACGGAACAACTGCATTTGGCGTACTAGTTGGTTTGGGGCCTACTATCGGTGTCTGCTGCTCCTTGCTGTTCTCTTGGTTTCCTGTCCTGAAATTCCGTTTTCAGGCGCTCGTTAAGTAGTTGTTAATGTTAGACTGCATTTGGCCTACTAGTTGGGTTGGGGCCTACTATCGGTGTCTGCCACTCCTTGCTGTTCTCCTCCACTGAACAAAGCTGTGCCGCCTGTTTACTACTGTTGCCAATTTTGAACTGCATTTCGACTACTTACTGATTTGGGCCTACTCTCTGTGTCAGCCTCTCATTCCAGTTGTCCTCCACTGCAATGCCCCCTGATTAGTCCTGTGTTACCAATTTTGAACTGCATTTAGCCCACTTTATTCTTTGGGCCTATATCTGTGTTTCCTCCTCATCCTGCCCATTGCCCAGCCAGTGATAGATGAGTCTGCTGGTACATTGACCCATAACGCAACATTTCCCGTGCACGCTACACTGCAAGATTGTGACCCTGCTGAAAGTTAGGTCCCCCTTCCCGCATACCACCTTACACGGGGACAAACAGGAAGGTGCAGATGAAAGTGCAGGTTCCTTCATCAGGTGGGGGGAGGAATACTAGTTGGCGACGTCACTGGCACAGGGCCTCTCATGGTACGCAAAAGTGTTGCTGCCGGTGGGAGGCGCCCCCGCCGTGCAAACACACCGCTGTACTTTGAGGGGCCCTGTGCCAGTGCCAATGCCAACGAGTGGGCCCCCCCTGCTTGCTCAGGTTCACAGCACTTGCAAAGTTGAAATACTTACCTCTCCCTGCTCCACTGCCGTGACGTGGTCCAGATTTCCTGGGCCCACTAATTACTTGAACCAGCCCTACCCACCACAACTTTAGCCAAATGACCCCCAATTTCAAATGCCTTCATAGTAACATAGTAACATAGTAACATAGTTAGTAAGGCCGAAAAAAGACATTTGTCCATCCAGTTCAGCCTATATTCCATCATAATAAATCCTCAGGTCTACGTCCTTCTACAGAACCTAATAATTGTATGATACAATATTGTTCTGCTCCAGGAAGACATCCAGGCCTCTCTTGAACCCCTCGACTGAGTTCGCCATCACCACCTCCTCAGGCAAGCAATTCCAGATTCTCACTGCCCTAACAGTAAAGAATCCTCTTCTATGTTGGTGGAAAAACCTTCTCTCCTCCAGACGCAAAGAATGCCCCCTTGTGCCCGTCACCTTCCTTGGTATAAACAGATCCTCAGCGAGATATTTGTATTGTCCCCTTATATACTTATACATGGTTATTAGATCGCCCCTCAGTCGTCTTTTTTCTAGACTAAATAATCCTAATTTCGCTAATCTATCTGGGTATTGTAGTTCTCCCATCCCCTTTATTAATTTTGTTGCCCTCCTTTGTACTCTCTCTAGTTCCATTATATCCTTCATGAGCACCGGTGCCCAAAACTGGACACAGTACTCCATGTGCGGTCTAACTAGGGATTTGTACAGAGGCAGTATAATGCTCTCATCATGTGTATCCAGACCTCTTTTAATGCACCCCATGATCCTGTTTGCCTTGGCAGCTGCTGCCTGGCACTGGCTGCTCCAGGTAAGTTTATCATTAACTAGGATCCCCAAGTCCTTCTCCCTGTCAGATTTACCCAGTGGTTTCCCATTCAGTGTGTAATGGTGATATTGATTCCTTCTTCCCATGTGTATAACCTTACATTTATCATTGTTAAACCTCATCTGCCACCTTTCAGCCCAAGTTTCCAACTTATCCAGATCCATCTGTAGCAGAATACTATCTTCTCTTGTATTAACTGCTTTACATAGTTTTGTATCATCTGCAAATATCGATATTTTACTGTGTAAACCTTCTACCAGATCATTAATGAATATGTTGAAGAGAACAGGTCCCAATACCGACCCCTGCGGAACCCCACTGGTCACAGCGACCCAGTTAGAGACTATACCATTTATAACCACCCTCTGCTTTCTATCACTAAGCCAGTTACTAACCCATTTACACACATTTTCCCCCAGACCAAGCATTCTCATTTTGTGTACCAACCTCTTGTGCGGCACGGTATCAAACGCTTTGGAAAAATCGAGATATACCACGTCCAATGACTCACCGTGGTCCAGCCTATAGCTTACCTCTTCATAAAAACTGATTAGATTGGTTTGACAGGAGCGATTTCTCATAAACCCATGCTGATATGGAGTTAAACAGTTATTCTCATTGAGATAATCCAGAATAACATCCCTCAGAAACCCTTCAAATATTTTACCAACAATAGAGGTTAGACTTACTGGCCTATAATTTCCAGGTTCACTTTTAGAGCCCTTTTTGAATATTGGCACCACATTTGCTATGCGCCAGTCCTGCGGAACAGATCCTGTCGCTATAGAGTCCCTAAAAATAAGAAATAATGGTTTATCTATTACATTACTTAGTTCCCTTAGTACTCGTGGGTGTATGCCATCCGGACCCGGAGATTTATCTATTTTAATCTTATTTTGCCGATTTCGCACCTCTTCTTGGGTTAGATTGGTGACCCTTAATATAGGGTTTTCATTGTTTCTTGGGATTTCACCTAGCATTTCATTTTCCACCGTGAATACCGTGGAGAAGAAGGTGTTTAATATGTTAGCTTTTTCCTCGTCATCTACAACCATTCTTTCCTCACTATTTTTTAAGGGGCCTACATTTTCAGTTTTTATTCTTTTACTATTGATATAGTTGAAGAACAGTTTGGGATTAGTTTTACTCTCCTTAGCAATGTGCTTCTCTGTTTCCTTTTTGGCAGCTTTAATTAGTTTTTTAGATAAAGTATTTTTCTCCCTATAGTTTTTTAGAGCTTCAATGGTGCCATCCTGCTTTAGTAGTGCAAATGCTTTCTTTTTACTGTTAATTGCCTGTCTTACTTTTTTGTTTAGCCACATTGGGTTTTTCCTATTTCTAGTCCTTTTATTCCCACAAGGTATAAACCGCTTACACTGCCTATTTAGGATGTTCTTAAACATTTCCCATTTATTATCTGTATTCTTATTTCTGAGGATATTGTCCCAGTCTACCAGATTAAGGGCATCTCTAAGCTGGTCAAACTTTGCCTTCCTAAAGTTCAGTGTTTTTGTGACTCCCTGACAAGTCCCCCTAGTGAAAGACATGTGAAACTGTACAATATTGTGGTCGCTATTTCCTAGATGCCCAACCACCTGCAGATTTGTTATTCTGTCAGGTCTATTAGATAGTATTAGGTCTAAAAGTGCTGCTCCTCTGGTTGGATTCTGCACCAATTGTGAAAGATAATTTTTCTTGGTTATTAGCAGAAACCTGTTGCCTTTATGGGTTTCACAGGTTTCACTTTCCCAGTTAATATCCGGGTAGTTAAAGTCCCCCATAACCAGGACCTCATTATGGGTTGCAGCTTCATCTATCTGCTTTAGAAGTAGACTTTCCATGGTTTCTGTTATATTTGGGGGTTTGTAACAGACCCCAATGAGAATTTTGTTACCATTTTTCCCTCCATGAATTTCGACCCATATGGACTCGACATCCTCATTTCCTTCGCTAATATCCTCCCTTAAAGTGGACTTTAGACAAGACTTTACATAGAGACAAACCCCTCCTCCTCTCCGATTTTTACGATCCTTTCTAAACAGACTGTAACCCTGTAAGTTAACTGCCCAGTCATAGCTTTCATCTAACCATGTCTCGGTTATTCCCACTATGTCAAAGTTACCTGTAGATATTTCTGCTTCTAGTTCTTCCATCTTGTTTGTCAGGCTTCTGGCGTTTGCGAGCATGCAGTTTAGAGGATTTTGTTTTGTTCCAATCTCCTCGCTGTGGATTGCTTTAGAAATGTTCTTACCTCCCATCTGAGTATGTTTTCCTGGGTCTTCTTTGTTCAAGTCTAATGTTTTTCTTCCCGTCCCCTGTTCTTCTAGTTTAACGCCCTCCTTCCAATTATTATAAGGTAAATTACGCTTGACAAGCTTCATTAAGAAGAATGGATGGTTTTGACATTAAAATGGGCACTCTAGGTGTTTTCCTGGCCCCCACTCACTGCCGACTATGCTGCCCCATTGACTTGCATTGGGTTTCGTGTTTCGGTCGATCCCGACTTTACGTCATAATCGGCCGATTTCACTCGACCCGACTTTTGAGATAGTCGGGTTTCGCGAAACCCGGCTCGACTCTAAAAAGGTCAAGGTCGCTCAACTCTAGTGCCAATCCTCATCTGTGGTCGTCTGAGGCCGAAGAGTCTTTCCGGTCCATCAAGCAAGCCTTTGCCTCTGCTCCTATTCTTCATCGTCCAGTGGCCAATAAACCCTTCATCCTTGAAGTAGATGCTTCTGCAATTGGAGCTGGAGCTGTGCTCTCGCAGAATTCCTCTTCTGGTCGTCTTGTGCCCTGTGGTTTTTTCTCAAAGATCTTCTCCTCAAAAAAAAATTATTCCATCGGTGATAAAGAACTTTTGGCAATCAGGTTGGCATTAGAGGAGTGGCGGTACCTCTTAGAAGGGGCTTTACATCATTTTATAATCTACACTGATCACAAGAATCTGGCGTATATTCGTTCTGCGCAACGACTTAATCCTCGGCAGGCCAGGTGGGCCTTGTTTTTCGCCAGGTTTGACTTTGAACTTCGTTTCTTGCCAGGAAATAAAAACTCCAAAGCCGACGCTCTGTCTAGGTCATTCCAGGTGGTGGATTTGGAGGAGGAGCCTGCGCACATCATCGATCCTGCCAGAGTCATCACAGTTGCTCCAGTCTCTCTCACTTCATTGCCTCCGGGTAAGACCTTTGTCGCTGAAGGGAACAGGAGATGTGTCTTACTTTGGGGTCACGCCTCCAAACTGGCTGGACATGTTGGTTTTAAAAAAAAACTTTCGTTTGATCTCTCGTTTTTACTGGTGGCCAACGTTGTCTAAGGATGTCCAAAGTTTTGTCGCCTCTTGTCCTTCCTGTGCCAAGAATAAGATTCCCAGGCAACTACCTTCCGGGCTTTTACATCCTTTGCCAGTACCTTCCACTCCGTGGCAACATTTATCTATGGATTTCATCACTGATCTGCCTCATTCTTCTGGTTTCACCATCATCTTTGTGGTCATGGATCGTTTCTCCAAGATGGCTCATTTCATCGCTCTCCCAGGTTTACCTTCTGCTCCCGAATTGGCAAAGATTTTTGTTCACCATATTTTTCGTCTTTATGGTCTTCCTTTACATATTGTTTCTGACCGAGGTATTCAATTCACCGCCCGCTTCTGGAGATCCCTTTGCAAATCTATGGACATTTCGCTTGATTTTTCTTCGGCCTACCATCCACAGTCCAATAGCCAGGTGGAACGTACTAATCAGACCTCGGTAACTTATCTCTGTCATTTTTCCAATTCTCATCAGAATGATTGGTCTGACTTACTGCCATGGGCTGAGTTTTCTTACAATAACTATCCCAGCGAAGCCACTAACAAATCTCCATTTTTTATTGTCTACGGTCAACATCCTGGTCTTCCTCTTCCGGTTCCTCCTGTCTCTACTGTACCAGCGGCTGATCTTCTGTCTAGAGAGTTCTCCAGGGTCTGGCAGGAGACCAAGTCTGCCCTTGAGTTGGCTCAAGTTAGGATGAAGAGACATGCGGACAAAAGACATCTTGATTCTCCTATATTCCATCCTGGGGACAAGGTTTGGGTTTCTTCTAAACTTATCCGTCTCAAAATCCCTTCACATAAGCTGGGTCCTCGCTATATCGGTCCATTCAAAGTTTTGTCTCATATTAATGACGTTTCTTACAAACTTAAGTTGCCTGCCTCTCTGCGTATTTCTAATTCTTTTCATGTGTCTCTCCTTAAACCTGTAGTTTTTAATCAGTTTCATTCTTCTAACCTTTGTTCTCCGCCTGTTTCCGAGGATGATGTCTTTGAAGTTAGGGACATTTTAGCCATGAAAAAACTTAGAGGGAGAACTTTGTTTTTGGTTGACTGGAAGGGTTTTGGTCCTGAGCAGAGGTCCTGGGAGCCCCGAGAGAACATTCGGGCTCCTCGTATTTTGTCCCGGTTTCTTTCTAGTCTTAAAAAGGAGGGGCGTAAAGACGGGGGTACTGTCATGCCGTTGCTGCCGCCGCCTCTCCCCACTGCAGCTCGCCGGGTGCACGCGCGCGTCGCATTCAGCTCTGCGCGTGCGCACATCTGATTCCTCTGTTGGCGCTCTTTCCTGTCCTCTCCGTCATCCTGGAGGACTGTAACCCGGAAGTAGCTCCCACGCTGCTATGTAAACTGCTTCCTGCTGCTCCTCTGTGCCTGATGTTCATTTGTGTTTACAAGTGCTTCTGGTCACCTGTGGTCTCTGTGCATTCCTAGCTCTCTGACCTTGGGTCTTCTCCGCCCTCTGCAGTGCCTGCCTGTTTCCTGTGTTCCTGCCTTGTTCCTTCAGTTCCTTTCCCTCTGCGGTACCTGCCCAGCTCCTATATCCTTTCCTTGCTCCTGTCAGCCTCAGTGTCTCCATATTGTCCTGCCAGCCTCCGTGCCTCCGTAGCGTTCCCATCTTCTCCCTCGTCTCAGTAGTTCCTTTCTGTTCCCTCTTTCCGTTTGTGCCTGCTGTGTACCCATCTGACCTCAGTCGACCCTCCAGCTTCCGTGGCGATAGTCCCTCACGGGCCTGCCCCTAACTCTCCCTGTATAGGGGGCGGTCCACCTGGTCAGCTCGTCCAAGAGGGGTTCGTCGTCACGGTCCAGTGGGTCCACTCTCCGTTTTTCCCTGTTTGAATCTACACGCTCTAATAGGACTGCACTCGGGTGACATCCGAGTGCAGCCAGATTCTTACAGCGTCACAATATGGTTGTGTTTTCTTCAGTTTATGTTACACCTGAGGAACAACTGAGAAGACTGGCGTATTGTGTGAGGCTTCTCAATTCACTCTTCTTTATGAAGGAGGTCAGTGAGACGACTAAGGGCATCGCTACTGCCTCTTTTATAAGGTAGTTGTGTATTTGGATCTTCCTAGTAATCCTTCTAGGTTCATCTCTTCTCTTCCTAGCGCCTGGTGATGACCAACCCCATTGCCCAAAGAAGATATGCTGTAAGGAATGAAGAACAGCTGGCTGCATCCACAACCATCCAAACCAGGACGAAAAGGAAAAGAGAAGAAAGACACAAGGCACTAAAAGAACTGTGCAACTACCTAGATGAAGAGGAAGATGAGGAAGAAAAACAGGAGAAAGCAAACAAGGTAAAACATCAGATTAATGGAAAGGGAAGAAAGACACAAGACACTAAGAGCTGTGCAGCTACCTGAATGAAGAGGAAGACGAGAAGGCAACAAATACTGTATAATGGCCCCACATGATGCTCAGTACTGTATAATGGCCACACATGATGCTCAATACTGTATAATGGCCACACAGTGCTCTATACTGTATAATAGCCACAAAGTGGTCCATACTGTATAATGACCGCACATGATGCTCAATACTGTATAATGGCCACACAATGCTCCATACTGTATAATGGCACCACATGATGCTCAGTACTGTATAATGGCCACACATGATGCTCAATACTGTATAATGGCCACACAGTGCTCTATACTGTATAATAGCCACAAAGTGGTCCATACTGTATAATGACCGCACATGATGCTCAATACTGTATAATGGCCACACAATGCTCCATACTGTATAATGGCACCACATGATGCTCAGTACTGTATAAAGGCCACACACGATGCTCCATACTGTATAATGACCCCACATGATGCTCAATACTGTATAATGGCCACACAGTGCTCCATACGGTATAATGACCCCACATGATGCTCTATACTGTATAATGGCCACACATAATGCTCAATACTATATAATGGCCACACATGATGCTCCATACTGTATAATGGCCACACATGATGCTCCATACTGTATAATGACCACACAGTGCTTCATACTGTATAATGGCCACACATGATGCTCCATACTGTATAATGGCCACACAGTGCTCTATATTGTATAATGGCCACACATGATGCTCCATACTGTATAATGGCCACAAAGTGCTCTATAGTGTATAATGACCCCACATGATGCTCCATACTGTATAATGGCCACCCATAATGCTCAATACTATATAATGGCCACACATGATACTCCATACTGTATAATAGCCACAAAGTGGTCCATACTGTATAATGACCCCACATGATGCTCAATACTGTATAATGGCCACACAATGCTCTATACTATATAATGGCCACACAGTGCTCCATACTGTAAAATGGCCACACAGTGCTCCATACTGTATAACGACCCCACATGATGCTCAATACTGTATAATGGCCACACATGATGCTCCATACTGTATAATGGCCACACAGTGCTCTATACTGTTTAATGGCCCCACATGATGCTCAGTACTGTATAATGGCCACACATGATGCTCAATACTGTATAATGACCTCACATGATGCTCAATACTGTATAATAGCCACAAAGTGGTCCATACTGTATAATGACTGCACATGATGCTCAATACTGTATAATGGCCACACATGATGCTCCATACTGTATAATGGCCACACAGTGCTCTATACTATATAATGGCCACACATGATGCTCAATACTGTATAGTGACCCCACATGATGCTCAATACTGTATAATAGCCACAAAGTGGTCCATAGTGTATAATGACCGCACATGATGCTCAATACTGTATAATGGCCACACAATGCTTCATACTGTATAATGGCACCACATGATGCTCAGTACTGTATAATGGCCACACATGATGCTCAATACTGTATAATGACCTCACATGATGCTCAATACTGTATAATAGCCACAAAGTGGTCCATACTGTATAATGACTGCACATGATGCTCAATACTGTATAATGGCCACACATGATGCTCCATACTGTATAATGGCCACACAGTGCTCTATACTGTATAATGGCCCCACATGATGCTCAGTACTATATAATGGCCACACATGATGCTCAATACTGTATAGTGACCCCACATGATGCTCAATACTGTATAATAGCCACAAAGTGGTCCATAGTGTATAATGACCGCACATGATGCTCAATACTGTATAATGGCCACACAATGCTCCATACTGTATAATGGCACCACATGATGCTCAGTACTGTATAATGGCCACACACGATGCTCCATACTGTATAATGACCCCACATGATGCTCAATACTGTATAATGGCCACACAGTGCTCCATACGGTATAATGACCCCACATGATGCACTATACTGTATAATGGCCACACATAATGCTCAATACTATATAATGGCCACACATGATGCTCCATACTGTATAATGGCCACACATGATGCTCCATACTGTATAATGACCACACAGTGCTTCATACTGTATAATGGCCACTCATGATGCTCCATACTGTATAATGGCCACACAGTGCTCTATATTGTATAATGGCCACACAGTGCTCCATACTGTATAATGGCCCCACATGATGCTCAGTGCTGTATAATGGCCACACATGGTGCTCCATACTGTATAATGACCCCACATGATGCTCCATACTGTATACTAGCCACACATAATGCTCAATACTGTATAATGGCCACACATGATGCTCCATACTGTATAATGGCCACACATGATGCACCATACTTAATAATGGCCCCCTCCCTCCCATTTTGTATGCATGGCTCATCTCCCCCCCTCCCATCTTGTATGCATGGCTCATCTCCCCCCTCACATCCTGTATGCATGGATCGGCTCCTCCCTCCTTCCTGTAGTGTTCCCATCTTCTCCCTCGTCTCAGTAGTTCCTTTCTGTTCCCTCTTTCCCTTTGTGCCTGCTGTGTACCCATCTGATTTCCGTCGACCCTCCAGCTTCCGTGGCGATAGTCCCTCACGGACCTGCCCCTAACTCTCCCTGTATAGGGGGCGGTCCACCTGGTCAGCTCGTCCGAGAGGGGTTCGTCGTCACGGTCCAGTGGGTCTACTCTCCGTTTTTCCCTGTTTGAATCTACACGCTCTAATAGGACTGCACTCGGGTGACATCCGAGTGCAGCCAGATTCTTACAGCGTCACAGTAACATCAGGCCATGGACCCCGCTGGAGTCTCTGCCACTCAAAAGGAGTTACTCTTTTTGCGTGAAAACCAGACTAGGATCATGTTGTTTTTAAAGAATATGGAGTCTCGCCTAGTGGCTTTATAGCCTTCTGATCCTGGTATTGCTCCGCAGTTGGTTGCCCTTCAGCAGGAGCTAGGTCAACAACGGGACACTCAGTCCCATATTTTGAATTTTATGACCTCCATTAATGATCGGCTTCTCTCCCTCCAGAATGTGGCCTCTTTTTCCACTCCTGTCTCTGCGCCACAACCCTCGCCCCGACTTGCTAGACCTCCTCGGTATGGTGGGGATCCTAAAGCGTGTCGCCGCTTTCTTAATCAATGCCAGTTGCATTTTGAATTGTCTCCGCTACTTTATACTACCGACCGAGCTAAGGTTGCTTTTATAGTATCCCATTTGGAGGGTGAGGCTTTGGCGTGGATTAATCCCCTCTGGGAGAGTGATGATCCTTTGGTCTCCCAACTCAATCCGTTCCTGGATACCTTCTGTAAGGTTTTTGATGAACCTGGTCGTCTGGTCTCTACCACTGAGTCCCTCTTTAACCTTTACCAGGGTACTCTCTCAGTAGCCCAGTACGCCATCCATTTCCGGACTCTGTCCTCAGACCTTGGGTGGAATAATGAGGCTTTGGTTGGAGCGTTTTGGCGTGGTTTGTCTTCACGGATTAAGGATGAGTTGGCAGGCCGGGACACTCCCACCTCTTTGGATGATCTTATCTCCTTGGCCATACGCATTGATCTGCTCTTTCAGGAGCGCACTCGCGAGCTTGCCAGAGAGAGAAGACCTCTTCGCCAGACCACTGTTGCTCGAGGGACTTCTTTTTCTCAAGCAGCCCCGGTGGCTTCTTCATTTTCTCCTGAACCCATGCAGGTCGATTGCCTTAAGTCTTCTGAGCAACGCTGCAAGGAGAGACTCGCACAAGGTCTTTGTTTTTACTGCGGTAGTGCCTCTCATCTCTTACGCGCCTGTCCTCAGAAGCCGGGAAACGCCTCTGCCTAGGACAGGTAAGAGAGGCCTTCCTAGGTGGTTATGATTCCTCTCCGCCTCTGGTTTTGTCTGTTATTCTACATTTAGGTTCCCGTCACTTTTCTCTGGAGGCTTATGTTGACTCAGGAGCAGCTGGGAACTTTGTTCAGCTCGAGGTTGTTAACAGGCTTGGGATACCTGTTAGACCCTTGGAGACTCCTAGACAAATAGCTTTTGTCGATGGTCAGCCTTTGCGGGAGACCGTCAACTTGGATACGGAGGAAGTCGAACTTCAGATTGGAGCTCTTCATCGTGAGAAACTGGCCTTTTATGTTTTACCTTCTTTGTCTCATTCTTTCCTTTTGGGTCTTCCTTGGTTGAGAGATCACGAACCCACGCTGGACTGGCGTACTGGAGATGTTCTACGGTGGGGACAGTCTTGTCTGAACAGGTGCCTGCTTTCCGTCAAGCCTGCGTCCTCCTCTCGGTCTGCTTCGGAATCCGTGGGAATTCCTCCAGCCTATTGCGTTTTCTCGGACGTCTTTAACAAGAAGGAAGCAGAGATTTTGCCGCCACACCGCGCTTATGACTGCCCGATAGACCTTGTTCGTGGTTCTACTCCACCTAGAGGTTGTATTTACCCATTGTCTCCTACCGAGACTCAAGCCATGTCCGAATATATCCAAGAGAATCTGGCCAGAGGCTTCATTCGAAAGTTTTCCTCACCTGCAGGAGCTGGGTTCTTCTTCGTTAAAAAGAAGGACGGTTCTCTTCGCCCATGTATAGACTACTGGGGTCTCAACACCATCACGATCAAAAACAAGTACCCACTTCCTCTCATACCAGAACTCTTTGATCGTCTACGTGGAGCACGAATCTTTACCAAATTGGATGTCAGAGGAGCTTATAATTTGATCCGTAGCCGTTCCGGTGACGAGTGGAAGACTGCGTTTAATACCAGAGATGGTCATTATGAATATTTGGTTATGCCATTCGGTTTATGCAATGCACCTGCAGTCTTCCAGGAGTTCGTAAATTATGTTTTTCGGAATCTACTTTACACCTGTGTTGTAGTGTACTTGGACGATATCCTTGTGTTCTCTCCAGATCTGTCTACTCACAGAAGAGATGTACGGCAAGTACTTCAGCGTTTGAGAGAGAATCGGCTGTCCGCAAAACTGGAAAAATGTGTCTTCGAACAGTCATCTCTACCCTTCTTGGGTTTCATCATTTCCGACGCTGGTTTGTGTATGGATCCGGGAAAAGTTTCTGCCGTGCTCAACTGGCCATATCCTCTTGGAGTGAAAGCAATTCAGCGATTTCTTGGATTTGCTAACTCCTATCCGCAGTTTATACCTCACTTTTCCTCTCTTTCAGCTCCAATCTCCTCCATGATTCGGAAGGGTGCCAATAATCATCTGTGGTCGTCTAAGGCCGAAGAGTCTTTCCGGTCCATCAAGCAAGCCTTTGCCTCTTCTCCTATTCTTCATCGTCCAGTGGCCAATAAACCCTTCATCCTTGAAGTAGATGCTTCTGCAATTGGAGCTGGAGCTGTGCTTCACATAAGCTGAGTCCTCGCTATATCGGTCCATTCGAAGTTTTGTCTCATATTAATGACGTTTCTTACAAGCTTAAGTTGCCTGCCTCTCTGCGTATTTCTAATTCTCTTCATGTGTCTCTCCTTAAACCTGTAGTTTTTAATCAGTTTCATTCTTCTAACCTTTGTTATCCTCCGCCTGTTTCCGAGGATGATGTCTTTGAAGTTAGGGACATTTTAGCCATGAAAAAACTTAGAGGGAGAACTTTGTTTTTGGATGACTGGAAGGGTTTTGGTCCTGAGCAGAGGTCCTGGGAGCCCCGAGAGAACATTCGGGCTCCTCGTATTTTGTCCCGGTTTCTTTCTAGTCTTAAAAAGGAGGGGCGTAGAGACGGGGATACTGTCATGCCGCTGCTGCCGCCACCTCTCCCCACTGCTGCTCGCCAGGTGCGCGCGTGCGTCGCATTCAGCTCTGCGCGTGCGCACATCTGATTCCTCTGTTGGCACTCTTTCCTGTCCTCTCCGTCATCCTGGAGGACTGTAACCCGGAAGTAGCTCCCACGCTGCTATGTAAACTGCTTCCTGCTGCTCCTCTGTGCCTAATGTTCATTTGTGTTTACAAGTGCTTCTGGTCACCTGTGGTCTCTGTGCATTCCTAGCTCTCTGACCTTGGGTCTCCTCCGCCCTCTGCGGTGCCTGCCTGTTTCCTGTGTTCCTGCCTTGATCCTTTAGTTTCTTTCTCTCTGCTGTGCCTGCCTGTTTCCTGTGTTCCTGCTGTGTTCCTACAGTTCCTTTTCCTCTGCTGTACCTGCCCGGCTCCTATATCCTTTCCTTGCTCCTGTCAGCCTCAGTGTCTCCATATTCTCCTGCCAGTCTCCGTGCCTCCGTAGCGTTCCCATCTTCTCCCTCGTCTCAGTAGTTCCTTTCTGTTCCCTCTTTCCCTTTGTGCCTGCTGTGTACCCATCTGATCTCAGTCGACCCTCCAGCTTCTGTGGCGATAGTCCCTCACGGGCCTGCCCCTAACTCTCCCTGTATAGGGGGCGGTCCACCTGGTCAGCTCATCCGAGAGGGGTTCGTCGTCATGGTCCAGTGGGTCCACTCTCCGTTTTTCCCTGTTTGAATCTACACGCTCTAATAGGACTGCACTCGGGTGACATCCGAGTGCAGCCAGATTCTTACAGCGTCACAATATGGTTGTGTTTTCTTCAGTTTATGTTACACCTGAGGAACAACTGAGAAGACTGGCGTATTGTGTGAGGCTTCTCAATTCACTCTTCTTTATGAAGGAGGTCAGTGAGACGACTAAGGGCATCGATACTGCCTCTTTTATAAGGTAGTTGTGTATTTGGATATTCCTAGTAATCCTTCTAGGTTCATCTCTTCTCTTCCTAGCGCCTGGTGATGACCAACCCCATTGCCCAAATAAGATATGCTGTAAGGAATGAAGAACATCTGGCTGCATCCACAACCATCCAAACCAGGAAGAAAAGGAAAAGAGAAGAAATACACAAGTTACTAAAAGAACTGTGCAACTACCTAGATGAAGAGGAAGATGAGGAAGAAAAACAGGAGAAAGCAAACAAGGTAAAACATCAGATTAATGGAAAGGGAAGAAAGACACAAGACACTAAGAGCTGTGCAGCTACCTGAATGAAGTGGAAGACGAGAAGGCAACAAATAAGATCAAATTATACTGTAGGATCCCTACAAGCAGCACATTTCGAAGCAGGACCAGGCCAACATCTGCCATTACATCAACCGGTATATATGGTATAGAAAACCAAAAAAAGATGGACACAAGCTAAAAATATAGAAATTTATTGAGAATATTCTAAAAAATGTCCAACAGCAATAATAAATAGACAATAATAAAAGATACAAAAATACGTGAAAAGGCAACACACTAGTGCCACGTACAGAAGAAAAAATCAATGGCAAGATACAATATAGCCAAAAAAAGGGTGTACACAATAAATTACTCTGCAAAATGATAATGAAGATTATTATTATCACATGAGGTGTATGAAGCCAGTGATTAGACAGCTTAGTATATAGCATCCATGAAGCTTGTAAGGAAACTAACAAACGTGTATAAAATATCTGATAACCAGTTGTTATATTATATGTAGAATGTATGATCAGGGTAGTAAATACAAAAATACAAATATAGAAATTATCCTTACAAGATATCAATTTCTCATGGAATGAATAAGAAAAAAAGGCTCAGATCAAAAGGAGGTTCATATGCATAATGAGATTATAGTAAGGTGCAAAGTGCAGAATCTAAATAAATATAAAAAGGAAAATCCCATATAATAGAGACGCTGCACATATAGTAACCATGATCAATGAACCAACCTGCTGCTGTACGTGGGAGGAGAAGCCCCGACGCGCGTTTCGCAAAATTGCTTCCTCGGGGGCGTTAGTGTAGGGGTCAGAGGGACCTACTTTTATACCCGATGTGAAAAATAGAGCAATGCGGCTGTAATGGCGCTTCCCCTGGTGCCGCAGTGACCGGAAGCAGCAGAGTCGGCGTCCTATGTCACAGGTTCACGCCCTGCACTGACGCGTCAGTGGGAGGGCCGAAGTGTGACATGTACAGGACGCATATCCACGGCAACCGAGCCACACAGGCCAGGGGGAGCGCACACCACTGCGGGAGATGAATGGAGGTATGGCTGAGAGAGCAGGAGGCAGCGCGGTTTGAATGAGAAAGCCTGAGTGAATCCCGGATATAAACAGTGCACATACCTGTGGGTGATATACCGTGAAGGGAGTGAAAAGGAGTGAAGTGCTCAAGGATATGCTGAAATAGAACAGGGAAAAAACAAAGTTAATAATGATAAATGCATACCTCCCAACTTTTGAAAAAGGGAAAGAGGGATAAAGTTTGCGGTGCGCTATGCAGATCGTGGCAAATTTTAGGCCACACCTCTGACCACACCCATTTCACAACTAGTCACACCCATATCCACACCCCAACCACACCCATTTAGTACTACTGATCACACTGTTTCATAAACAATAATTCTAAACAAAAAAATATGGCCACACAGTGCTCCATACTGTATAACGACCCCACATGATGCTCAATACTGTATAATGGCCACACATGATGCTCCATACTGTATAATGGCCACACAGTGCTCTATACTGTATAATGGCCACACAGTGCTAAATACTGTATAATGGCCACACATGATGCTCAATACTGTATAATGGCCACACAGTGCTCCATACTGTATAACGACCCCACATGATGCTCAATACTGTATAATGGCCACACATGATGCTCCATACTGTATAATGGCCACACAGTGCTCTATACTGTATAATGGCCACACAGTGCTCCATACTGTAAAATGGCCACACAGTGCTCCATACTGTATAACGACCCCACATGATGCTCAATACTGTATAATGGCCACACATGATGCTCCATACTGTATAATGACCCCACATGATGCTCAATACTGTATAATAGCCACAAAGTGGTCCATACTGTATAATGACCCCACATGATGCTCAATACTGTATAATGGCCACACAATGCTCTATACTGTATAATGGCCACACAGTGCTCCATACTGTATAATGGCCACACAGTGCTCTATACTGTATAATGGCCCCACATGATGCTCAGTACTGTATAATGGCCACACATGATGCTCAATACTGTATAATGACCCCACATGATGCTCAATACTGTATAATAGCCACAAAGTTGTCCATACTGTATAATGACCGCATATGATGCTCAATACTGTATAATGGCCACACAATGCTCCATACTGTATAACGGCCCCACATGATGCTCAGTACTGTATAATGGCCACACACGATGCTCCATACTGTATAATAACTCCACATGATGCTCAATACTGTATAATGGCCACACAGTGCTCCATACTGTATAATGACCCCACATGATGCTCCATACTGTATAATGGCCACACATAATGCTCAATACTATATAATGGCCACACATGATGCTCCATACTGTATAATAGCCACAAAGTGGTCCATACTGTATAATGACCCCACATGATGCTCAATACTGTATAATGGCCACACAATGCTCTATACTGTATAATGGCCACACAGTGCTCCATACTGTAAAATGGCCACACAGTGCTCCATACTGTATAACAACCCCACATGATGCTCAATACTGTATAATGGCCACACATGATGCTCCATACTGTATAATGGCCACTCAGTGCTCTATACTGTATAATGGCCCCACATGATGCTCAGTACTGTATAATGGCCACACATGATGCTCAATACTGTATAATGACCCCACATGATGCTCAATACTGTATAATAGCCACAAAGTGGTCCATACTGTATAATGACCGCACATGATGCTCAATACTGTATAATGGCCACATAATGCTCCATACTGTATAATGGCCCCACATAATGCTCAGTACTGTATAATGGCCACACACGATGCTCCATACTGTATAATGACTCCACATGATGCTCAATACTATATAATGGCCACACATGATGCTCCATACTGTATAATGGCCACACATGATGCTCCATACTGTATAATGACCACACAGTGCTTCATACTGTATAATGGCCACACATGATGCTCCATACTGTATAATGGCCACACAGTGCTCTATACTGTATAATGGCCACACATGATGCTCCATACTGTATAATGGCCACACAGTGCTCTATACTGTATAATGGCCACACATGATGCTCCATACTGTATAATGGCCACACAGTTCTCCATACTGTATAATGGCCCCACATGATGCTCAGTGCTGTATAATGGCCACACATGGTGCTCCATAATGTATAATGACCCCACATGATGCTCAATACTGTATAATGGCCACACAGTGCTCCATACTGTATAATGACCCTACATGATGCTCCATACTGTATACTAGCCACACATAATGCTCAATACTGTATAATGGCCACACATGATGCTCCATACTGTATAATGGCCACACATGATGCTCCATACTGCATAATGGCCCCCTCCCTCCTATTTTGTATGCATGGCTCATCTCCCCCCCTCCCATCTTGTATGCATGGTTCATCTCCCCCTCACATCCTGTATGCATGGCTCGGCTCCTCCCTTCCTTCCTGTATGCATGGCTCATCTCCCCCCTCCCATCCTGTATGCATGGCTCATCTCCCCCCTCCCTGTATGCATGGCTCATCTCCCTCTCCCCTCCTGTATGCATGGCTCATCTCACCCCCCTCCCATCCTGTATGCATGGCTTATCTCACCCCCCCTCTCATCCTGTATGCATGGCTCATCTCACCCCTCTTTCCATCCTGTATGCGTGGCTCAGCTCCCTGCTCCTATTTTGCATGGCTCGGCTCCCCGTCCTCCTTCATCCTCCCCCCATCCTCCCTGGCTGTCATACTCAACTTTCCCACACCACGCCGAGCATCCCTCCATCTCTGGCCCAGCGCAGCACCTTCTTCCTGCGTGAGCGGTCATGTGGTACTGCTCATTAAGGTCATGAATATGCGTCCATATTCATGACCTTAATGAGCGGTACCATGTGACCGCTCACACAAGACGAGCTGCCGGCGCTGAGATCATGCATCGCTGGAGTAGGGTGAGTATGACTTCTTCAAGGAGGCAGGCAGGCGGGCGGGCGGCCGGGGAGGGGCGGTCGGTCGGGAGGTGACCCCATATTTTAATTAAAAAAACTGAAAAAAACTTTCTCAGGTGCCGCCCCCCCCCCGCATCGTCCCGCCCTAGGCACATGCCCTCAAGTGCCTAGTGGGAAATATGGCCCTGCTCATAGGCATATATAAGGCTACAGATTTTGGGTCAGGACACCTATGACGAATCAGTGCATCGCGGTCAGTGCCCAGAATATGTTACACCACGTTCCAAATTATTATGCAAATGACATTTTTCTCGGATTTTCCTAAATGGTCAGTGCAAATGACAGTCAGTCTAATAAAAGTCATCACCCATTAGAGTATACATCGAATTTTATTGAAGAAACCTCCCAATGATAACAGTATAATCTCCAAAATGAATAAAAACTCAAAATGCACTGTTCCAAATTATTAGGCACAGTAGAAGTTCTAAACATTTGATATGTTTTAAAGAACTGAAAATGCTCATTTGCGGAATTTGCAGCATTAGGAGGTCACATTCACTGAACAAAAAAAGCTATTTAACTCCAAAACCTCCTAAAAGGCAAAGTTACATGTTAACATAGGACCCCTTCTTTGATATCACATTCACAATTCTTGCATCCATTGAACTTCTGAGTTTTGTAGAGTTTCTGCTTGTATTTCTTTGCATGAAGTCAGAATAGCCTCCCAGAGCTGCTGTTTTGATGTGAAATGCCTCCCACCCTCATAGATCTTTTGCTTGATGATACTCCAAAGGTTATCTATAGGGTTGAGGTCAGGGGAAGATGGTGGCCACATCATGATTTTATCTCCTTTTATGCCCATAGCAGCCAATGACTCAGAGGTATTCTTTGCAGCATGAGACGGTGCATTGTCATGCATGAAGATGATTTTGCTCATGAAGGCACGTTTCTGCTTTTTATACCATGGAAGAAAGTTGTCAGTCAGAAACTCTATATACTTCACACCCTCAGGAACCTTAAAGGGCCCTACCAGCTGTTTCCCCATGATTCCGGCCCAAAACATGTCTCCTCCACCTCCTTGCTGACGCAGCAGCTTTGTTGGGACATGGTGGCCATCCAACAACCATCCACTACTCCATCCATTTGGACCATCCAGGGTTGCTCGACACTCATCAGTAAACAAGAAAGACTGTATGAAAATTAGTCTTCATGTATGTTTGTGCTCACTGCAACCATTTCTGCTTGTGAACACTGTTTAGGGGTGGCCGAATAGTAGGTTTATGCAACACAGCAAGCCTTTGAAGGATCCTACACTTTGAGGTTCGAGGGACTCCAGAGGCACCAGCAGCTTCAAATAACTGTTTGCTGCTTTGTAATGGTATTTTGGCAGCTGCTCTCTTAATCCAATGAATTAGTCTGGCAGAAACCTTCCTCATTATGCCTTTATCTGCATGAACACTGTCTGTGCTCTGTTTCAGTCACAAATCTCTTCGCAGTATGATGATCACTCTTAAGTTTTCGTGAAATATCTAATATTTTCATACCTTGTCCAAGGCATTGCACTATTTAACGCTTTTCAGCAGCAGAGAGATCCTTTTTATTTTCCCTATTGCTTGAAACCTGTGGCATGCTTAATAATGTGGAACATGATTTTTAAGTAGTTTTCCTTTCATTAGAATCACCTGTAAAACTAATTATCATATGTGTTTAAGATTGATTTTAGTGATCCATTGAGCTCTGAGACACAATACCATCCACGAGTTTATTTGAAAAACAAAACAATTAAATCTTTATGACACTTAAATCCAATTTGCATAATAATTTGGAACACAGTGTATATGAATGTCTGTAACAACACTAAGATGTATGGAATTTATTAAGAAATAAAAGCTAAATATTGAATTTTGAAAATCCAACAATTGGTGTTTGCTTGCAACAGAAAAGTTACAACAGTCTATTGTAAACTTCTGGAGCAATATAGACCAATAAAGTGATGAAAAAATTGCCTCCTATACAGTATGATGTGCCAATAGCCTCTCATATCATGCCCTTCATATAATGTCCCCCTCACATGATGTCCCCACAGCAATTTAGTATTATCCCACAATTAATGGCCAACTAATATAAGAAAAAAGCAAAAGCTTTTCCTCACCTAATGCCGGCCACTTGTACACCGCAGCCTTCGTCTCCACTTTTATCTTGTCACCCGACCTCTCCTGCATGCAGCATTTCCAGCAGGGCGCAGACCGGAAGTAGACTGTATTCTAGGGTTGAGCGACCTTGACCTTTTTAGAGTCGAGTCGTGTTTCGCGAAACCCGACTATCTTAGAAGTCGAGTCGAGTGGAATCGGCCGATTATGGCGAAAAGTCGGGTATCGCCCGAAACACGAAACCCAATGCAAGTCAATGGGGGAGCATAGTCGGCAGTGAGTGGAGGCCAGGAAAACACCTACACTGCCCATTTTAATGGCAAAAACATCCATTCTTGTTACAGAAGCTTGTCAATCGTAATTTAGCTTATAATAATTGGAAGGCATTTGAAATTGGGGGTCATTTGGCTAAAGTTGTGGGGGGTAGGGCTGGTTCAAGTAATTAGTGGGCCCAGGAAATCTGGACCACGTCACGGCAGTGGAGCAGGGAGAGGTAAGTATTTCAACTTTGCAAGTGCTGTGATCCTGAGCAAGCAGGGGGGGCCCACTCGTTGGCATTGGCACTGGCACAGGGCCCCTCAAAGTACAGCGGTGTGTTTGCACGGCGGGGGCGCCTCCCACCGGCAGCAACACTTTTGCGTACTATGAGAGGCCCTGTGCCAGTGACGTCGCCAACTAGTATTCCTTCCCCTACCTGATGAAGGAACCTGCACTTTCATCTGCACCTTCCTCTTTGTCCCCGTGTAAGGTGGTATGGTATGCGGGAAGAGGAACCTGACTTTCAGCAGGGTCACAATCTTGTTGTGTAGCGTGCACGGGGAATGTTGCGTTATGGGTCAATGTACCAGCAGACTCATCTATCACTGGCTGGGCAATGGGCAGGATGAGGAGGAAACACAGATATAGGCCCAAAGAATAAAGTTGGCTAAATGCAGTTCAAAATTGGTAACACAGGACTAACCAGGGGGCATTGCAGTGGAGGACAACTGGAATGAGAGGCTGACACAGAGAGTAGGCCAAAATCAGTAAGTAGTCGAAATGCAGTTCAAAATTGGCAACCGTAGTAAACAGGCGGCACAGCTTTGTTCAGTGGAGGAGAACAGCAAGGAGTGGCAGACACCGATAGTAGGCCCCAACCCAACTAGTAGGCCAAATGCAGTCTAACATTAACAACTACTTAACGAGAGCCTGAAAATGGAATTTCAGGACAGGAAACCAGGAGAACAGCAAGGAGCGGCAGACACTGTTAGTAGGCCCCAAACCAACTAGTACGCCAAATGCAGTTGTTCCATTTAACCACTATTTAACAAGAGCCTGAAGATAGAAGCTCAGGAAAGGCAACCTGGAGAACACCTTGGAGTGGAAGACACCGTCTCCACACCCCATACCCAATTTGTAGGCCTAATGCAGTGTAGTTTCCAACAACTACTAAACGAGAGCATTAAGATTGAAGCAATGGAGAGGAAACCTGGGGAACACCTTGGAGTTGAACACACCGTCTCTACACCCCATACCCAATTTGTAGGCCTTATGCAGTGTAGTTTTCACCAACTACTAAACGAGAGTAGGAAGATCGAAGCAATGTGGACGAAACCTGGGGAACACCTTGGAGTGTAACACACCGTCTCTCTACACCCCATACCCAATTTGTAGGCCTAATGCAGTGTAGTTTCCAACAACTACTAAACGAAAGCCGGAAGATCGAAGCTCAGGAAAGGCAACCTGGAGAACACCTTGGAGTGGAACACACCATCTCTCTACACCCCATACCCAATTTGTAGGTCTAATGCAGCGTAGTTTCCAACAACTACTAAACGAGAGCATGAAGATCGAAGCAATGGAGAGGAAACCTGGGGAACACCTTGGAGTGGAACACACCATCTCTCTACACCCCATACCCAATTTGTAGGCCTAATGCAGTGTAGTTTCCAACAACTACTAAACGAGAGCCGGAAGATCGAAGCTCAGGAAAGGCAACCTGGAGAACACCTTGGAGTGGAAGACACCGTCTCCACACCCCATACCCAATTTGTAGGCCTAATGCAGTGTAGTTTCCAACAACTACTAAACGAGAGCATTAAGATCGAAGCAATGGCGAGGAAACCTGGGGCACACCTTGGGGAGGCAGACACCGTTAGTAGGCCCTACCAAAGTTGTACCCCAAATGCTGTTTTAAAATTCCTAGAGGCTGAAAACAAGACTATTGACGCTCAGCTTTTTTCAAAGGAACACAGCTGAATTGAGTGGCGCAGACAGACACAGGTAGTAGGACTTAAACCAAAAATGTGGCTCACTGCAGCTTAAAAAAGTTACAGGGGTACACAAGCAGCAGTGCTCTGGGCAGTGGAGGACAATTTCAATAGTGGACCGCAGACAGACTTTGTACGCCTACTATTAAAAAAAGGATGCTCTATGCAATTAAAAATAGGTTCCAGGGGTCCACGGGCAGCAGTGGTGTGGTCAGTGGACGAGTATTGGAAGGAGGGACCGCAGACAGGCGTAGTAGGCCTAACATAACAAAATTAGGCTGTAGACACTGTAAAATTGGTTCCAGGGGTACACGGGCAGCAGTGGTGTGGTCAGCGGAGGAAAATTGGAATTAGGGACTGCAGACAGACTTTGTAGGCTGTCCCCTGTGGACCATGCATCCAACACATTAACCCAGTGCGCCGTAATGGACACGTAAGTTTTTGTGGACATGCCTACTGGTCCATGCGTCTCTTGTCAGGTGCACCTTTCTACTGTTTGATTGCCTGAGTGCTATGACAATGCAGACTTTTTCATGCCGGTGGAGGGCTGGGATGGCTTTTCTCGCAAAAGAAATGTCGACTGGGTAGCTTGAACCGTTGCACAGCGTAGTTCATCTGGGCTTTCTAAATATAAAACAAAGAAAAAAAGGAGGCTACATGCACTTTCAGCTGGGTTCCAGGGGTACACGGCCAGCATTGGTCTGGTCAGTGGAGAACTATTGGAAGGAAGGACCGCAGACACGCTTCGAAGGCCTAACATAATAACAGATGGCTGTAGGCAATTTAAAATTGGTTCCGTGGGTACCCGGGCAGCAGTGGTGTGGTCAGTGGAGGCCTAGTGGAAGGAGTGACCGCAAACAGGCATCGAAGGCCTAACATAATAACACATTGCTGTTGGCAATTTTAAATTGGTTCCAGGGGAACACGGGCAGCAGTGGCCTGGTCAGTGTAGTAGTAGTAGAAAGAACGGACCGCAGACAGGCATCGAAGGCCTAAAATAAAAAAATTGGGCTGGCTGTAGGCAATTTTAAATTGGTTCCAGGGGTACACGGGCAGCAGTGGTGTGGTCAGTGGAGGCCTAGTTGAAGGAGTGACCGCAGACAGGCATCGAAGGCCTAACATAATAACACATTGCTGTTGGCAATTTTAAATTGGTTCCAGGGGAACACGGGCAGCAGTGGCCTGGTCAGTGTAGTAGTAGTAGAAAGAACGGACCGCAGACAGGCAACAAAGGCCTAAAATAAAAAAATTGGGCTGGCTGTAGGCAAATTTAAATTGGTTCCAGGGGTACACGGGCAGCAGTGGTGTGGTCAGTGGAGGCCTAGTGGAAGGAGTGACCGCAGACAGGCATCGAAGGCCTAACATAATAACACATGGCTGTAGGCAATTTTAAATTGGTTCCGTGGGTACACGGGCAGCAGTGGTGTGGTCAGTGGAGGCCTAGTGGAAGGAGGGACCGCAGACAGGCTTCGAAGGCCTAACATAAAAAAATAGGGCTGTTGGCAATTTAAAATTGGTTCCAGTGGTACAAGGGCAGCAGTACAATGGTCAGTGGAGGCCTAGTGGAAGGAGGGACCGCAGACAGGCTTCGAAGGCCTAACAAAAAAAAATAGGGCTGTTGGCAATTTAAAATTGGTTCCAGGGGTACACGGGCAGCAGTACAATGGTCAGTGGAGGCCTAGTGGAAGGAGGGACCGTAGACAGGCTTCGAAGGCCTAACATAACAAAAATGTCAATACAATGGTATTGTCAGTGCCAGGCATTGAAGGATGTCAGCGCATAGACTAAACATTGGTGGAGCTGTGAGAGATAATTTTGCAAGTGGTAGAGCACTGTTTGAGCTGGGGGGGGGAACTGTCTTGTGGCCGGCGGTACAGGCCCAGGGCCCCTCATATTACAACGGTGTGTCTGATGTTGGGTGCGCACCACCACCGCCAGAGACACTTTATTGTACTATGAGGGACCCAGTGGCAGTGCCGTCGACCAAAAGCGGGCACACCCACCTCTTTAGACAAACAGCACTCTCACGGGTGCTGGCGCCAAGTGGCGATACCACGGCCCCGTGTGGGGAGTTTGGCCATTTAGTGAGGTGTAAACATGTCGTATGCTGGACAATCAGGTGCAGAAAATTACGAGATTGGAAAAGTCATTCAGAATAGTCCACAGGCAAGACCTTTTCATAGGAAAGCTAGGTGTCAGCCGGGCAAGGTGGGGCAAAAGATTTCGAAATCCAGTTGTGGTTCATTTTAATGAAGGTTAGATCATCTACATTTTGGGTAGCCAGACGAGTCCTTTTTTCTGTTAGTATTGAACCTGCAGCACTGAATACTCTTTCTGATAGGACACTAGCTGCCGGGCAAGCAAGCTCCTGCAATGCATATTCTGCCAATTCTGGCCAGGTGTCTAATTTGGATGCCCAGTAATCAAATGGGAATGACGGTTGAGGGAGAACGTCGATAAGGGATGAAAAATAGTTTGTAACCATACTGGACAAATGTTGTCTCCTGTCACTTTGAATTGATGCTGCAGTACCTGTCCTGTCTGCGGTCATAGCAAAATCACTCCACAACCTGGTCAGAAAACCCCTCTGGCCAACGCCACTTCTGATTTCTGCCCCTCTAACACCTCTGGTCTGCTGGCCCCTGCAGCTCGTGTGAGAACGATCACGGGCGCTGTGTGCAGGGAATGCCAGAAGCAAACGGTCAACAAGAGTTGATTGTTTGGTTGCTAATATTAGTTCCAAGTTCTCATGTGGCATTATATTTTGCAATTTGCCTTTATAGCGAGGATCAAGGAGGCAGGCCAACCAGTAATCGTCATCGTTCATCATTTTAGTAATGCGTGTGTCCCTTTTGAGGATACGTAAGGCATAATCCGCCATGTGGGCCAAAGTTCCTGTTCTCAAATCTGCGGTTGTGCTTGGTTGAGGGGCAGTTTCAGGCAAATCCACGTCACTTGTGTCCCTCAAAAAACCAGAACCCGGCCTTGCCGCGCCAACAATTTCCAGTGGCCCCGGAAAAGCTTCCTCATTAAAAATATAATCATCCCCATCATCCTCCTCGTCCTCCTCCTCCTCTTCGCCCGCTACCTCGTCCTGTACACTGCCCTGGCCAGACAATGGCTGACTGTCATCAAGGCTTTCCTCTTCCTCAGCTGCAGACGCCTGATCCTTTATGTGCATCAAACTTTGCATCAGCAGACGCATTAGGGGGATGCTCATGCTTATTATGGCGTTGTCTGCACTAACCAGCCGTGTGCATTCCTCAAAACACTGAAGGACTTGACACATGTCTTGAATCTTCGACCACTGCACACCTGACAACTCCATGTCTGCCATCCTACTGCCTGCCCGTGTATGTGTATCCTCCCACAAAAACATAACAGCCCGCCTCTGTTCGCACAGTCTCTGAAGCATGTGCAGTGTTGAGTTCCACCTTGTTGCAACGTCTATGATTAGGCGATGCTGGGGAAGGTTCAAAGAACGCTGATAGGTCTGCATACGGCTGGAGTGTACGGGCGAACGGCGGATATGTGAGCAAAGTCCACGCACTTTGAGGAGCAGGTCGGATAACCCCGGATAACTTTTCAGGAAGCACTGCACCACCAGGTTTAAGGTGTGAGCCAGGCAAGGAATGTGTTTCAGTTGGAAAAGGGAGATGGCAGCCATGAAATTCCTTCCGTTATCACTCACTACCTTGCCTGCCTCAAGATCTACAGTGCCCAGCCACGACTGCGTTTCTTTCTGCAAGAACTCGGACAGAACTTCCGCGGTGTGTCTGTTGTCGCCCAAACACTTCATAGCCAATACAGCCTGCTGACGTTTGCCAGTAGCTGCCCCATAATGGGAGACCTGGTGTGCAACAGTGGCAGCTGCGGATGGAGTGGTTGTGCGACTGCGGTCTGTGGACGAGCTCTCGCTTCTGCAGGAGGACGAGGAGGAGGAGGAGGGGGTGCGAACGGCTACAGCCAACTGTTTCCTAGACCGTGGGCTAGGCAGAACTGTCCCAAACTTGCTGTCCCCTGTGGACCCTGCATCCACAACATTCACCCAGTGTGCCGTGATGGACACGTAACGTCCCTGGCCATGCCTACTGGTCCATGCATCTGTTGTCAGGTGCACCTTTGTGCTCACAGATTGCCTGAGTGCATGGACGATGCGCTCTTTAACATGCTGGTGGAGGGCTGGGATGGCTTTTCTGGAAAAAAAGTGTCGACTGGGTAGCTCGTAGCGTGGTACAGCGTAGTCCATCAGGGCTTTGAAAGCTTCGCTTTCAACTAACCGGTAGGGCATCATCTCTAACGAGATTAGTCTAGCTATGTGGGCGTTCAAACCCTGTGTACGCGGATGCGAGGCTAAGTACTTCCTTTTTCTAACCATAGTCTCATGTAGGGTGAGCTGGACTGGAGAGCTGGAGATCGTGGAACTAGCGGGGGTGCCGGTGGACATGGCAGACTGAGAGATGGTGGGAGATGGTATTGTTGCCGCCGGTGCCCTAGATGCAGTGTTTCCTACTACGAAACTGGTGATTCCCTGACCCTGACTGCTTTGGCCTGGCAAAGAAACCTGCACAGATACGGCAGGTGGTGCAGAAAATGGTGGCCCTACACTGCCGGAAGGGATGTTGCGTTGATGACTAGCTTCATTGGCCGAGGGTGCTACAACCTTAAGGGACGTTTGGTAGTTAGTCCAAGCTTGCAAATGCATGGTGGTTAAATGTCTATGCATGCAACTTGTATTGAGACTTTTCAGATTCTGCCCTCTGCTTAAGGTAGTTGAACATTTTTGACAGATGACTTTGCGCTGATCAATTGGATGTTGTTTAAAAAAATGCCAGACTGCACTCTTTCTAGCATCGGATACCTTTTCAGGCATTGCAGACTGAGCTTTAACCGGATGGCCACGCTGTCCTCCAACAGGTTTTGGCTTTGCCACGCGTTTTGGGCAAGATACGGGCCCGGCAGATGGAACCTGTTGCGATGTTGATGCCTGCTGCGGCCCCTCCTCCTCCGCTTCAGAACTGCTGCCGCCTGCACCCTGTTCCCCCAATGGCTGCCAATCGGGGTCAACAACTGGGTCATCTATTACCTCTTCTTGTAGCTCGTGTGCAACTTCGTCTGTGTCACCGTGTCGGTCGGTGGTATAGCATTCGTGATGGGGCAACATAGTCTCATCAGGGTCTGATTCTTGATCATTACCCTGCGAGGGCAATGTTGTGGTCTGAGTCAAAGGACCAGCATAGTAGTCTGGCTGTGGCTGTGCATCAGTGCACTCCATGTCAGATTCAACTTGTAATGGGCATGGACTGTTAACTGCTTCACTTTCTAAGCCAGGGACGGTATGTGTAAAGAGCTCCATGGAGTAACCCGTTGTGTCGCCTGCTGCATTCTTCTCTGTTGTTGTTTTTGCTGAAGAGGACAAGGAAGCGTCTTGTCCCTGACCGTGAACATCCACTAACGACGCGCTGCTTTTACATTTACCGGTTTCACGAGAGCAGGCAAAAGAGCTAGAGGCTGAGTCAGCAAGATAAGCCAAAACTTGCTCTTGCTGCTCCGGCTTTAAAAGCGGTTTTCCTACTCCCAGAAAAGGGAGCGTTCGAGGCCTTGTGTAGCCAGACGACGAACCTGGCTCCACAGCTCCAGACTTAGGTGCAATATTTTTTTTCCCACGACCACCTGATGCTCCACCACTACCACTACCCTCATTACCAGCTGACAATGAACGCCCCCGGCCACGACCTCTTCCACCAGACTTCCTCATTGTTTTAAAAACGTAACCAAACTAACGGTATTTGTTGCTGTCACACAACTTACACGGTGAGCTATAACTTCAGTATGATTTAGCTACCCCTTTACAGGTGGGTGAGACCGCAAGGAAAATCAGGCACAATGTTACACACTCTGTTTTTGGTGGCAACAAATGAGAGAGATGCCACACACGCAGGACTGTCACTGAAGCACAAATGTAAATATTAATCTCCCACTGATTTGTTTTTTTTTTGTTTTTTTTTTCAGGGAGACTTTAGAAAAAAAAATAGTAGAATAAAATGATTTTTTAAGGAAGAATTTAGAAACCAAATAAAATAAAATGATTTCTTCAGGGAGAATTTAGAAAACAAATAAAACAAAAAATAGGCTTTCTATGGCCCACTGAGTGAGAGATGACGCACACAGGAGTCAGGAGTGGCACACAAGCCCAGAGGCCAATATTGTTCTCCCAATGATTGATGTAGTGATTTGTTCAGGTAGATTTTGGAACCCAAATCAAGCAAAAAAAATAATAGGCTTTCTATGGCCCACAATTGGAGAGAGAGAGAGAGATGGCACACCCAGGAGTCAAGACTGGCACACAAGCAGAAAGGGCAATATTAATCTCCCACTGAATTGTTTTTTTTTTTATTGTTTTTTCAGGGAGACTTTAGAAAAAAAAATAATAAAAAAAAATGATTTTTTCAGGAAGAATTTAGAAACCAAATAAAATAAAACGATTTTTTCAGGGAGAATTTAGAAAACAAATAAAACAAAAAATAGGCTTTCTATGGCCCACAATTGGAGAGAGAGAGAGAGATGGCACACCCAGGAGTCAAGACTGGCACACAAGCAGAAAGGGCAATATTAATCTCCCACTGATTTGATTTTTTTTTTTTTTCAGGGAGACTTTAGAAAAAAAAATAATAAAAAAAAATGATTTTTTCAGGAAGAATTTAGAAACCAAATAAAATAAAACGATTTTTTCAGGGAGAATTTAGAAAACAAATAAAAGAAAAAATAGGCTTTCTATGGCCCACTGAGTGAGAGATGACGCACACAGGAGTCAGGAGTGGCACACAAGCCCAGAGGCCAATATTGTTCTCCCACTGATTTATTTAGTGATTTTTTCAGGTAGATTTTGGAACCCAAATCAAGCAAAAAAAATAATAGGCTTTCTATGGCCCACAATTGGAGAGAGAGAGAGAGAGATGGCACACCCAGGAGTCAAGACTGGCACACAAGCAGAAAGGGCAATATTAATCTATTAATCTCCCACTGATTTGATTTTTTTTTTTTTCAGGGAGACTTTAGAAAAAAAAAATAATAAAAAAAAAAGATTTTTTCAGGAAGAATTTAGAAACCAAATAAAATAAAATGATTTTTTCAGTGAGAATTTAGAAAACAAATAAAACAAAAAATAGGCTTTCTATGGCCCACTGAGTGAGAGATGACGCACACAGGAGTCAGGAGTGGCACACAAGCCCAGAGGCCAATATTTATCTCCCACTGATTGATTTATTGATTTTTTCAGGTAGAATTTAGAACCCAAATCAACCAAAAAAATAAATAGGCTTTCTATGGCCCACTATCTGAGAGAGAGAGATGGCACACTTAGGACTGGCACACAAGCCCAAAGGCCAATATTAATCTCCCTTTTTTTTTCAGGGAGAATTTATAAAACCAAAAAATAAAAAATAAATAGGCTTTCTATGGCCCACTATTTGTGAGAGAGATGGCACGCTCAGGACTGGCACACAAGCCCAGAGGCCAATATTAATCTCCCACTTTTTTTTTTTTTTTCAGGGAAAATTTATAAACCCAATAAAAAAAATAAATAGGCTTTCTATGGCCCACTATCTGAGAGAGAGAGATGGCACGCTTAGGACTGGCACACAAGCCCAAAGGCCAATATTAATCTCCCACTGATTGATGTAGTGATTTTTTCAGGTAGAGTTTGGAACCCAAATCAAGCAAAAAAATAAATAGGCTTTCTATGGCCCACTGAGTGAGAGATGGCACACACAGGAGTCAGGAGTGGCACACAAGCCCTGAGGCCAATATTTTTCTCCCACTGATTGATGTAGTGATTTTTTCAGGTAGATTTTAGAACCCAAATCAAGCAAAAAAATAAATAGGCTTTCTATGGCCCACTGAGTGAGAGATGGCACAGACAGGGATGGCACTCTAGCAGAAATGCCAATCTTAATTTCCCACAAAAAAAAAAAAAAGGAACTGTCCTTCAATTACTATCTCCCTGCAGTAATCTCAGCCAGGTATGGCAGGCAGCAATAAGGAGTGGACTGATGCACAAATTAAATAAAAAGTGTGGACAAACAAACAAGATAGCTGTGCAGAAAGGAAGGAACAAGAGGATTTGTGCTTTGAAAAAAGCAGTTGGTTTGCACAGCGGCGTACACACAGCAATGCAGCTATCAGGGAGCCTTCTAGGGCAGCCCAATGAGCTACAGCGCGGTCAAAAAAAAAAAATGTAGCTTCCACTGTCCCTGCACACCGAAGGTGGTGTTGGACAGTGGAAATCGCTACAGCACAAGCGGTTTGGTGGTTAATGGACCCTGCCTAACGCTATCCCTGCTTCTGACGAAGCGGCAGCAACCTCTCAATATGCTCAGATCAGCAGCAGTAAGATGGCGGTCGGCGGGAACTCCCCTTTATAGCCCCTGTGACGCCGCAGACAGCAAGCCAATCACTGCAATGCCCTTCTCTAAGATGGTGGGGACCAGGACCTATGTCATCACGCTGCCCACACTCTGCGTTTACCTTCATTGGCTGAGAAATGGCGCTTTTCGCGTCATTGAAACGCGACTTTGGCGCGAAAGTCGCGTACCGCATGGCCGACAACGCACAGGGGTCGGATCGGGTTTCATGAAACCCGACTTTGCCAAAAGTCGGCGACTTTTGAAAATGAACGACCCGTTTCACTCAACCCTACTGTATTCTTGTGGAGTCACTGGCGGAGCACGGGAGATTACAGCTCCTCCGCTGCTGTCCCGGGCGACGATCACTGCAATTATATTCGTGTATGCTAGACGCAAATACAACTGATTACAGGGAAGGAGTGACAGTCAGGGCGCAGGCAGAGAGATGGGTGAGTGGTGTCACTCATTGACACTGCTCCCCTGTGTGCCTGCGCCCCGATTGTCAGTATGCTGAATTCTTGCTGCCAGAGGAACATTCCGGTCGGACTCTGGCATTCAGGAACATCAGGTTGTTTGTTTGGTTATTTTTTTAAATGCGCCCCCTTCGTGGAGGCAAGAGGTAATACCCTAGGCTGGGGCCTACAACTGGTCCCTGACCTGTTAGCCCCCACTCTATTTTACCACACACAGTTATCCTCTCTTAGGGTATGTGTCCACGTTCAGGATTGCATCAGGATTTGGTCAGGATTTTTCATCAGTATTTGTAAGCCAAAACCAGGAGTGGGTGATAAATGCAGAAGTGATGCATATGTTTCTATTATACTTTTCCTCTAATTGTTCCACTCCTGGTTTTGGCTACAAATACTGATGAAAAATCCTGACCAAATCCTGATGCAATCCTGAACGTGGACACATACCCTTATTTATAGAAAAAAAATCAAACTACTGACCTTTCCCCTCCCCCCCCCCCCCCCCCCCCCCGCTCTAATCTCTGCAGTGTGCGTTCTGAAGCTCAGCACAGGGGGTGCGATATAGTGACATCATTATGTACACTGTGCTGAGGCTAAAAGTTCAGATGCACAGGGTGAAAAATGAAACAGAGAGCTTATGACTTCGTGTTCCATTATTGTTTTCAACTGTATGTGCATCCAGAATGCAGATGCCATTGAAAGAGTGATGCTGCAAGAAATGGGGCTGTTAGCAGTATGGAAATGAATGTGACCTTACAGATTTGTATCACACTATCATGTAGCAGTGACATACTGCAATGTTTGGCAGCGTGACTTATGTTATGGCCAAAAAGGGGTGAGAGCAATGACAACATGCAAAAGTGACCAAAACAACAGCTAAAACGGAAGAGAACAGAGAAATGGTCTGTGGTCACCCACTGCAGAACCACTCCTTTATTGGGGTTATTTTGCCAATTGTCTATATTTTCTACCTGTTGTCTGTTCCATTTGCACAAAAGCAGGAGAAATTGATTCACAATCGATGTTGCTTCATAGCTGGACAGGTTGATTTCAAAGAAGTGCGATTGACTTGTAGTAACATTGTGCTGTTTAAGTGTTCCCTTTATTTTTTTGAGCAGTGTAGTTTTCATTACACCATGTTCTTATCTATAATATAACGCTGGGAGCGTCACTCTGTCCGAAGCCTTAATAGACTGCGCAGGCGTGACGCTCCCAGCGTTAGATTATAGATGCCGCCGAGAGCAGGGGGTCGGGAGTACGGGGAGATGCCGCCGAGAGCAGGGGGTCGGGAGTACGGGGAGATGCCGCCGAGAGCAGGGGGTCGGGAGTACGGGGAGATGCCGACGAGAGCAGGGGGTCGGGAGCACGGGGGCGCCGTATGTGCGCCCGGCACAGAAAGTTTTTACTTATGGCAGTTCCGGTGCCATTGTCTTGCTCCTCCTGGTGCCGGAATCGGCGCCTGCGCAGTCCGCGCTTTCCGGCGCCATTTTATTTAAGACACACAGGTGTCTTCAATAAAATGGCGCCGGAAAGCGCGGACTGCGCAGGCGCCGATTCCGGCACCAGGAGGAGCAAGACAATGGCGCCGGAAATGCCGTAAGTAACAAATTGCTGTGCCATGAGGCTGTGGCACTTCATGCCACAGCCATTTCTTACTTACGGCATTTCCGCTGCCATTCTCTTTCTCCTCCTGGTGCCGGAATCGGCGCCTGCGCAGTACGCGCTTTCCGGCGCCATTTTATTGAAGACACACTGCACTGTCTTCAATAAAATGGCGCCGGAAAGCGCGTACTGCGCAGGCGCCGATTCCGGCACCAGGAGGAGAAAGACAATGGCGCCGGAAATGCCGTAAGTAATAAATGGCTGTGTCATGGGGCTGTGGCACTTCATGCCACAGCCATTTGTTACTTACGGCATTTCCGCCGCCATTCTCTTTCTCCTCCTGGTGCCGGAATCGGCGCCTGTGCGTAGCAGGATGGGGACGCAGGATGGGAGCAGCACATGACAGAATGGAGGCGCAGGATGGAGCAGCACATAACAGGATGGGGACGCAGGATGGAGCAGCACATAACAGGATGGGGACGCAGGATGGTGGAGCAGCACATGACAGGATGGGGACGCAGGATGGGAGCAGCGCATGACAGAATGGAGGCGCAGGATGGAGCAGCACATGACAGGATGGGGACACAGGATGGAGCAGCGCATGACAGGATGGGGACGCAGGATGGTGGAGCAGCACATGACAGGATGGGGACGCAGGATGGGAGCAGCGCATGACAGGATGGGGACGCAGGATGGGAGCAGCGCATGACAGAATGGAGGCGCAGGATGGAGCAGCACATGACAGGATGGGGACACAGGATGGAGCAGCGCATGACAGGATGGGGACGCAGGATGGTGGAGCAGCACATGACAGGATGGGGACGCAGGATGGAGCAGCACATGACAGGATGGGGACGCAGGATAGGAGCAGCGCATCACAGGATGGGAGCAGCGCATCACAGGATGGGGACGCAGGATGGGAGCAGCGCATGACAGGATGGGGACGCAGGATGGGAGCAGCGCATGACAGGATGGGGACACAGGATGGAGCAGCACATGACAGGATGGGGACGCAGGATGGGAGCAGCGCATGACAGGATGGGGACGCAGGATGGAGCAGCACATGACAGGATGGGGACGCAGGATGGAGCAGCACATGACAGGATGGGGACGCAGGATGGAGCAGCACATGACAGGATGGGGATGCAGGATGGAGCAGCACATGACAGGATGGGGACGCAGGATGGAGCAGCACATGACATGATGGGGACGCAGGATGGAGCAGCACATGACAGGATGGGGACGCAGGATGGGAGCAGCGAATCACAGGATGGGAGCAGCACATCACAGGATGGTGACGCAGGATGGGAGCAGCGCATGACAGGATGGGGACGCAGGATGGGAGCAGCGCATGACAGGATGGGGACGCAGGATGGAGCAGCACATGACAGGATGGGGACGCAGGATGGAGCAGCACATGACAGGATGGGGACGCAGGATGGAGCAGCACATGACAGGATGGGGACGCAGGATGGAGCAGCACATGACAGGATGGGGACGCAGGATGGAGCAGCACATGACAGGATGGGGACGCAGGATGGAGCAGCACATGACAGGATGGGGACGCAGGATGGGAGCAGCACATGACAGGATGGGGACGCAGGATGGAGCAGCGCATGACAGGATGCAGACGCAGGATGGTGGAGCAGCACAAGACAGGATGGGGACGCAGGATGGAGCAGCACATGACAGGATGGGGACGCAGGATGGAGCAGCACATGACAGGATGGGGACGCAGGATGGAGCAGCACATGACAGGATGGGGACGCAGGATGGAGCAGCACATGACAGGATGGGGACGCAGGATGGGAGCAGCGAATCACAGGATGGGAGCAGCGCATCACAGGATGGGGACGCAGGATGGGAGCAGCGCATGACAGGATGGGGACGCAGGATGGGAGCAGCGCATGACAGGATGGGGACGCAGGATGGAGCAGCACATGACAGGATGGGGACGCAGGATGGAGCAGCGCATGACAGGATGGGGACGCAGGATGGAGCAGCACATGACAGGATGGGGACGCAGGATGGAGCAGCACATACCAGGATGGAGACCATATACCAATATAAATGCTCGCCACCCGGGCGTAGAACGGGTTCAATAGCTAGTTTATCTATAAGTGGCAATGTATGGAACATGTAACAGCTCTAATACCATTGTGGATGTGATGTGTGGTAGCTTATTAGTGCTGCTTTCCACAAATGAGAGGACGCAGGATCACTGGTCTGTTATTTCCAAAAATGGCTTGATGATAGCGGTCATTGGGGTTGAGCGAAATGGGTCGGCCATTTTCAGAAGTCGCCGACTTTTGGCAAAGTCGGGTATCATGAAACCCGACCCCTGTGTGGGGTCGGCCATGAAGTTGGCGATCTTCTGAATCTGGTATCGGAATTCCGATCCCGAGTTCCGATATGTTTGCAATATCGGAAATCGGTATCGGAATCCATATTTAAGTGTAAAATAAAGAATTAAAATAAAAAATATCGCTATACTTACCCTCTGACGCGCCCTGGTACTAACCGGCAGCCTTTCTTCCTTCGAATCAGCGCTTGCAGGACCTTGCAGTGACGTCGCGGCTTGTGATTGGTCGCGCGACCGCCCATGTGACCGCTCGCGCGACCAATCACAAGTCGCGACGTCACCGCAAGGTCCTGCAACCGCTGATTCTTAGGAAGGAAGGCTGCCGGAAAGTAGCAGGGCGCGTCCCAGGGTGAGTATATACCTAATAGGAATATACTCACCCTCGGACGCGCCCTGCTTCTTTCCGGCAGCCTTCCTTCCTAAGAATCAGCGCTTGCAGGACCTTGCGGTGACGTCGCGGCTTGTGATTGGTCGCACGAGCGGTCACATGGGCGGTCGCGCGACCAATCACAAGCACTGTCTTCAATAAAATGGCGCCGGAAAGCGCGTACTGCGCAGGCGCCGATTCCGGCACCAGGAGGAGAAAGACAATGGCGCCGGAAATGCCGTAAGTAATAAATGGCTGTGTCATGGGGCTGTGGCACTTCATGCCACAGCCATTTGTTACTTACGGCATTTCCGCCGCCATTCTCTTTCTCCTCCTGGTGCCGGAATCGGCGCCTGTGCGTAGCAGGATGGGGACGCAGGATGGGAGCAGCACATGACAGGATGGGGACGCAGGATGGTGGAGCAGCACATGACAGAATGGAGGCGCAGGATGGAGCAGCACATAACAGGATGGGGACGCAGGATGGAGCAGCACACGACAGGATGGGGACGCAGGATGGTGGAGCAGCACATGACAGGATGGGGACGCAGGATGGGAGCAGCGCATGACAGAATGGAGGCGCAGGATGGAGCAGCACATGACAGGATGGGGACACAGGATGGAGCAGCGCATGACAGGATGGGGACGCAGGATGGTGGAGCAGCACATGACAGGATGGGGACGCAGGATGGGAGCAGCGCATGACAGGATGGGGACGCAGGATGGGAGCAGCGCATGACAGAATGGAGGCGCAGGATGAACAGCACATGACAGGATGGGGACACAGGATGGAGCAGCGCATGACAGGATGGGGACGCAGGATGGTGGAGCAGCACATGACAGGATGGGGACGCAGGATGGAGCAGCACATGACAGGATGGGGACGCAGGATGGAGCAGCACATGACAGGATGGGGACGCAGGATGGGAGCAGCGAATCACAGGATGGGAGCAGCGCATCACAGGATGGGGACGCAGGATGGGAGCAGCGCATGACAGGATGGGGACGCAGGATGGGAGCAGCGCATGACAGGATGGGGACGCAGGATGGGAGCAGCGCATGACAGAATGGAGGCGCAGGATGGAGCAGCACATGACAGGATGGGGACACAGGATGGAGCAGCACATGACAGGATGGGGACGCAGGATGGAGCAGCACATGACAGGATGGGGATGCAGGATGGAGCAGCACATGACAGGATGGGGACGCAGGATGGAGCAGCACATGACAGGATGGGGACGCAGGATGGGAGCAGCGAATCACAGGATGGGAGCAGCGCATCACAGGATGGGGACGCAGGATGGGAGCAGCGCATGACAGGATGGGGACGCAGGATGGGAGCAGCGCATGACAGGATGGGGACGCAGGATGGAGCAGCACATGACAGGATGGGGACGCAGGATGGAGCAGCGCATGACAGGATGGGGACGCAGGATGGAGCAGCACATGACAGGATGGGGACGCAGGATGGAGCAGCACATACCAGGATGGAGACCATATACCAATATAAATGCTCGCCACCCGGGCGTAGAACGGGTTCAATAGCTAGTTTATCTATAAGTGGCAATGTATGGAACATGTAACAGCTCTAATACCATTGTGGATGTGATGTGTGGTAGCTTATTAGTGCTGCTTTCCACAAATGAGAGGACGCAGGATCACTGGTCTGTTATTTTCAAAAATGGCTTGATGATAGCGGTCATTGGGGTTGAGCGAAATGGGTCGGCCATTTTCAGAAGTCGCCGACTTTTGGCAAAGTCGGGTATCATGAAACCCGACCCCTGTGTGGGGTCGGCCATGAAGTTGGCGATCTTCTGAATCTGGTATCGGAATTCCGATCCCGAGTTCCGATATGTTTGCAATATCGGAAATCGGTATCGGAATCCATATTTAAGTGTAAAATAAAGAATTAAAATAAAAAATATCGCTATACTTACCCTCTGACGCGCCCTGTTACTAACCGGCAGCCTTTCTTCCTTCGAATCAGCGCTTGCAGGACCTTGCAGTGACGTCGCGGCTTGTGATTGGTCGCGCGACCGCCCATGTGACCGCTCGCGCGACCAATCACAAGTCGCGACGTCACCGCAAGGTCCTGCAAGCGCTGATTCTTAGGAAGGAAGGCTGCCGGAAAGTAGCAGGGCGCGTCCCAGGGTGAGTATATACCTAATAGGAATATACTCACCCTCGGACGCGCCCTGCTTCTTTCCGGCAGCCTTCCTTCCTAAGAATCAGCGCTTGCAGGACCTTGCGGTGACGTCGCGGCTTGTGATTGGTCGCGCGAGCGGTCACATGGGCGGTCGCGCGACCAATCACAAGCCGCGACGTCACCGCAAGGTCCTGCAAGCGCTGATTCGAAGGAAGGAAGGTTACCTGTTAGTACCAGGGCGCGTCCGAGGGTGAGTATAGCGATATTTTTTATTTTAATTCTTTATTTTACACTTAAATATGGATCGCAGGGCCTGAAGGAGAGTTTCCTCTCCTTCAGACCCTGGGAACCATTGGAAACCCAATGCACTGCATTGGGTTTCGAGTTTCGGCCGACCCCGACCCCGACTTTTTTATAGGATCGGCCGATTTCACTCGACCCGACTTTTGAAAAAGTCGGGTTTCGTGAAACCCGACCCGATCCTATAAAAGTAAAAGTCGCTCAACCCTAGCGGTCATTATTGGGACAGATTCTGGCAATCAATGAGTGTGTAGTGGATGGGCAGAGGGCAGGGCTGGGGTAGAAGCTGACAGCGAATGAGTGTGCAGTGGGCAGACAGAAGGCAGAGCTGGACACTGAGGCCAGGTGGTGCCAGCTGTGGCTGTGAGGGTAGTTAATAAAGCCTTGGGAGCTGTCAAGTTTGGTTGAGCTGCATGGAAACAAAGTGGGTGGAGGGAATGAAGTGAAATTTAGGAGGAGCAAAAGGCAGAAACAAAAAAATGTATAAGGGTGTTGTATATTACAATACAGCGCAATTTAAAAAAAATGTTTTGATCTCAGGGTCGGACAACCTCTTTAAGATACATAGTGGCCTTATTTTATAAATGCTACAGTCTGCAGGCAAAATTTCATAAGGGAAGATTGATGTAAGTCATATTTCAAAGGAGAGGTGTAAGGTCTGGATGCAATAATAAGAAGTGTGTGGACACCTAATGCCATAAATTGACACAGTATAGAAGTACTATTTCATAAGGGGGGTCAGTGAGGGCCATATTTCATAATGATGTTTAATGTTTTGATGTTAGTTGTGCTGCTGTTTTCATATGTTGATGTTGGTTCTGGTGCTATATTCACATTCTAATTTCAGTGCCATATTCATGTACAGAAAAGATTCATGTACTGATGATTATGGTGCTGTATACATGTGCTGATGATGGTTCAGGTGCTCTATTTATGCACTAATGATAGTTCTTGCGCTGTATTCATGTACTGTTGATAGTTCTGGGGCTGTATTTATGTACTGATAATGGTTCTGAGGTTATATTCATTTACTGATGTAGTTTCTGGTTGTATTAATATAATGATGTTGGTTCTGATGCTGTGTTTATGTACTGATGTTAGTTCATATATGGAGGACTCATGTTAAAGGTTAAATTTCAACAGGGGGGACATTGAGGCAGTCATATTGTATAATTGGAATAATGTGTTCACCAAATGTCATAATGGAGAAAGCATAGGGCTACTACTTTATAATGGGGGAAAGTGAGTGCCATATTCATGGTGTTGTATTATAAATTGATGTTGGTGTTGCTGCTGCTTTCATACACTGATGTTTTAGTTGAAAACTGATCGTTCGGAGTGTTAGGTGTTAGATCCCACCAATTTCATATTGATGGCCTATTTTAACCCCTTAGCGACCGCCGATACGCCTTTTAACGGCGGCCGCTAAGGGTACTTAAACCACAGCGCCGTTAATTAACGGCGCTGTGGAAAAAGTAAATAGCGCCCCCCCAGAGTCGGATTTTCTCCGGGGTCTCGGCTGCCGGGGTCTCGGCTGCCGGGGGTAGCCGAGACCCCAGAGAACATGATTCGGGGGGGTTTTAACCCAGCCCACATTTGCGATCGCCGGTAATTAACCATTTACCGGCGATCGCAAAAAAAAAAACCACGATCTCTTTTTAATTTCTCTATCCTCCGATGTGATCGCACATCGGAGGATAGAGAAAAGGGGTCCCAGGTAGCCCCCCAATACTTACCTATCTCCCCCGATGCTCCTCGTGGCTCACGGTGGGCGCCGCCATCTTGAAAATGGCGGGCGCATGCGCAGTGCGCCCGCCGGCCGGCCCCGCGAGAATCTTTGGGGTCTCGGCTGCCGGGGGTAGCCGAGATCCCAAAGAGCATGATCGGGGGTCGGTTTTAGCGACCCCTGTTTTGCAATCGCCGGTAATTAACTGTTTACCGGCGACCGCAAAAAAAAAAAAGCTAAGTGTAATTCTCTGTCCTCTGATGTGATCGCACATCAGAGGACAGAGAAATAGGGGGATTCGGGGACCCTATCATACTCACCTGTGTCCCTGGATCCTCCAGCTGCTCCTCCTGGCCGCCGGCATCTTCTGGGCAAAAGAAAATGGTGGGCGCATGTGCAGTGCGCCCGCCATCTGTCTCCATCTGCCGGCCGGCAGGAGAAGAGCAGTTGGGGCTAAAATTAGGGTTAGGGTTAGGGGTAGGGTTAGGGGTAGGGTTAGGGCTAGGGTTAGGGGTAGGGTTAGGGTTAGGGGTAGGGTTAGGGCTAGGGTTAGGGCTAGGGTTAGGGGTAGGGTTAGGGCTAGGGTTAGGGCTAGGGGTAGGGTTAGGGGTAAGGTTAGGGCTAGGGTTAGGGGTAGGGTTAGGGCTAGGGTTAGGGGTAGGGTTAGGGGTAGGGTTAGGGCTAGGGGTAGGGTTAGGGGTAGGGGTAGGGTTAGGGTTAGGGCTAGGGTTAGGGTTAGGGTTAGGGGTAGGGTTAGGGGTAGGGCTAGGGTTAGGGGTAGGGTTAGGGCTAGGGTTAGGGCTAAATTTAGGGTTAGGGTTGGGGCTAAATTTAGAGTTAGGGTTGGCGCTAAATTTAGGGTTAGGCTTCTTTCACACTTACGTCGGTACGGGGCCGTCGCAATGCATCGGCCCGACATACCAACGCACGTTGTGAAAATTGTGCACAACGTGGGCAGTGGATGTAGTTTTTCAACGCATCCGCTGCCCAATCTATGTCCTGGGGAGGAGGGGGCGGAGTTACGGCCACGCATGCGCGGTCAGAAATGGCGGATGCGACGTACAAAAAAAGTTACATTGAACTTTTTTTGTGCTGACGGTCCGCCAAAACACTGATCCAGTGCACTACGGACGCGACGTGTGGCCATCCGTCACGATCCGTCGGCAATACAAGTCTATGGGCAAAAAACGCATCCTGCGGGCACATTTGCAGGATCCGTTTCTTGTCCAAAATGACGGATTGCGACGGATGCCAAACGACGCAAGTGTGAAAGTAGCCTTAGGGCTAGGGTTAGGGTTGGGGCTAAAGTTAGGGTTAGAGTTGGGATTAGGGTTAGGGTTTGGATTAGGGTTGGTATTAGGGTTAGGGTTGGCATTAGGGTTACGCTTGGGATTAGGGTTAGGTTTGGGATTAGGTTTAAGGTTAGGGTTGTGATTAGGGGTGTATTGGGATTAGGGTTAGGTTTGAGGTTAGTGTTGAGATTAGGATTAGGGGTGTGTTGGATTTAGGGTTTTGATTAGGGTTATGGTTAGTGTTGACATTAGGGTTGTTTTGGGGTAAGGGTTGGGATTATCGTTAGGGTTAGTGATTAGGATTATGGATCGGGTTGGGATTAGGGTTAGGGGTGTGTTGGAGTTGGGTTGGAGCTAGAATTGGGGAGTTTCCACTGTTTAGGTACATCAGGGGGTCTCCAAACACGACAGCCAATTTTGCGCTCAAAAAGTCAAATGGTGCTCCCTCCCTTCTGAGCTCTGCCGTGCGCCCAAACAGTGGGTTACCCCCACATATTTGGCATCAGCATACTCGGGATAAATTGGACAACAACTTCTGGGGTCCAATTTCTCTTGTTACCCTTGTGAAAATAAAAACTTGGGGGCTACAAAATCCTTTTTGTGGAAAAATATATATATATTGTTTTTATGACTCTGCATTATAAACTTCTGCGAAGCACTTGGGCATTCAAAGTTCTCACCACACATCTATATAAGTTCCTTGGGGGGTCTAGTTTCCAAAACGGGGTCACTTGTGGGGGGTTACTACTGTTTAGGTACATCAGGGGCCACTGGCGGACACAGTCAGAAAAGGGCCCCTGTGCAAGAACAATATATGGGCCCTTTGCAGCCCGAGAACTCCTAAAAATGCAAAATTGCACTAGCTTTGGAGCAAGAAATGGGCCCCCTTACCTCTTGGGCCCCTGTGCGGCCGCACAGGTTGCACCAATGGTATGTCCGCCCCTGTCAGGGGCTCTGCAAACGCAACATAACGCCCACAGACCATTCTATCTAAGTCTGCATTCCAAAACGGCGCTCCTTCCCTTCCGAGCTCTGCCGTGCACCCAAACAGTGGTTTACACACCCACATATGGGGCATCAGCATACTCAGGATAAATTGGACAACAACTTTAGTGGTCCAATTTCTCCTGTTACCCTTGTGAAAATAAAAACTTGGGGGCTACAATATCTTTTTTGTGAAAAAAAAAATATTTTTTATTTTCACGACTCTGCATTCTAAACTTCTGTGAAGCACTTGGGCATTCAAAGTTCTCACCACACATCTAGATAAGTTCCTTGGGGGGTCTAGTTTCCAAAATGGGGTCACTTGTGGAGGGTTTCTACTGGTTAGGTACATCAGGGGCTCTGCAAACGCAACATAATGCCCGCAGACCATTATATCAAAGTCTGCATTCCAAAACGGCGCTCCTTCCTTCCGAGCTCTGCCGTGCGCCCAAACAGTGGTTTACCCCCACATGTGGGGTACCAGCATACTCAGGACAAATTGGACAACAACTTTTGTGGTCCAATTTCTCTTGTTACCCTTGTGAAAATAAAAACTTGGGGGCTAAAAAATCTTTTTTGTGGAAAAAAAAATATTTTTTATTTTCACGACTCTGCATTATAAACTTCTGTGAAGCACTTGGGCATTCAAAGTTCTCACCACACATCTATATAAGTTCCTTGGGGGGTCTAGTTTCCAAAATGGGGTCACTTGTGGGGGATTTCTACTGTTTAGGCACATCAGGGGCTCTCCAAACGCGACATGGCGTCCAATCTCAATTCCAGCCAATTCTACATTGAAAAAGTAAAACGGCACTCCTTCTCTTCCAAGCTCTGCGGTGCGCCCAAACAGTGGTTTACCCCCACATATTGTGTATCAGCGTACTCAGGAGAAATTGCACAACAACTTTTGTGGTCTAATTTCTCCTGTTACCCTTGTGAAAATAAAAATTTGTGGGCAAAAAATCATTTTTGTAGAAAAAATGCGATTTTTTTTTTCACGGCTCTACATTATAAACTTCTGTGAAGCACATGGGGGTTCAAAGTGCTCACCACACATCTAGATAAGTTCCTTAAGGGGTCTAGTTTCCAAAATGGGGTCACTTGTGGGGGGTTTCTACTGTTTAGGCACATCAGCGGCTCTCCAAACGTGACATGGCGTCCAATCTCAATTCCAGCCAATTCTACATTGAAAAAGTAAAACGGTGCTCCTTCACTTCCAAGCTCTGCGGTGCGCCCAAACAGTGGTTTACCCTCACATATGGGGTATTGGCGTATTCAGGAGAAATGGCATAACAAAATTTATGGTTACATTTCTGTTTTTACACTTGTGAAAATAAAAAAAATGGTTCTGAATTAAGATGTTTGCAAAAAAAAGTTAAATGTTCATTTTTTCCTTCCACATTGTTTCAGTTCCTGTGAAGCACGTAAAGGGTTAATAAACTTCTTGAATGTGGTTTTGAGAACCTTGAGGGGTGTAGTTTTTAGAATGGTGTCACACTTCATTATTTTCTATCATATAGACCCCTCAAAATGACTTCAAATGTGATGTGGTCCCTATAAACAAAATGGTGTTGTAAAAATGAGAAATTGCTGGTCAACTTTTAACCCTTATAACTCCCTAACAAAAAAAAATTTTGTTTCCAAAATTGTGCTGATGTAAAGTAGACATGTGGGAAATGTTATTTATTAACTATTTTTCGTGACATATCTCTCTGATTTAAGGGCATAAAAATACAAAGTTTGAAAATTGCAAAATTTTAAAAATTTTCGCCATATTTCCGTTTTTTTCATAAATAATCGCAAGTAATATCGAAGAAATGTTACCACTAACATGAAGTACAATATGTCACGAAAAAACAATCTCAGAATCAGCAGGATCCATTGAAGCGTTCCAGAGTTATAACCTCATAAAGTGACAGTGGTCAGAATTGCAAAAATTGGCCCGGTCATTAAGTACCAAATTGGCTCTGTCACTAAGGGGTTAAATATAGGCAATCAATATCTTCTTATCGGATATCTCCTTTTAAGTATATTATGTGGCCATGCACCTAGCTTGCAAATTAATATACATTTACCATATTAATAAAATTCTACTAAAATTTATTTATGTTATAAGTTTATTTTTATTGCATAAAGCATTAATAGGTTCTGTTCAAATTTGCTTTGGAGGCTCTTTCAGTTTCCTTCACATTGATGGAAAACATAATATGTAGCTATTTATGGTAAAATGATGGACACCATAACAAAAATTAGAGATCCAATTATTAGTCAAATGGGTTCATTGGGCTCTGTTGGTGCCTATCATGTGACAAATACATTATACGTTGAATTGCATACTTTGCTTTTATATCAGAAAAAAGTAATTATTTTATCTGTATTTTTTATGCATAGTGATTCTGGAATACGTGAATAAATCCATCAGGTAACTATAAAAGGTTTAGCCCCAAAACTTTATTTCATATTATCAGATATTGAATACCATTCTCTCACTGATATAAAAATTGTATAATGTTAAGAAGATTTTGTTCATTTGTTGGATGGATAAACTGCACATTCAGAAAATGTACAATTCAGCCTTAGTACATTTATTATAATTTCATTTAAAACATAATTGAAAAACCCAATAATAAACATTTAATTATAAAAAGTGGAAATTTGCCTTGGAGATCAAAATTCTTTCGGGATTGTACATTTTCCATGTGTTTCACATAGAATGTAATGAGGTTGCTCTTCTGGGAGTACAGATCCACTAAGCATTTTTTTATTTTTAGTTTATTATAACATTAGTGTAATGAATGTGCACATAAAGCTAAAGTAACAAAAAGTATTCTATGAACTTATTTTGAATACTTAGATAATTTTATACATGTGCCAAGGGCTTGTAAGCACCTGCTAGATGCCCCAGGGTCCTGACAATGGAGATTCCCCCATAGGAATATTCTACTGTATATATATTGCTGCTTGTTGAAGTATTGGAAATTAATCATTGAGGCACACATCCCGTTCTTCATGCCTCCATGCATCACTATTTACGTATATTCTCAGTTCAAGATGAAATCGATTTTAATCATTTCGCGAAATCTTACTGGTATCAGTTTTACAAACTCATCTGTCAAGATTGATGAAATGGCACAAGGCATAACTATTCTAATAATTATGTTGATCTCTTTTTTAATTTTTATCACTGTTGCAGGCAACAGTCTTGTCATTGTATGTTTTATAGAAGACAAGCGGCTTCGGAGCAGCAGTAACTTCTTCCTTTTAAATTTAGCTATTTGTGATTTTTTAATAGGTGAGTTTTATATATAAATATGTCTTTGTTATGTTATATCATGGCTAGAACCAGAGTTTTAGCAGAACTATGGCAGTAGCAGATCTATAGCTGTAACAGCCGCTATGCTGCCCAGGGATTAAGGGTCTCCCCTCAACTGAGAACATTGTACCTCTGCTACTCAACACTACCATGTTCATTCTCTGATGTGTGGTACTGTGATGCACACCATTGCTCTTAGTGTCGGTTTTAAGACCATCGTCAATAGCACTGGGACCATCAATCTGTGTTCTGTGTCCTACTATACCTACTTCATACAAACCAGTATGGGTGTTGTAAATGTACATTTAAGGAAAGGTTCTCCAAACAAAAGCTTGTTTGCTGATCAGAAAATTCTGACATCGTAGAATATACGTAAATAATACACATCTAGCACTGAACTACATTTGTCACTTTCCTCTTTGGATCTACAGTTCCAATGTGAACTCAAAGAAAAAGCATTAAAGGTTCCCTTTAAATCCAAATGGCCCGAAAGTTCTCTTAATACAGTTTGTAAATAAAAAAAGAGACAATCATTTAGTTTAATAATATGACTGGTGCACCTAAAATTAAATGGGTTGTTCACTACTTATTTTTATTTTAAACAATGGCCAATTGGAGATAGTCTGATCGCTTTCTATTCCAGTTCTGACTGCTTACGACTGCTGCAGTCAATCAGTGGCTGCTAACTTGCAGCAGTGTTCATATGATTTCTCCCTGGTTGGACATAAAAAAAAGACTGGTGAGGTCTGGTAGGTGGCTATCCATTTTTTTTTCTATTTTAAGACTACTATGCGAATGATGATGATAATGTGTGCAAACTGTAAAGCGCTGCGTAATATGTTAGCGCTATATAAAAAAAATAAATAAAGATTACTATGCGCTTATTTTAACCGTTCATGTTTACACTTTTATTTTTTCCTCCCTTTCTTTTAACAGCCATAACTTTTTCTTAGAGTTTTTATTATTCAGTTGAGGTTATTTTTTGTAAGACGAATTTCAGTTTTGAATTACACCACAAATTTTACTATACAATGGGCAGCACAATGGCTCAGTGGTTAGCATTGTTGTTTTGCAGGGCTGGGGTCCTGGGTTCAAATCCCACCAAAGACAACATCTGAAAAGAGTTTGTATGTTCCCCCCATGTTTACGTGGGTTTCCTCCGGGTTCTCCAGTTTCCTACCACACTCCACCGACATACTGATAGGGAATATATATTGTGAGCCCCAATGAAGATAGTGCTAATGTAAAGCGCTGTGGAATTAAAGGGAATCTGTCACCTACTTTTTTGTATATAGACTGCAGCCACCGCCATCAGGGGCTTATCTACAGCATTCTGGAATGCTGTAGGTAAGCCCCCAATGTAACCTTTAAGGTAAGAAAAACAAGTTATATTATGCTCACCCATGGGCAGTCCTGGTGCCGTCCGGTCCGATGGACGTCGCAGGTACGGGTCCGGCGCCTCCCATCTTCATGCGATGACGTCCTCTTCCTTGCTTCCTGTCGCGGCTCCTGAGCAGACGCACTTTATCTGTCCTGTTGATGGCATCGCAAAGTACTGCAATGCGCTTTGCATTTCATGTATGGCGTTGATGGTTTCATGGATACCAATTTGGCACATATGCCGCTGTGATCACTTTAAATTGCAATTTTTTTAGGGTGATTTGATGACCATATTAGAGTAATCACCATTTTGTCATTTTACTCCATTTTATATTCTTTCACCGACTTATGTTACTTTTTATTATAATGCAGAGCTTTTCCTGGTTTGACACCCAGACTCTTGATTTTAATGCCATGACTCCAAAATAGAGGTTGTTGAGATTCAATGCTATATTTACAGGTGCAAGAATTAATTGGGTTCTGTTTGGAAGCATGGTTGCATGGGACTACATGGACACCGTTAATACAGCAGATACAACTATTAGATTGAAGCTATCATCAGAAAATGATCTTAGTAACACACAGGGGCGTAATGATCACAGTCGCAGAGGTTGCGACCATGATCGGGCACGTGAGTGTGGGGGGACCGCCGACGTCAGTAAAAATATCAGCTGGATGTGCGTTTGAGGAGACCCGCCGGGTCTGTGTGCTGCAATAATGGCTGCTGGCCAATGAGAGGCCGGAAGCTGATGTGGGTGTGTACATGACTGGCGTTGCATGGCAGTGACATTATGTGCTCCACTCTGCTGGCTTCAGGAGTGGGAGTGGCGTGGGAGTGGATGGGAGGTGATTATAATTGTTTATATTTTTCTACGCTTTAAAGAACAGTGGCAGAACGGGGAACATATATACCAGGATGGGAGATATATATACCATGATGGGGGACATATATACCAGGAATACCAGTATGCTGTCTGTTGTGAATTCCGCTCTTGGGCTCCCTCCGGTGGTTGTAAGTGGCACTTTTGTGAGTTCTGCTCTTGGGCTCCCTCCGGTGGTTTTAAGTGGAATGGCTGCTCCTTGGATTTAGCAGTCTGCAGCTGCTTCCACTGATTGTCTTTCTGCTCGGCTATTTATGCCTGGCTCTTCCCTTCAGCCAGTGCCACTTGTCAATGCTTCCTGGTTGGATTCACATCTCTCTTGGATTTCCCTGATATCCTGACCAGTTCAGCAAAGATAAGTCCTTTCTTTGCTCTTTTCTGTCCACATGTTGTGGACTTATTCGTTCTGTGCATTCTATGTTTTGTCCAGCTTGTCAGCATGGATTAATTCAGTTAAGCTGGAAGCTCTGGGAAGCAGATTTACCCTCCACACCTTTTGTCAGGTGTGGAGATTTTTGTAAACTCTGTGTGGATTTTTGTAGTTTTTAATACTGACCGCACAGTATTCCGTCCTGTCCTATCTATCTAACTAGACTGGCCTCCTGTGCTACATCCTGGTTTCATTCTACGTATGTCTTTTCCCTCTCCACTCACAGTCATTACTTGTGGGGGGCTATCTATCCTTTGGGGATTTTCTCTGAGGCAAGATAGTTTTCCTGTTTCTATCTTTAGGGGTAGTTAGTTCTCAGGCTGTGACGAGGTGCCTAGGGAGTGACAGGAGCATCCCACGGCTACTTCTAGTGTTGTGTTGAGCTTAGGGACTGTGGTCAGTACAGGTACCACCTCCTTCAGAGCTCGTCCCATGTTGCTCCTAAACCACCAGTTCATAACACTACAAGTGGCCCAAAATGAATTAAATGCATCTCAAAAGAACGAAAAAAAAATTCTGAGCTATTTTTTTTTCTGTGCTCTGTTTTGTCTTTTTTTTCCTCTTGATCTCTGGGTGGTTCAGGATTTATGCTCTGGCATGGATGTTCAGGGTTTGTTTTCTCGTGCGGATCAACTTGCTGCAAGAGTACAGAGTATCCAAGATTATGTTGTCCAGACTCCGGCTTTGGAGCCTAAAATTCCTACTCCTGATTTGTTTTTTGGGGACAGATCCAAGTTTTTGAACTTTAAAAATAACTGCAAATTGTTTTTTGCTTTGAAACCCCGTTCTTCTGGTGATCCCATTCAGCAAGTTAAAATCATCATATCCTTGCAGCGTGGTGACCCTCAGGACTGGGCATTCTCCCTTGAATCAGGGGATCCGGCATTGCTGAATGTAGACGCATTTTTTCAAGTGCTCGGATTATTGTATGACGAACCTAATTCTGTGGATCATGCAGAAAAAAACCCTGTTGGCCCTGTGTCAAGGTCAGGAAGCGGCAGAATTATACTGCCAGAAATTTAGGAAATGGTCTGTGCTCACTAAATGGAATGAGGATGCTCTGGCTGCTATTTTCAGAAAAGGTCTTTCTGAAGCCCTTAAAGATGTTATGGTGGGCTTCCCTATGCCTGCTGGTTTGAGCGAATCTATGTCTCTAGCCATTCAGATTGCTCGGCGTCTGCGCGAGCGCAAAGCTGTGCACCATATGGCAGTGTCCTCTGAGCAGAGTCCTGAGCCTATGCAATGTGATAGGATTTTGACTAGAACAGAATGGCAGGAATTCAGACGTCAGAATAGGCTGTGTTTTTACTGTGGTGATTCTGCTCATGTTATTTCTGATTGCCCTAAGCGTATTAGGAGGTTCGCTAGGTCTGTTACCCTCAGTACTATACAGCCTAAATTTCTTTTATCTGTGACCCTGATTTGCTCATTGTCGTCCTTTTCTGTCATGGCATTTGTGGATTCAGGCGCTGCCCTGAACTTAATGGACTTAGAATTCGCCAGGCGCTGTGGTTTTTCCTTGCAGCCTTTGCAGAGCCCTATTCCTTTGAGGGGCATTGATGCTACACCATTGGCCAAGGATAAACCTCAGTACTGGACGCAGATGACCATGTACATGGCTCCAGCACATCAGGAAGATTGCCGTTTTCTGGTGTTGCATAACCTGCATGATGTTGTTGTACTTGGTTTTCCATGGTTACAGGAACATAATCTGGTGCTGGATTGGAAAACTATGTCTGTGACTAGTTGGGGTTGTCAAGGGGTACATAGTGACGTTCCTTTGATGTCGATTTCCTCTTCCCCCCTCTTCTGAGGTCCCTGAGTTTTTGTCTTATTTCCAGGATGTAGTTGATGAGCCCAAGTCCAGTTCCCTTCCTCCACATAGGGACTGTGATTGTGCTATTAACTTGATTCCAGGTTGTAAGTTCCCTAAGGGCCGACTTTTCAATCTGTCTGTGCCAGAGCATGTCGCCATGCGGAGTTATGCTAAGGAATCTTTGGAGAAGGGGCATATTCGGCCGTCTTCGTCACCATTGGGAGCGGGTTTCTTTTTTGTTGCTAAGAAGGATGGCTCCTTGAGGCCCTGTATAGATTATCGTCTTCTTAATAAGATCACGGTCAAATTCCAATACCCCTTGACTTTGCTTTCTGATTTGTTTGCTCAGATTAAGGGGGCTAGTTGGTTTACTAAGATTGACCTTCGAGGGACATATAATCTTGTTCGTATTAAACAGGGTGACGAATGGAAAACTGCATTTAATACGCCCGAAGGCCATTTTGAATACCTCGTGATGCCATTCGGGCTCTCTAATGCTCCATCTGTGTTCCAATCTTTCATGCATGATATTTTCCGCAATTATCTTGATAAATTCATGGTTGTATATTTGGATGATATTTTGATTTTTTCCGATGATTGGGAGTCTCATGTGAAGCAGGTCAAGATGGTATTCCAGATCCTTTGTGATAATGCTTTATTTGTGAAGGGGTCTAAGTGCCTATTCGGAGTTCAGAAGGTCTCTTTCTTGGGTTTTATTTTTTCTCCCTCGTCTATGGAAATGGATCCTGATAAGGTCCAAGCTATTCATGACTGGATTCAACCAACATCTGTGAAGAGCCTTCAAAAAATTTTGGGCTTTGCTAATTTCTATTGCCGTTTCATTGCCAACTTTTCCAGTGTGGTTAAGCCCCTTACTGATTTGACGAAGAAAGGCGCTGATGTGACGAATTGGTCCTCTGCGGCTGTTGAGGCCTTTCGGGAGCTTAAACGCCGATTTACTTCTGCCCCTGTGTTGCGTCAGCCAGATGTTTCTCTTCCTTTTCAGGTTGAGGTTGACGCTTCTGAGATTGGGGCAGGGGCCGTTTTGTCTCAGAGGGATTCTGATGGTTCTTTGATGAAACCGTGTGCTTTTTTTCCAGAAAGTTTTGCCTGCGGAACGCAATTATGATGTCGGCAATCGGGAGTTGTTGGCTATGAAGTGGGTGTTTGAGGAGTGGCGACATTGGCTTGAGGGAGCTAAGCACCGCTTTGTGGTCTTGACTGATCATAAGAATCTGATTTACCTCGAGTCGGCCAAGCGGCTGAATCCTAGACAGGCTCGATGGTCCCTGTATTTCTCCCGTTTTGATTTTGTGGTCTCGTATCTTCCGGGATCTAAGAATGTTAAGGCTGATGCCCTCTTTAGGAGTTTTTTGCCTGATTCTCCTGGAATCCTTGAGCCAGTTGGCATTCTTAAGGAAGGGGTGATTCTTTCTGCCATCTCCCCTGATTTGCGGCGGGTGCTTCGGGAATTTCCTGATAGATGGACAAGTAAGGTAATTTCTGAGGTTCATTGTTCAGTGTTGGCTGGTCATCCTGGGATTTTTGGTACCAGAGATTTGGTTGCTAGGTCCTTTTGGTGGCCTTCTTTGTCGCGGGATGTGCGTGCTTTTGCTGTTCCCGCACTAGTGGGTTGCTTTTGCCTTTGCCGGTCCCTGAGAGGCCCTGGACGCATATTTCCATGGATTTTATTTCGGATCTTCCTGTTTCCCAGAAGATGTCTGTTATCTGGGTTGTTTGTGACCGGTTCTCTAATATGGTCCATCTGGTACCTTTGCCTAAGTTGCCTTCCTCCTCAGATTTGGTTCCATTGTTTTTTCAGCATGTGGTTCATTTGCATGGCATTCCGGAGAATATTATGTCTGACAGAGGTTCTCAGTTTGTCTCTAGGTTTTGGCAGGCCTTTTGTGCTAGGATGGGCATTGATTTGTCTTTTTCTTCGGCGTTTCATCCTCAAACTAATGGCCAAACTGAGCGAACTAATCAGACCTTGGAAACCTATTTGAGATGCTTTGTGTCTGCTGATCAGGACGATTGGGTGGCTTTCTTGCCGTTGGCCGAGTTTGCCCTTAATAATAGGGCTAGTTAGGCTACTTTGGTTTCACCTTTCTTTTGTAATTTTGGTTTTCATCCTCGTTTTTCTTCGGGGCAGGTTGAGCCTTCTGATTGTCCTGGTGTGGATTCTGTGGTGGACAGGCTGCAGCAGATTTGGACTCATGTGGTGAACAATTTGACGTTGTCTCAGGAAAAGGCTCAATGTTTTGCTAACCGCGGTCAGTGTGTTGGTCCCCGGCTTCGTGTGGGGGATTTGGTTTGGTTGTCTTCTCGTCATGTTCCTATGAAGGTTTCTTCCCCTAAGTTTAAGCCTCGGTTTATTGGTCCTTATAAGATTTCTGAAATTATCAATCCGGTGTCTTTTCGTTTGGCTCTTCCAGCCTCTTTTGCCATTCATAATGTTTTCCATAGATCTTTGTTGCGGAGCTATGTTGTGCCCGTTGTTCCCTCGGTTGATCCTCCTGCCCCGGTGTTGGTTGAGGGAGAGTTGGAATATGAGGTTGAGAAAATTTTGGATTCTCGTTTTTCGAGGCGGAGGCTTCAGTATCTTGTCACGTGGAAGGGTTATGGCCAGGAGGATAATTCTTGGGTTGTTGCCTCCGATGTCCATGCCGCCGATTTGGTTCGTGCTTTTCACTTGGCTCGTCCTGATCGGCCTGGGGGCTCTGGTGAGGGTTCGGTGACCCCTCCTCAAGGGGGGGGGGTACTGTTGTGAACTCCGCTCTTGGGCTCCCTCCAGTGGCTGTAAGTGGCACTTTTGTGAGTTCTGCTCTTGGGCTCCCTCCGGTGGTTTTAAGTGGAATGGCTGCTCCTTGGATTTAGCAGTCTGCAGCTGCTTCCACTGATTGTCTTTCTGCTCGGCTATTTATGCCTGGCTCTTCCCTTCAGCCAGTGCCACTTGTCAATGCTTCCTGGTTGGATTCACATCTCTCTTGGATTTCCCTGATATCCTGACCAGTTCAGCAAAGATAAGTCCTTTCTTTGCTCTTTTCTGTCCACATGTTGTGGACTTATTCGTTCTGTGCATTCTATGTTTTGTCCAGCTTGTCAGTATGGATTAATTCAGTTAAGCTGGAAGCTCTGGGAAGCAGATTTACCCTCCACACCTTTTGTCAGGTGTGGAGATTTTTGTAAACTCTGTGTGGATTTTTGTAGTTTTTAATACTGACCGCACAGTATTCCGTCCTGTCCTATCTATCTAGCTAGACTGGCCTCCTGCGCTACATCCTGGTTTCATTCTACGTATGTCTTTTCCCTCTCCAATCACAGTCATTACTTGTGGGGGGCTATCTATCCTTTGGGGATTTTCTCTGAGGCAAGATAGTTTTCCTGTTTCTATCTTTAGGGGTAGTTAGTTCTCAGGCTGTGACGAGGTGCCTAGGGAGTGACAGGAGCATCCCACGGCTACTTCTAGTGTTGTGTTGAGCTTAGGGACTGCGGTCAGTACAGGTACCACCTCCTTCAGAGCTCGTCCCATGTTGCTCCTAAACCACCAGTTCATAATAGCTGTCCATCATAAGGAACATATATACCAGGATGGGAGTTATATATACTAGGATGGGGCCCATGATAAGGGACATATATACCAGGGTAAGGGACATATATACCAGGATGGGGGTATATATACCAGGATGGAGCCCATGATAAGGGACATATATACCAGGATAAGGGACATATATACAAGGATGGGAGTTATATATACTAGGATGGAACCCATGATAAGGGACAGATATACCAGGTTAAGGGACATGTATACCAGGATGTTAGTTTTATATATACTAGGATGGGGCCAGTGATAAGGGACATATATACCAGGATAAGAGACATATATACAAGGATGGGAGTTATATATACTAGGATGGAGCCCATGATAAGGGACATATATACCAGGATAATGGACATATATACAAGGATGGGAGTTATATATAATAGGATGGAGCCCATGATAAGGGACATATATACCAGGTTAAGGGACATATATACCAGGATGGGTTCCATGATAAGGAACATACATACCAGGGTAATACCAAGATGGAGGTATATATACCAGGATGGGGCCAGGAAGGGAAACATATATATCAGGATGGAGAACCATGTATATGTTCACCAGGATGTGGTGCCCCTGGTAAAAATCTTTCAACAGGGACCATCGGACTCTAGTTAAGTCATTATTAATAAAGATAAAACAAAAACATAGGGCATTAAGTTGTCATTTTTTATCAAAAAAGTGTAAAAGCCATTCCACTGCAACAAGGTATACCCAATCAGCATAATACCAATCTCAGCTATCTAACCACCCTATAGTTGGACTTGTGCCTGACTGTGTTTAACATCTGCCCATGGAAAGCTGAGTAGATAAGGTGCACGGTCTATATCACAATCTTCATTAAAATAGTAAAAGAGAAATCTTGCAATTTTCACATTGGCCACTGGAACATTTTTTAGTCTCTAACTTTCTGTTGTTTCAGGAAACAGCACATGTGCATAGCCACAGTGCTTAGACTGCTTAGTTTGTGCAAAGATCATTGTAAAGGGAGAGGGAGCAGGGTCAGCTGTGACACTGCCTATTGTGAATGATGGTCCTTTATTATCAGATGTGTATAGATGTCTTCCTGCCTCTGATAAAATGAAGTCTTGCTGAAAATTATATCTGGAAGGACAGGAGGTATGATTTTAAAAAAGCCCCATTTGACTGGCTCTCATCTAACCAAGGCAGAGGCTCCACAGGACAGGGGAAACAAAAACCACATGGCGAATACATTAATTTAAGTACTCTATATTCCCTCTCCTTTGTAGTAGCTATGGCTTGGGTGAGTTTCAGTGCTCGGAGATCTAGCGCATTGTATTTTATGTTTTTTATGTGTCTTTAAGTGTATGATTGCTGGGTGACTGTGAACATATTCCACCAGAGCTGTGTGGCCACCCACATGAATCTCCGAATGCTGCGCAATGAACCTGGGTCATCAAGGTTTCAGGATATTGTTATATGGTTGGCACTCAGGAAAAGATTAAAGTGACAGGTAGCCAATCTCCCTTGTGTTATTAGTTAAGGACCTCTGCAGGTCTCTGGAATGTGTAAAAACCAGAGTCAGGGCATTGTTCTTTGCCATCTGTTTAAATAAGCACTACCACAAAACTTTTTACTGTCTTTCCCTGTGTAAATCTATATGTTGGGAAGTGTAACTGTAGTAATGTACTCACTGATCAGCGTCTTTCCTGGTTTCCATCTCTACTCCTGTCCTTCTTTGGTTCATGTGATGGATATTCTGACTTGCAGGATCACACTGTGCCCTATGTACGAGCCGGAAGTTGCTTTTGCAATGTAAGCCTAACGTGCATCTTTCTGACACTTCATAGGCTTACATTGTAAAAGTGACTTCCAGGTCACACTTGGGCCTTGAGTCATACAAGAGTTAACGCCAGGAATCTGGTGTAAAACACATTAAAAGGTCGCCCTAAAGGGAGAGGAAGATATAAGGCACGCTCACTCGAGCGTATGAAAAATCGATCCCATTTTCATAGAGGAGAGTGGGACGATTTTTTCTTACTTGTCATTCATGCGCTGTCTGTATGCATTCCGTTTCATTCAGTAGCTGTTAGTCTTTTTTCAGGACCATTTACGTTTTCCTATGCTGTAGAATTGTACTGTATCCGTAAAAATCGGGTGCCATACTGATGGTCCTTATGGCATGGGATTTTTTTTTCCCGCACTGTACTGATTTCAGAATGAAATTGCAGCATGCCGAATACAGCTGAGAAAAAATATGCAGATTTGCAGCACCTCATTGAATAACATTGGTTCAAGTGCAATCCGATAAAAAAGGGGATTTTAAGCAGGTATATTTTATAAATTGGGACTTAGGACTAGAGGTATTTTGAGTAATAAAGTTACACTATTTTAATAAAGCCTATTGTGAATGTAGTTGCTATCAGCTCGTTATTTTAGAGGATTCAGTGTTAGCCTTCGTACAGAATTTTTGCTTTACATGTGACATGTTTTGTCGCAAAATGGTTTGTAGTAAGTGTAAAAGTACGTTAGTACGTGTTTGGATGCAGTACAACTGGCTCAGAGTAGAACCGGCGAATGAGTTAGTTGATATTGGTACAAAGGATGACAGATTGTGGATCACTGAGTGGTCATTAAAAACTTTATAAACTTACAAATGTACATTGGATGGAATAGTGGTTTTGTGACTCTAAAGGTACCGTCACACTAGACGATATCGCTAGCGATCCGTGACGTTGCAGCGTCCTCGCTAGCGATATCGTCCAGTGTGACAGGCAGCAGCGATCAGGCCCCTGCTGTGCTGTCGCTGGTCGGGGAAGAAAGTCCAGAACTTTGTTTCGTCGCTGGACTCCCCGCAGACATCGCTGAATCGGCGTGTGTGACACCGATTCAGCGATGTCTTCGCTGGTAACCAGGGTAAACATCGGGTAACTAAGCGCAGGGCCGCGCTTAGTAACCCGATGTTTACCCTGGTTACCATCGTTAAAGTAAAAAAACAAACACTACATACATACCTATCGCTGTCTGTCCTCGGCGCTCTGCTTCTCTGGTCTGGCTGTGAGCACAGCGGCCCGAAAGCAGAGCGGTGACGTCACCGCTCTGCATTCCGGCTGCCCGGCGCTCACAGCCAGACCAGAGAAGCAGAGCGCCGAGGACAGACAGCGATAGGTAAGTATGTAGTGTTTGTTTTTTTACTTTAACGATGGTAACCAGGGTAAACATCGGGTTACTAAGCGCGGCCCTGCGCTTAGTTACCCGATGTTTACCCTGGTTACCGGCATCGTTGGTCGCTGGAGAGCGGTCTGTGTGACAGCTCTCCAGCGACCAAACAGCGACGCTGCAGCGATCCGGATCGTTGTCGGTATCGCTGCAGCGTCGCTGTGTGTGACGGTACCTTAAGTGTATAATGCAGTAGTGCAGTATAGAAGATCCAGATATCAGGGATTAGTCAAGTTAAGTAGATTCCTCTTCTCGTTCCCATTTCTGCAAATGTGCTTGTGGATGTTCCCAGGAAAGTCTGAGACTCCAGAACTGATTATGGGATCTCCAGACAAGGACCTGGAATAGCAATGAATATTGTCAAAACCTATGAACGTCAGCGGACACTAAAGAACTTTGAAAAATAGTTCAAAAGGGCACATTGCTGTCTCTGGGTCTTCTGTTTTCCAATATTATATTGTGCTCAAGTACACTGTATGGCTATAGCGTGTCACGCCTGGAAGCCGTCCCTCAGAGTGTAGCTCTGTCTTATGGCTCTGATAAGATAACAGAGCATTTTCCTAACACCATCATTAGTAAGTATTAATATATGCATATTTTCACAGGAGCATTTTGCATTCCATTGTATGTGCCTTATATGTTCAATGGCGAGTGGAAGCTAGGAAAATTCCTCTGCAAGCTATGGCTGGTCGCCGACTATATGATGTGCACAGCGTCAGCCTTTAATGTTGTTCTTATTAGTTATGATCGATTTCTGGCTGTCACTATGGCTGTAAGTATTGTTCTATTCTGTATTCTAGTATTACTGCATCATGTTAATAGCTGATAAAACACAAACAAAGTGTGCACTGTAAAATTGTAAAGTGTTTTCCCTGATATAAACTTTTAATGTAAGCGTCTTTTTTTCACCATTTTATAAATATTTTTCCCCAATTACATGTGTATATGTGTATATGTGTCATGTAATATACATGTACAGTATATGTGTGTGTGTGTATATATATATAATGTGATGCAGTGACCCCTGTGACAGCTAGGGGGCGCTGTGAGTGCTCTTTGGCATGTGCATGGAGGCATATCTATTGTGATAATCGTGGTGAAACAGTGACTGGCTGTGTTGTGAATGGCCGATATGTGTTGCAGAGGGAGTCTGCGTAGTAAGTCTGATGCAATGTTGTTGTTCTGGGACCTGTAGTCCCTCAAGAGTGTATATATATAGTGTAGCTGTAAGGGAGACTTACTAGGCTAGTTGTGTGAGATGGGTGGGACAAACTAGCCACACATCCACACTCCCACCCAAGGGAGTGGTTTAAGGGTATATAATGTGACCAGGGTGTGGGTCACATGGGTCCCGTGTGGTTCCAGTGGAAGGTCCTGGAGAGCCTGTGTGGTCCTGGGAGTAGGACTGGATCCCTGAATAGCACACTGAACCACCCGTGTTGAATTTCCTGGGAGTAGGAGTTCTGAAGAGCACATGGTGGGGCTTTGGACCTGGTGAGCTGGGTGTGTTGGATTTCCTGGGAGTAGGAGTCCTGAATAGAACACTGTACAATCCTGTGTTGAATTTCCTGGGAGTAGGAGTTCTGAATAGCACATGGTGGGGCTTTGGACTTGCGGGTGGCCTGGGGTGTTTGACGAGGTCCTGAATAGCACCTGGACAGGTCACATGTGCGGTTCATGTGGGGAAGCAACCGTCCTTCGGTGGGTCTGGACTGACTAAGATATGCCGCCCAGGCAAGTTGGTAATCCCTGTGAGGCAGCTTTCCCGGAGGAGAGGACTGACGAGGAGTCAGCAGGTGGAGCAGGAGCTCCCGTCAGGTACCTTTACAGACTGTTGGGGCTTGTGATGTTCCATGAACTGTGTGGTATCCCACGGTGACTGAACGGAGTGAGGTTCGGCGTGTTTAGAGACCGCGACCCAGTGTCATATGTGCTTTATGTGACTTGGGACATTGGGGAAGTGTACGGCGTACGGACACCCATGGTAACTGGGCAAAGTGAGAGGTCCAGCATGTTTAGTGTCTGTGAGACAAAGCCGTAAATGTGAGTCAAAGCCGTAAATGAAGTGTTAAGACAAAGCTGCAAGTTAATATCACCAGTTGGTGGCTATTGTGTTCTATGGAATGTATAATATGAACTGTGCATAACCCGGTTTATGACACCTTAATAAACCGCATGGACTGCTTTGTGTTCAAAAATCGTGCCTGACTACGTTAATCCCGTGCCAAGCGAGCGTCCCCCAATACACTTAGTGAGAGCAATCTTACAATATATATATATATATATATATATATATATACTAGCTGAAGAGCCCGGCGTTGCCTGGGCATAATAAATATCTGTGGTTAGTTATAGCACCTCACTTCTCTTATTTTCCCATCACGCCTCTCATTTTCCCAGTCACATCTTTCATTTTCTCTCTCACATCTCTCATTTTCTCCCTCACACCTCTCATTCCCCCCTAACACTTCTCATTTCAACCTCACATCTGTCATTTTCTGATCACTCCACTATTTTTCCTCACTCCTCTCATTTTGCACTCACACCTTTTCATTTTCACCTCACACCTCTCATTTTCACCTCATCACCTCAGTATATACATGTTTGTCATCTCCCTTATATATAGTATACATCTGTATGTCATCTCCTGTATATAGTATATACCTGTATGTCATCTCCCCTGTATATAGTATATACCTGCTGTGTGTCATCTCCCCTATATATAGTATATACCTGAATGTCATCTCCTTCTATATATAGTATATACCTGTATGTCATCTCCTCCTGTATATAGTATATACCTGTGTGTCATCTCCCCTGTATATAGTATATATCTGTGTGTCATCTCCTCCTGTATATAGTATATACCTGCATGTCATCTTCCATATATAGCATATACCTGTATGGCATCTCCTCCTGTATATAGTATATACCTGTAGGTCATCTGCTCCTGGATATAGTATATACCTGTGTGTCATCTCCTCCTGTATATAGTATATACCTGTATGTCATCTCCTCCTGTATATATATGTACCTGTATGTCATCTCCTCCTCTATATAGTATATACCTGTGTGTCATCTCTCCTGTATATAGTATATATCTGTGTGTCATCTCCCCTGTATATAGTATATACCTGTGTGTCATCTCCTCCTGTATTAGACCTCGTTCACACGTTATTTGCTCAGTATTTTTACCTCAGTATTTGTAAGCTAAATTGGCAACCTGATAAATCCCCAGCCAACAGGAAGCCCTCCCCCCAGCAGTATATATTGGCTCACACATACACATAATAGACAGGTCATGTGACTGACAGCTGCCGTATTTCCTATATGGTACATTTGTTGTAGTTTGTCTGCTTATTAATCAGATTTTTATTTTTGAAGGATAATACCAGACTTGTGTGTGTTTTAGGGCGAGTTTTGTTTGTCAAGTTGTGTGTGTTGAGTTGCATGTGGCAACATGCATGTAGCGACTTTTGTGAGATGAGTTTTGTGTGGCAACATGCGTGTAGCAACTTTTTGTGTGTCGAGTTGCATGTGACAGGTTAGTGTAGCAAGTTGTGTGCAGCAAGTTTTGCGCATGGCGAGTTTTGCGCGTGGCGAGTTTTATGTGTGGTGCCTTTTCAGTATGTGCAAGTGTTGTGTGAGGCAACTTTTGCATGTGTTGCAACTTTTGTGCATGTGGCAATTTTTCCGCGTGTGCAAGTTTTGCGTGTGGCGAGTTTTCCATGAGGTGAGTTTTGCACTTGTGGCGAGTTTTGCGTGAGCCTAGTTTTGCGTGTGGCAAGTTTTGCTTGTGGCGAGTTTTGAGCGGCGACTTTTGTGTTTCGACTTTTATGTGGCGAGGTTGGTGTATGTGTGGTGAAATGTGTGCTGAGGGTAATATGTGTTCAAGCACGTGGTAGTGTGTGGCGCATTTTGTGTGTGTGTTCATATCCCCGTGTGTGGTGAGTATCCCATGTCGGGGCCCCACCTTAGCAACTGTACGGTGTATATACTCTTTGGCGCCATCGCTCTCATTCTTTAAGTCCCCCTTGTTCACATCTGGCAGCTGTCAATTTGCCTCCTACACTTTTCCTTTCATTTTTTCCCATTATGTAGATAGGGGCAAAATTGTTTGGTGAATTGGAAAGCACGGGGTTAAAATTTCACCTAACAACATAGCCTATGACGCTCTCGGGGTCCAGACGTGTGACTGTGCAAAATTTTGTGGCTGTAGCTGTGACACCTCCAACACTTTTCCTTTCACTTTTTTCCCCATTATGTAGATAAGGGCAAAATTGTTTGGTGAATTGGAACGCGCGGGGTTAAAATTTCGCCTCACAACATAGCCTATGACGCTCTCGGGGTCCAGACGTGTGACTGTGCAAAATTTTGTGGCTGTAGCTGCGACGGTGCAGATGCCAATCCCGGACATACACACACACACACACACACACATTCAGCTTTATATATTAGATATATATATATATATGTATGTATATATATATATATATATATATATATATATATATATATACATATATATATATATATATATATATATATATATATATATATATATATATATATACAGTTCTGGCAAAAATTAAGAGACCACTGCACAGTTTTATAAAAATCATATTCTTTACATGTCTGACGGCCATTCCATTCCAGTGTCAGTTGAATTCCAACCAGAGTACACCTCATTCTACTTAATGTGTTTCTGATTAGGTGATCACCTTGGCCAACTCTTATTTAATGAAGGAAAGTATAAAAAACCCTGCTGTAGTGTTCACAATCCTCTTGCAATAGGACAAGCTGGATGGCAAAACAAGTGCTAGTAATATCCCAAAAGTAATAGGAATGGAAAAATAACTTTGAACCATGCCAAAGGAGTTGAAAAGAAAAGTCTTGAGTGAGGAAAAGAAGGACTCAATTCTGGCTTTACTAGCAGAAGGACACAGTGAGCGTCATGTTGCCTCCAGCTTTAAAATTTCGAAGACGGCAGTCGATTACAACAAGGTCAAGCAGCAGACATTGGGGAAAACAAAGCTACAGACCGGCAGAGGGTGAAAACGACTCTCCACTGACCAGGATGACCGTCATCTTATTCGAATGTCACTCAGCAACCGCAGGATGACATCAAGTGACCTACCAAAGGAATGTCAAATGGCAGCTGGGGTGAAGTTCAACAAGAACAGTTTGTAACAGGCTCCTAGAGGCAGGACTCAAGTCATGTAAAGCTAGAAAAAGCCTTTCACCAATGAGAAGCAAAGGAGAGCCAGGCTAAAGTTTGCCAAAGACCATAAGGATTGGACCATAGAGGACCGGAGTAAGGTAATCTTCTCTGATGAGTCTAATTTTCAGCTTTGCCCAACACCTGGTCGTCTAATGGTTAGACGGAGACCTGGAGAGGCGTGCAAGCCGCGGTGTCTTTCACCCACTGTGAAATTTGGTGGAGGATCGGTATTGATCTGGGGATGCCTCAGCAGGCTGGAACTGGGCAGGTTAATCTTTGCAAAGGACGTATGAATCAAGCCGCATACAAGGTTATCGTGGAAAAACAGTTGATTCCTTCTGCTCAGACAATGTTCCCCAACTTTGAGGACTGTTTTTTTCCAGCAGGACAATGCACCATGGAACACAGCTAGGTCAATCAAAGTGTGGATGAAGGACCACCACATCAAATCCCTGTCATGGCCAGCCCAATCTACAGACCTGAACCTCATTGAAAACCTCTGGAATGTAATCAAGAGGAAGATGGATAGTCACAAGCCATCAGACAAAGAAGAACTGCTTAAATTTTTGTACCAGAAGTGGCAGAAGGTCACCCAAAAGCAGTGTGGACTGGTGGAAAGCATGCCAAGACACATGAAAGTTGTGATTAAAAATCATGATTATTCCACAAAATATTGATTTCTGAACTCTTGCTGAGTTAAAACATTAGTATTGTTGTTTCTAAATGATTATGACCTTTTTTTTGCATTATTTGAGGTCTGCAAGAAATGCATTTTTTGTTGATTTCTCATTTTCAGAAAATAAATACAAAACATATTGCTTGGAACTTCGGAGACATGCTGTCAGTAGTTTATTGAATAAAAGAACAATTTACATTTTACTCAGAAATATACCTATAAAGAGAAAAATAAGACAAACTGAAAATTTTGCAGTGGTCTTGTAATTTTTGACAGAACTGTATATGTACATTACATATATACAGTGCTCAGTATTAATAAGTATACCTCATTTGAAACAAAATATTTTAATCAATATGTCAATGAACACAAGAATAATTTACAAACTATTGACAAGACTAGGTGTTACAGAACATTTTTTTAACCCATAAGATGAAAATAAGAGTAATAATATAACTTTAACTACAAAAAATTAAATTGTACCAAAATTAGATGATACAAAAAAAAAACAGTAACAACCCACATTAAAAACAAAATCTAGATTTTTATATGACCTCCATGACTTTTAATGACAGCTCTAAGGCTTCTAGACATGTAATGAACAAGGTGTTAGGTGTTAAAGGAAACTTATCACAAAATTTCAAGCATCTAAACTGTCCCCAGGGTGTTGATAGTGATGCAATGTGCATCACAAACACTTTTTTTCATTAATGTAATGATATGCAAAAGCACTTTATATAGTTATATGGTACCTGCTCGTTTAGTCATAGGGGTGTGCTTCATTTTGATTGATTTCTCTCATTGCATCACTGGAATCCATGCTTGCACAGTGTGGCGCTTGGAGCCGTGCTTGCGCACAGTTGAGCAGGCAGCCTCGCTTGCGCAGTGTGTAGCATCAAGCCTACGATGCTTGCGCAGTGTTGAGCGGGGAGCAGCACATGTGCCGAGACTGCGCAAGCTAACATCACACTTGGGACAGTTTAGATGCTTGAAATTATGTGACAGGTTCTCTTTAAAGTCTGTAGTCGGCCAGGGTATCTCTGTGGGATGGTTGCAGTTCCATCTTTTTTAAATTTTTGCATCTTTTTTGCTACAATATTTTTACTAATAAGTAAAGCTTTATGATCGTCCTATAGTTTTCACCTTTCTTGTGTAAAGAAATTATTTTCTTTTTCAGGTCATGTAACATTTCTCTTCCATGTGGTGCCATTGCTAACATGAAATTGCAAGGTGTTTTTTTAATACCCTTTTACGGTCAACTGCTTGACACATGCTTAATGAATAATTACCCTTACCTGTGATTCAATTCTTGTTAATTAGCATTTTGTAGGCCAAACTATGCAGTTTATGTACTATGCGCTATGCTAAACATTGCAGGACTTTAGGTATCCATGGTTATGACCACTAACAACCAGCTAACTAACTGTCACTATATCAGTGATTGTAACCATGGCTACCTAAGGTCTTGCAAGGCCCTGCACATGAGGATAGAGACATAGTGAATCAGAAGAACTATACTACATTTCTAATTTGAGGTATTTGCTAATATTATTATTATTACACCTACTACACACTGGGATAGGCTCTTTGAGATGGAATACCCCTTGGCTTGCTACATAATAAATTTGAAGTCAATTAGTCACCTCACTGATGGTATTTCATAATGGATAAGCATTTGCCTGGATTTCTCAGTCTTAGGGACACCAAGAAAAGGACATTTTTCAGGACCATAGATGCAGTGGTTGGCCAATGAAAGCTAGTGCAACATTGGAATTGGAAAAGAACTGACAGCAACTATAGGAATCCAGTTAGGCCCATTTATTGTCTGAAGAAGTTTAGCCAGTAGAGGATTTGTGGCAAAAAAATACAAATTTGCCATGGAAACAAATCAAAGCGACTCAACTATGCACAAAAACATAGGAACTGGAATGCAGAAAAAATGGCAGCAGGTTCTCAGGACTGATGAGACAAAATTTGAAATATTTGGCAGTTACAGATGGCAGTTTATCACATAAAGGCTGGTGAGTGGTACAATAATGATCGTCTGCATGATGAAGCATGATGTTGGTTGCTTGCAAGTTTGGGGCTGTATTTCACTAAATGGAGTTGGGAATTTGGTCAAAACAAATGACGTCATCAATAATGGGAAATATAGGTAATACTTATCCATCACGAGATACCATCAGGGAGGTGTATGATTGGCTACAAATTTAATCTGCAGCAGAACAACAGGAAACATACAGTCAACATTATTAAGAACTATCTACAGCATGATGAAGTGCAAGGAATAATGAAGATGATGATGATATGGCCCTCACAGAGCTTTAAGTTCAAAAATTAAGAAAAGAAAGGGGCGCACCAATATCATATAAGCATAGCCATAAAGGGGTGCAATACCTAGTCTATACATAACACGTGTCAAACCAGAAAAGATAGACTCATATGGTATGCACTACCACAAATAATAACAATATATAAATATATCAAAACACCTTTATTAACACCTCAAAAAACACATTTAAAAACATTTAAAACATGGTATCCCAATCAGTGCATACACCATACCCCAAAGAAAGTAAAGGTCCCATCATTATGTCAACAGTATCATATAAATACACATAGCCCTATATGTTCCAGGTGAGTCAACCTACATGGAGTGCCTATTAGGACTGACCACCATAACCTGAGTACACCCCCACTGTACAGATATGCCTAAAAACTCAGGCACCCAAGATCGGTGTCCACACTGCCTATACAGGTCCTTCTCAAAAAATTAGCATATAGTGTTAAATTTCATTATTTACCATAATGTAATGATTACAATTAAACTTTCATATATTATAGATTCATTATCCACCAACTGAAATTTGTCAGGTCTTTTATTGTTTTAATACTGATGATTTTGGCATACAACTCCTGATAACCCAAAAAACCTGTCTCAATAAATTAGCATATCAAGAAAAGGTTCTCTAAACGACCTATTACCCTAATCTTCTGAATCAACTAATTAACTCTAAACACATGCAAAAGATACCTGAGGCTTTTATAAACTCCCTGCCTGGTTCATTACTCAAAACCCCCATCATGGGTAAGACTAGCGACCTGACAGATGTCAAGAAGGCCATCATTGACACCCTCAAGTAAGAGGGTAAGACCCAGAAAGAAATTTCTCAACAAATAGGCTGTTCCCAGAGTGCTGTATCAAGGCACCTCAATGGTAAGTCTGTTGGAAGGAAACAATGTGGCAGAAAACGCTGTACAACGAGAAGAGGAGACCGGACCCTGAGGAAGATTGTGGAGAAGGACCGATTCCAGACCTTGGGGAACCTGAGGAAGCAGTGGACTGAGTCTGGTGTGGAAACATCCAGAGCCACCGTGCACAGGCGTGTGCAGGAAATGGGCTACAGGTGCCGAAATGGGCTACAGAGAAGCAGCACTGGACTGTTGCTAAGTGGTCCCAAGTACTTTTTTCTGATGAAAGCAAATTTTGCATGTCATTCGGAAATCAAGGTGCCAGAGTCTGGAGGAAGACTGGGGAGAAGGAAATGCCAAAATGCCTGAAGTCCAGTGTCAAGTACCCACAGTCAGTGATGGTGTGGGGTGCCATGTCAGCTGCTGGTGTTGGTCCACTGTGTTTCATCAAGGGCAGGGTCAATGCAGCTAGCTATCAGGAGATTTTGGAGCACTTCATGCTTCCATCGGCTGAAATGCTTTATGGAGATGAAGATTTCATTTTTCAGCACGACCTGGCACCTGCTCACAGTGCCAAAACCACTGGTAAATGGTTTACTGACCATGGTATTACTGTGCTCAATTGGCCTGCCAACTCTCCTGACCTGAACCCCATAGAGAATCTGTGGGATATTGTGAAGAGAAAGTTGAGAGACGCAAGACCCAACACTCTGGATGAGCTTAAGGCCGCTATTGAAGCATCCTGGGCCTCCATAACATCTCAGCAGTGTCACAGGCTGATTGCCTCCATGCCACGCCGCATTGAAGCAGTCATTTCTGCCAAAGGATTCCCGACCAAGTATTGAGTGCATAACTGAACATTATTATTTGATGGTTTTTTTGTTTGTTATTAAAAAACACTTTTATTTGATTGGATGGGTGAAATATGCTAATTTATTGAGACAGGTTTTTTGGGTTATCAGGAGTTGTATGCCAAAATCATCAGTATTAAAACAATAAAAGACGTGACAAATTTCAGTTGGTGGATAATGAATCTATAATATATGAAAGTTTAATTGTAATCATTACATTATGGTAAATAATGAAATTTAACACTATATGCTAATTTTTTGAGAAGGACCTGTATATGCACTGCGTCCCCAGACTGAAGAAAATAATATTCTGGGAAGTCAAGCAGATACAACCTGTCGATGGTCAGATGGAACTGGCAGAGTGCAGCAAGGGTTAGTAGCACAGGGCTTCCAGCAAGGGTTAAATCCCCATAAGGCAAAGAGGGGGAGCGGCAAAATAGCTCAAAGAGATAAAGTGGGGTAAGGTGAGAGCAAGCCCCACGCGTATCGCTGCCGCAGCAGCTTCGTCAGGGGAAGTGACTAAAGGCGTGCATTGCAAGTTTAAATAGCATGTTCAAAAACAATCATTACATACCGCTGTGTGTGGAGCATCATGCCACAAGGGAAGGGTTGGGGGGAGGAGGAGGCAGGCGCCGCGCGCACTGCAACAAGATAACCGGCATAATGGCCGGAATGAATACAGCGTCCACTGGGTAAAGTGCGCGTGCGCACACCGCCATTCCTAATAGGATCACGTTGCGCATGCCAAGAGCTTTAAGTTCAACATCATCAAGTCTGTCTGCGATTACATGAAGGGACAGAAGGATTTGTGCAAGTCTACATCTCCAGAAGATCTGTGGTTAGTTCTGCAAGATGTGTGGAATAACCTCCCTGCTGAGGTCCTTCTAAAACTGTGTGAAAGTGTACATAGAAGAATTGATGCTTTGATGCTTTTTTAAAGGTCTTAACAAGTATTTAATTGATATACTTTGTATTTTGTAAATTGATAATAATAAACTCTTTCCATCTCTATTTGTTAAAGCATTCTAACATTACAGCATTTTTTCCAGGCTTTCCTAAAAATTTTGCATAGTACTGTTTATATAGTGTGTGTGTGTGTGTGTTTTTGTGTGTGTTGTGATTAACCCGTTAGATACCAAGTAGTAATAGAGTCATCATTTTGGAACAGATAAGGAATACAGACCAATTCATATAAATGTGCTGCCATTTGCTTTCTGTAATGGACTACTGTAAAATCTCATTGTTTCCTTTACTTGTTTGTTTATTGAGAGGCAGCATATTTCCACCTGCGACACGTGTGACCATTTCACTTCTATAGGAGTTACAGCACCTCTCCTCTCGTGTCTCACCGCCGGATCACTAGGTGCCTGCTCTCTCCATACCCGAGGGTCCCTACATCCATCAGACATTTTTGCATTATCCCGTGAATATGCTAGAAATGTCCAAAATGGGTATGGCTTTTTAAGTCGCAGTGAAGTAGGGTTGTGCATATTTCCACCTGCTGGGTTGCCAATCGTCCGTTGATTTACCAACGATCTGTAAAAACCAGGCGCTTTTCTCTAACCACGGTAGGGTTGAGCAGAAAAAAAGCTCTGATTGTGATTTTTTAAAACGTTTTCCCTCAGTTTGTACTGTGCATGCGTGAAAAAATGCTGACGTGCAGTACAAACAGAAGTTAACTTCTGAATGAAGGAACCTCCATTTTCCATTAATCACTGCAGATTGGGGATTCCTAAACATATCCTGTTCATTCTGAACTCAGAGTTTGAGCTTTTGAAGTGACAGCATTCAGGAAGGATGAGAGTTCTATGTATGTAGGTAATACTAAGTGGGACTACGGGCAGCACGGTGGCGCAGTGGTTAGCACAGCAGCCTTGCAGCGCTGGAGTCCTGGGTTCAAGCCCCACTAAGGACAACATCTGCAAAGAGTTTGTATGTTCTCTCCGTGTTTGCGTGGGTTTCCTCCGGGTACTCTGGTTTCCTCCCACATTCCAAAGACATACTGATAGGGAATTTAGACTGTGAGCCCCAACGGGGACAGCAATGAAAACGTGTGCAAACTGTAAAGCGCTGCGTAATATGTTAGCGCTATATAAAAATAAATATTATTATTATTATTTACTCATGTTCTCAACTAGTATTGTCTCCTTCCTGTTCACTTATTCTGATAGCTGCTCAGAACAGCCTCTGAGGAGACAGTGCATCCAGCTGCTGGATTCCAGCAGATCTTCTTACTTCTGACTGAATGATGCTCACAACGGCTAACACATTAATCCACCTCTGTCTACCTGTAGCCACTAATCCCCCCTGTTATGATACGGTGGTCTAGGAGCAACATGGAACGAGCTCTGAAGGACGTGGTAACTGTACTGACCGCAGTCCCTAAGCTCAACACAACACTAGAAGTAGCCGTGGAATGCTCCTAACTCTCCCTAGGCATCTCGTCACAGCCTAAGAGCTAACTACCCCTAAAGAAAGAAGCAGGAAAACTATCTTGCCTCAGAGAAAATCCCCAAAGGATAGATTAGCCCCCCACAAATAATGACTGTGAGTGGAGAGGGAAAAGACATACACAGAATGAAACCAGGATGAGCACAGGAGGCCAGTCTAGCTAAATAGATAGGACAGGAAGGAATACTGTGCGGTCAGTATAACACACTACAAAAATCCACGCAGAGTTTACAAAAAAAAACTCCACACCTGACTAAAGGTGTGGAGGGCAAATCTGCCTCCCAGAGCTTCCAGCAAGACAGAATAAATTCACATTGATAAGCTGGACAAACATAGAAAGCACAGAATGGATAAGTCCACAATCTATGGACAGAAAAGAGCAAGCAAAAACTTAGCTTAGCTGAACTGGTCAGGATAACAGGGAACTCCAAAGAGATGTGAATCCAACCAGAAACCATTTACAAGTGGCACTGGCAGAAGACAGAGCCAGACCTAAATAGCCGAGCAGAAAAGAAGATAAGTGGAGGCAGCTGATGACAGCTAACTCCAAGGAGCAGCCATACCACTAGAAACCACAAGAGGGAGCCCAAGAGCAGAACTCACAAAAGTGCCACTTACAACCACCGGAGGGAGCCCAAGAGCGGAATTCACAACACCCCCCTATACTGAAGGGGCTTTAATGGGTTATATGTGAGGGAGAGCCAGGGCCATAGTCGTGGCTGAGACTATCTGCTTACACGCGCCCTGGCCTCCCGCCACATGCAATCAATGTCCCCTTTTTAGCGTACCTTCAGCTATATCATCTGCACCTTCAGGATCCCATATGAGCGGCTGAAGTTCTGCTGCTGATGTTGCACAAAAAGAAACAAAGTTCACGTTCAACTTTAAACAGATAACTTTACTGGTTTCTTCTCTCAGCACATACATGTCTTTGGCAGCATTCACATAAGATTCAACACAGTACATATCCTTTGCTTTCCCTGTGCTTGTTCCAATGTCCTTCACTTCATCACAAGGATGTCCCGTCCCACACCGTAACACAGCGTCCTCCCTGTCCAGCTTGACTACTCTTAGGAGTTCCCCTGTCTGTTTCGCAACAGACAAAAGGGCGTCAGCCCAAGTAGCAAGCTGCCACATTTTTAGGAGCGGCCTGCGTTACTGTCCTACTGTGACTTTTGCTGTAGCTTTTGCTCTCACTACCGCTGTCACCGCTTATTTGTCTACTGCTGTTACTGCTGCACTTTTGGCCTGGTGGCCCTGGATGGCTGGGTCCCTTGCTTCAACTTTGCGGGGTCCACTGTGTTGTCCCGGGCTCTAATGCCCTCTGTGACTGACACGGCTCTCTGGCCCTCCAGAGCTGTCTCACCTCCCTGGCTCCACTGACTAAAAAGCAGGAAATTCCCTTTCTTACCCACAGCAGGCCCCTCCTAATTTAACTGTTACTGTTCCTGAGTTCCTATCTCTAATCTCTCTAATGCTCCCTCTTGTGGCTAACCTATTACTACGCTTTCTGTTATGACCTGGTGGTCAGGACAATAATGGACCTGGTGGTTAAGAGCACACGGAATGACCTGATAGTTACTGATAATAAAGGACGAGCTCTGGGACGTGGGAACTCTGCTGACCGCAATCCCTAATCCTATCAAACACACTAGAAATAGCCGTGGATTGTGCCTAACACTCCCTATGCAACTCGGCACAGCCTAAGGAACTAGCTAGCCCTGAAGATAGAAAAATAAAGCCTACCTTGCCTCAGAGAAATTCCCCAAAGGAAAAGGCAGCCCCCCACAACTTACTAAACAGACAGAAGATAGGAAAGGTCACTTTGCAGTCAGCAAAAGACCCTACAAAAGCCACACAGAGAGTGCAGGGAAAAATACCTTCCGCACCGACTAACGGAGCGGAGGCGCCCCTCTGAGTCCCAGAGCTTCCAGCAAGCAAGGCAAAATTCACATAAGCATGCTGGACCGAAAAAGTAGCAAACAAGAAAAAAGCAAAGCAAAACTTAGCTTCTGCTGGAGGAAACAGGTAACCAGGAAGATCCAGGAGCGAACTAGACCAATGCTACAACATTGACAGCTGGCATCGGACAAGGATCCAAGTGGAGTTAAATAGAGCAGCCCACTAACGAATTAGCCTCGTCACCTGTAGAAGGAAACTCAGAAACACCCACAGGCATCAGAGAAAGTCCATGGACAGAACCAGCCGAAGTACCATTCATGACCACAGGAGGGAGCCCGACAACAGAATTCACAACAGTACCCCCCCTTGAGGAGGGGTCACCGAACCCTCACCAGAGCCCCCAGGCCGACCAGGATGAGCCAAATGAAAGTCACGAACCAGATCGGCAGCATGAACATCAGAGGAAAAACCCAGGAATTATCTTCCTGACCATAACCCTTCCACTTGACCAGGTACTGGAGTTTCCGTCTCGAAACACGAGAATCCAAAATCTTCTCCACCACATACTCCAACTCCCCCTCAACCAACACCAGGGCAGGAGGATCAACGGATGGAACCACAGGCGCCACGTATCTCCGCAATAACGACCTATGGAACAGATTATGGATGGCAAAAGAAGCAGGAAGGGCCAAACGAAATGACACAGGATTGATAACCTCAGAAATCTTATACGGACCAATGAAACGAGGCTTAAACTTAGGAGAGGAAACCTTCATAGGAACATAACGAGATGACAACCAAACCAAATCCCCAACACGAAGTCGGGGACCCACACAGCGCCGGCGGTTAGCGAAACGTTGAGCCTTCTCCTGGGACAATGTCAAATTGTCCACCACATGAGTCCAAATCTGCTGCAACCTATCCACCACAGTATCTACATCAGGACAGTCCGAAGACTCAACCTACCCTGAAGAAAAACGAGGATGGAAACCAGAATTGCAGAAAAGCGGCGAAACCAAAGTAGCCGAGCTGGCCCAATTATTAAGGGCGAACTCAGCCAACGGCAAAAAGGACACCCAATCATCCTGATCAGCAGAAACAAAGCATCTCAGGTATGTTTCCAAAGTTTGATTAGTTCGTTCGGTTTGGCCATTTGTCTGAGGATGGAAAGCCGAGGAAAAAGACAAATCAATGCCCATCCTTGCACAAAAGGATCGCCAAAACCTCGAAACAAACTGGGAACCTCTGTCAGAAACGATGTTCTCCGGAATACCATGTAAACGAACCACATGCTGGAAAAATAATGGCACCAAATCAGAGGAGGAAGGCAATTTAGACAAAGGTACCAAATGGACCATCTTAGAAAAGCGATCACAAACCACCCAAATGACCGACATCTTTTGAGAGACGGGGAGATCCGAAATAAAATCCATAGAAATATGCGTCCAGGGCCTCTTCGGGACCGGCAAGGGCAAAAGCAACCCACTGGCACGAGAACAGCAGGGCTTAGCCCGAGCACAAGTCCCACAGGACTGCACAAAAGAACGCACATCCCGTGACAAAGACGGCCACCAAAAGGATCTAGCCACCAAATCTCTGGTACCAAAGATTCCAGGATGCCCAGCCAACACTGAACAATGAATCTCAGAGATAACTCTACTAGTCCATCTATCAGGGACAAACAGTTTCTCCGCAGGGCAACGGTCAGGTCTATCAGCCTGAAATTTTTGCAGCACCCGCCGCAAATCAGGGGAGATGGCAGACAAAATTACCCCCTCTTTGAGAATACCCGCCGGCTCAGGAACACCCGGAGAGTCAGGCACAAAACTCCTTGACAGGGCATCAGCCTTCACATTCTTAGAGCCCGGAAGGTACGAAACCACAAAATCAAAACGGGAGAAAAATAACGACCATCGAGCCTGTCTCGGATTCAACCGTTTGGCAGGCTCAAGATAAGTCAAATTCTTGTGATCTGTCAAGACCACCACGCGATGCTTGGCTCCTTCAAGCCAATGACGCCACTCCTCGAATGCCCACTTCATGGCCAACAACTCATGATTACCAACATCATAATTACGCTCAGCTGGCGAAAACTTTCTAGAAAAGAAAGCACATGGCTTCATCACCGAGCCATCAGAACTTCTTTGCGACAAAACAGCCCCTGCTCCAATCTCAGAAGCATCAACCTCAACCTGAAACGGGAGCGAAACATCTGGCTGGCACAACACAGGGGCAGAAGAAAAACAATGCTTCAACTCCTGAAAAGCCTCTACAGCTGCAGAAGACCAATTGACCACATCAGCACCCTTCTTGGTCAAATCAGTCAACGGTTTAGCAACAGTAGAAAAATTAGCGATGAAGCGCCGATAAAAATTTGCAAAGCCCAGGAACTTTTGCAGGCTCTTCACAGATGTCGGCTGAGTCCAATCGTAAATGGCCTGGACTTTAACAGGGTCCATCTCGATAGTAGAAGGGGAAAAAATGAACCCCAAAAATGAAACCTTCTGAACTCCAAAGAGACACTTTGACCCCTTCACAAACAAGGAATTCGCACGAAGGACCTGGAACACCATTCTGACCTGCTTCACATGAGACTCCCAATCATCCGAAAAGACCAAAATATCATCCAAATACACAATCAGGAATTTATCCAGGTACTCTCGGAAGATGTCATGCATAAAGGACTGAAATACTGATGGAGCATTGGAAAGCCCGAATGGCATAACCAGGTACTCAAAATGGCCCTCGGGCGTATAAAATGCTGTTTTCCATTCATCGCCTTGTTTAATACGCACAAGATTATACGCCCCTCGAAGATCTATCTTGGTGAACCAACTAGCCCCTTTAATACGAGCAAACAAATCAGACAGCAACGGCAAAGGATACTGAAATTTGACTGTAATTTTATTAAGAGGGCGGTAATCAATACAAGGTCTCAAAGAACCATCCTTCTTGGCCACAAAAAAGAACCCTGCTCTAACGGTGATGACGACGGGCGAATATGGCCTTTCTCCAAGGATTCCTTTATATAACTCCGCATAGCGGCGTGTTCTGGCACAGATAAATTGAACAATCGGCCCTTAGGAAACTTACTACCAGGAATCAAATTAATTGCACACTCGCAATCCCTATGAGGAGGTAGGGCACTGGCTTTGGGCTCATCAAATACATCCCGATAATCCGACAAAAACTCTGGAACTTCAGAAGGAGTGGAAGACGAAATAGACAAAAATGGAACATCACCATGTACCCCCTGGCAACCCCAGCTGGACACAGACATAGATTTCCAGTCCAATACTGGATTATGAACCTGTAGCCATGGCAACCCCAAAACGACCACATCATGCAGATTATGCAACACCAGAAAGCGGATATCCTCCTGATGTGCAGGAGCCATGTACATGGTCAATTGGGTCCAGTACTGAGGCTTATTCTTGGCCAAAGGCGTAGCATCAATTCCTCTCAATGGAATAGGATACTGCAAGGGCTCCAAGAAAAAACCACAGCGCCTAGCATACTCCAAGTCCATCAAATTCAGGGCAGCGCCTGAATCCACAAATGCCATAACAGAATAGGATGACAAAGAGCAAATCAGAGTAACGGACAATAGAAATTTCGACTGTACCGTACCAATGGTGGCAGACCTAGCGAACCGCTTAGTGCGCTTAGGACAATCGGAGATAGCATGAGTGGAATCACCACAGTAAAAACATAGCCCATTCCGACGTCTGTGTTCTTGCCGTTCAGCTCTGGTCAAAGTCCTATCACATTGCATAGGCTCAGGCCCATGCTCAGATAGTACCGCCAAATGGTGCACAGCTTTACGCTCACGCAAGTGTCGATCGATCTGAATGGCCAAGGACATAGACTCATTCAGACCAGCAGGCATGGGAAATCCCACCATGACATCCTTAAGGGCTTCAGAGAGACCCTTTCTGAAGATTGCTGCCAGGGCACATTCATTCCACTGAGTGAGCACAGACCACTTTCTAAACTTCTGACAATATATCTCCGCTTCATCCTGACCCTGACACAGAGCCAGCAAGATTTTCTCTGCCTGATCCACTGAATTAGGTTCGTCATAAAGCAATCCAAGCGCCAGGAAAAACACATCAACATCACACAATGCCGGATCTCCTGGCGCAAGGGAAAATGCCCAGTCTTGAGGGTCACCACGTAACAAAGAAATAATGATCTTTACTTGTTGAACAGGGTCACCTGAGGAGCGAGGATTCAAGGCAAGAAACAATTTACAAATATTTTTGAAATTCAAGAACTTAGATCTATCACCAAAAAACAAATCAGGAATTGGAATCCTAGGCTCTGACATCGGATTCTGAACCACAAAATCTTGAATGTTTTGTACCCTTGTAGTGAGATTATCCATCCAAGAGGACAGACCTTGAATGTCCATGTTTACACCTGTGTCCTGAACCACCCAGAGGTAAAGAGGAAAAGAGAGACAAAACACACTGCAAAGAAAAAAAAATGGTCTCAGAACTTCTCTTATCCCTCTATTAAGATGCATTAGTACTTTGGGCCACCTGTACTGTTATGACCTGGTGGTCAGGACAATAATGGACCTGGTGGTTAAGAGCACACGGAATGACCTGATAGTTACTGATAATAAAGGACGAGCTCTGGGACGTGGGAACTCTGCTGACCACAATCCCTAATCCTATCAAACACACTAGAAATAGCCGTGGATTGCGCCTAACGCTCCCTATGCAACTCGGCACAGCCTAAGGAACTAGCTAGCCCTGAAGATAGAAAAATAAAGCCTACCTTGCCTCAGAGAAATTCCCCAAAGGAAAAGGCAGCCCCCCACATATAATGACTGTGAGTAAAGATGAAAATACAAACACAGAGATGAAATAGATTTAGCAGAGTGAGGCCCAACTTACTGAACAGACCGAGGATAGGAAAGGTTACTTTGCGGTCAGCACAAAAACCTACAAAAAGACCACGCAGAGGGCGCAAAAAAGACCCTCCGCACCGACTCATGGTGCGGAGGCGCTCCCTCTGCGTCCCAGAGCTTCCAGCAAGCAAGACAATAATAAAAATAGCAAGCTGGACAGAAAAATAGCAAACCAAAGAAATACAAGCTGGAACTTAGTTTCTGCTGGGAAGACAGGTCACATGAACGATCCAGGAGTGAACTTGACCAATACTGGAACATTGACAGGTGGCATGGAGCAAAGATCTAAGTGGAGTTAAATAGAGCAGCCAGCTAACGAATTAACCTCGTCACCTGTGGAAGGAAACTCAGAAACACCCACCAGAGGAAGTCCATGGACAGAACCAGCCGAAGTACCATTCATGACCACAGGAGGGAGCCCGACAACAGAATTCACAACAGCTTTCCCTATATTCAATATACAAATGGTAGCATGAAGAACATAACAGTGTTATAAAACACAAGGGTAGGTATATACACATTGGACATACAGCATTTAGTACCAGCTTCAACCGGGACATGCTTAAAGGGGTAGGGGCATACACCACTCTCTGCTCCCCCTTACATACACACTGCACAGTACCACTTTTCCAGTCCTGTATACGTGGTGTAATTCTCAATATCTGTGTTATTCTATATATATACAGCACTTTAACCACTTCTCCTGTAATTGGGTATAATTCTCAGTATTTTCACCTTATTCTGTATGTCTTAGGGTGTCTAGTCATTATTTTGGGTGTGGCATGTTCTAGTGGGCGTGGTTTTAAGGGGTGTGGGAATTTTCATAAAAAAATTAGTTTATCTGTGAATTTGGGGTCAATTGTCCAGAAAATATTAAATAGTAGGCTGGTAACCCTGCCACATTTTAAAAGACACATAATACATCCTATGTATGTCTAACATTTTTTGTCTTCTGTTGTTTAGGTTGCATATCACACTCAGCGGCAACAACATTACAAGACAGTGCTTAAAATGGCTGCAGTCTGGATACTGTCATCTCTCTTATACAGCCCAGCTATTCTTCTATGGGACTATTTTGTTAGTGGCAACTCCATTCCCGAGGAACTCTGTCTAGCTTCATACTACAACAACTGGCACTTTCTACTGGGAGCTTCCACTTTTGCCTTTTTTCTTCCTCTCTTAAGTATTTCATTTTTTAACCTGAGCATCTATTGGAATATTAAAATAAGAAGCAAAAAGAAAAGAGAATCTTCAGTTTTCACAGTTTGCTCAAGTGAAGAAGAAATCTTAAAGATACCGGTATCAGGGCGGTTGATCCACCAAGGTCAATATGGTTTAGGATTATCAAAAATTAAAATGACGTCTAGATCGTTCCCTTACATCTCTTCCAAAAAGACAAATCCTAATAGATTACAAAGTGTCAGAACACAACAGAGTGATATTCACATTATTAAATTATCCCATGACCAAAAAGTTGCCAAATCTTTGTTTATCCTTGTTTGTGTGTTTTGTATTTGTTGGGCTCCTTACTCGTTTCTTATGGTCATTCGGGCTGCCTGCCATGATTACTGTATTGCATCATATTGGTATGACATTACATTTTGGTTGCTGTGGATTAACTCCTCAATTAATCCCATTCTTTATCCTTTGTGCCACTCGAGTTTTAGGAGCGCTTTTATCAAAGTCATTTCCAAGTATGCAAAAATGTCAAATAATTCTTGATCAATATGTACAGGACCTTTCTTCTGGGGTCCACACTGGTATTAGCTAACAACCAATAAAAAATTGTGTAGGTATTTGTGTCTTTAGCACAAAATTGTTCTGTTTCGGAGAGGATGGACCACGATGTACTTGAACAAAGTTTGTAACTAAACAAGGCAACTCTCAATAGTTCATACAAAGATATAAATAATGAACATTCAATAAGTGCAGAACTTTTAGAACAAGATTCAAAGATTTATATATTTACTACGTTTCACCTTGTTATGTTACAGATCAAGCAGGAATTTTGTTTTTACACTTGAAATACAGTACGTATAATCAATCAGACACTAGGTGGTTTTATTGTTGTATGTTCTCCCTTTGATTACAGGTACCTTTGGTACGAATTATGTTGATCTTATTTCTTTCATTTTATTATTTATTTTTAAAGCACCAATTATCCCATATGTACAAGCTTAATACTTTTGCCATCTGTGCATTTTCCTTGGTATTGTTTTTGTATGTCATATTGTATCCTGTGTTTCACTGTCTTTCAATTCGCTCTTGAAAAATACTTCATACAGCATTACAATTACTGACAATCACATTTGTGTTTCTGTTTGTTTAATTGATCCTTGTGACCTATTGATTAGTGCCCGAGGTATTGTACTCTCTTAAAATCACTTCTATGTGATGTATGTGACATATAAGTTTGTCCACCTTTTATCCTGCTTTATGCCACATACACTGATGAGAAAAAGGGTAACAATGTTTTGAGTTTTTTACTTTCAGGCTCCATATCTCACCAAGAATCTGTATAACTAATCTTATGCTAAAAAGTTGAAAGTCAAATTTATTATTTATATACAGTTGCGCTCAAAAGTTTACATACTTTGGCAAAAATTTTGCTTTCTTGACATTTTTTTTAGAGAATATGAATGATAACACCAAAACTTTTTCTCCACTCATGCACTCATGGTTAGTGGATGGTTGAAGCCATATATTGTCAAACTACTGTTTTCTCTTCTTAAATCATAATGACAACCCAAAACATCCAAATGACCCTGATCAAAAGTTCACATACCCCATTTCTAATACCGTGTATTACCCACTCTAACATCAATGACAGCTTGAATTCTTTTGTGGCAGTTGTGGATGAGGTTCTTTAGTTTCTCAGATGGTAAAGCTGCCAACTCTTCTTGGCAAAAAGCCTCCAGTTCCTGTAAATTACTGGGCTGTCTAACATGACCTGTGCATTGAGATTTCCCCAGAGTAGCTCAATGATATTGAGGACAGGAGACTGAGATAGCCACTCCAGAACCTTCACTTTGGTCTGCTGTAAGCCAATGACAGGTTGCCTTAGCTTTGTGTTTTGGATCGTAGTCATGTTGGAATGTCCAAATACGTCCTATGTGCAGCTTCCTGGCTGATGAGTGCATTTTGTGAAAGGCCAGAGCCACCCACAGTTCAATGGTTACCTATGCGGTGGACTCCAGGAAAATGGCCGCCGGGGGCAGTGCATGCGCAGATGGAGATCTCGGCAAAAAGATCTCGGGAGATGAGATTTCTGCACCATTTTCCTGAAGTCCACCGCACAGGAAACCATGAAATTGTGGGGGGCTCTGGCCTTTCACAAAATGTCGGCAGAGCCCCTCACAGCACCGAAGACACCTGCAGCAGCACAACAGACACCAGCAGCGGTGCACCACACAGCGGAACAACCCCTCATCCCAGCCTGCGCCCTACAGCATCACCCCACTCCAGCCTCCTCCAGCAGCGACCCTCGAACCCCACTTCACTGCAGCCACCACCCTCCAGTAAGCAATAAGACGCATGAATTATAAGAAGCACCACCAATTTATTTAAAAAAAAAATCCTGTTTTCGTCCTCAAAATTTGGGGTGCATCTTATAATCTGAAGTGTCTTATAATCCGAAAAATACGATAATAGCTGAAAATCGCAGTGGAATTAGGGAGTACGCTGGTTTTGTCCGCCAGGTATTGCTTGACCATCTTTAGAACTTTTCCCTGCTTGTCCAAAATACCAATCCCTCAGGCCCCGGATGCTGGTTTCATGAAATTGGCCTAAGCCTTTCACAGTGTGCCCTTTCCTCTGCTGTGTGTCTCCCTTGTCTCTCCTCCTTGTTGGGCAAGAAAGCTTGCCCTCTGCTGCTATTGTTGTCTCATAGTAATTTTTACACAATGCCTTTCTGCTATAGCACCATTTTACAAGATCTCTCCACCTAAGAAAAAAGAGATGCATAGTTCTGCTTATAGAGTGGGTCTAGAAGGGTGAGCAACCAGTATTCTCTTTTGGCCAAGATAAATGTAACAAGAAGGTCATGGGAAAGACAGCTGTACATAAAGTCTGCCATAAGTGGCAAGGTCCCTACAGCCAACACTTCACTGTCTCCACCATGATGACTTCTCTCCATCTCCTCCTCCATCTTTTCCTCCGCATTCACCTCCTCAGCCCATACACGTAGGAGAGATGGGACAAAGATTGTGTGGGTGCTAGCCCAGCTATTGCGTTATCAGCCAGCTTCTGTTCCTCCTCTTCCTCAGCTGCCACTTCCTCATTGTTACCCAAACTGCGCCAAGCAGATGAGATGAGGCTGGGTTGGGCAGTATCTCTCTGTCTCATGTCTTTTTCCATCTTCACCTGGTCTAAATGCAAAGCTTCATGTTTAATTGTCAGCAGCAACTGTTTAAGAAGGCACAGAAGCTTGATCGTTGTGCTGATAGTGGCGTCATCGCTGCTTACGTTCTTTGTGGAGTCCTCAAAGTCTTGTTCAAAGTCTTTATGGAGTCCTCAAAGAACCAAACAAATATCAGACATACATGCTCTCTCTTCAGTTTGCATGTGTGGAGGCTGACCTGAGTACCGAGGTGCGTGTTGGAGCTGGTATTTTACAACTGGCCTCTGTTGCTCACAAAGTCTTTTCAGCATGTGCAGTGTGGATTTGCAGCACGTGATCACGTTGCACATCAGTTGGTGAGCTGACACTTGTATGCGCTGCTGCGGCACTGCCAAAGCTGGATAGCTGTAGCCGACTTGCGGAAATGGGTGCTGATGCGGTGTGTCTTGACCAGAAGCTCTGGCAAATCTGGGTAGGTTTTCAGAAACTGCTGAACTACCAAGTTGAGCACGTGGGCCAAGCATGGTATGTGTGAACTTGCCAAGCTTCACATTCCCCACCGGGTTATGCCCATTATCACACGACCATGCCTGGTTGGAGGTTCACTGGCAAAAGCCACATATCTGTCTGGTCTGTTATTCCTTTCAATAACTCTGCTGTGGTGTGCGATTTGTGTCCTAGACAAATTAGTTGACTGTTGTCGACTCGCTGAGGCAGTGCTGCAGAGCTTCTAGCTTCCAGCTGATGTGGACAACGTGCTCTTAGATAACACATTGGAGATGGAGGATGAGGAGGAGCAGGAGGGGGTGCAGGAACTGATGTATGATGTGGAGGAAACACTGATAGAAGTAGGGCTGCAATCTTCGGCGTTAGGAGCACGTGTGCCATGCCAGTGTAAGGAGGAGAACCGGGCCGTGGGTACCTGTCCTATGATGGGTCCGGAACTGTCGGGGCTGTCTCCTCTGTTGTCCAGGGGAAGGTGTAAGCGACTAGACAGACCATTGCACTTGGAAATAGGGGTGTGGCTAAGCAGCTACAGCCAAAGCGCACGCGGAAGTAGTCAGTCTTGGTGGGAACAGGCAGCCTGCAGCACAGAGAGCGAAGTGCTCCGTCCCTTGAGCTCCAGGACTACGCCAGCCCATGTCCATGTACTCCCACCATGGGTTGCAGAAAGAGAAGTGCAGTGCGCCCGGTAGCTGGCAGAGAACAAGGTGCCATGCACTTCATGACCGTGAGTACAGCACACATGCCGCAAAGAGAGAACCGGGTACTGGACAGACGTTTGCAGCCCACCTTACCAGCGTATACCTTCCTGCCCACGGGGAACCCTGATCGTGCTGCGGACTTGTTTGCTCCGGCTGCATATGTTCATGGACTAGGGGCTCAGCGGAAGGTGCCGGAGACCGACCGCTGCCGCAAGAAAATGGACCGCCGTGACCAACCGAACATCCTTGGACAAACACCGTGCCAGCTGTTCCCGGCTCTACCAACCCCCACGTGGTACCTGCATTCTGAAGAACTCCTTATAGGATAAGTGCACAACTGAACTATTGTTACTTTGTTTATTAACCATGCATATCCTTCGCCATTGGACTGCTAATCCCCCATTTAACCCTTCATCTCCCTGCGAGGAGTTAACCCCCTGTTAAATTAAAACTGTTACATTTGTTAACTCTTGTTCTGCCTTCCGTCTGTCACTGCATTCCGCAACCTGCTTTCCCTTGGCGTAGGAAATTGAAGAAAGTTTGTTCCAGCTCTTCTTGATAAAAACTTCTTGACTTTATTTCATAAGATTAATATACAAACAGCCCCTCGGACATCACTATAACGCACAGGAGTACATGAGCTACGTGTTTCGATCATGCCGTGATCTTTATCAAAGCTGAAACAAAAAAATGTATAGGGGTGTTGTATATTACAATACAGCACAATTTAAAAAAAATGTTTTGATCTCAGGGTTGGACAACCTCTTTAAGATACGTAGTGGCCTTATTTTATAAATGCTACAGTCTGGAGGCAAAATTTCATAAAGGAGAGGTGTAAGATCTGGATGCAATAATAAGAAGTGTGTGGACACCTAATGCTATAAATTGACACAGTATAGAAGTACTATTTCATAAGGGGGCTCAGTGAGGGCCATATTTCATAATGATGTTTCATGTTTTGATGTTAGTTGTGCTGCTGTTTTCATATGTTGATGTTGGTTCTGGTGCTATATTCAAATTCTAACTTCAGTGCCATATTCATGTACAGAAAAGATTCATGTACTGATGATTATGGTGCTGTATTCATGTGCTGATGATGGTTCAGGTGCTCTATTTATGCACTAATGATAGTTCTTGCGCTGTATTCATGTACTGTTGATAGTTCTGGGGCTGTATTTATGTACCGATAATGGTTCTGAGGTTATATTCATTTACTGATGTAGTTTCTGGTTGTATTAATATAATGATGTTGGTTCTGATGCTGTGTTTATGTACTGACTAGATTGTGGCCCGATTCTAACGCATCGGGTATTCTAGAATATGCATGTCCCCGTAGTATATGGACAATGATGATTCCACAATTCGCGGCAGACTGTGCCCGTCGCTGATTGGTCGAAGCAACCTTTATGACATCATCGTCACCATGGCAACCATTATAACATCTACGTCGATACTGTGCCTGTCGCTGATTGGTTGAGGCGAATTCGCGGCAGACTGTGCCCGTCGCTGATTGGTCGAGGCAACCTTTATGATATCATCGTCGCCATGCTGTGCCCGTCGCTGATTGGTTGCGGCCTCGACCAATCAGAGACGCGGGATTTCCAGGACAGACAGACAGACAGACAGAAAGACAGACAGATGGAAAAACCCTTAGGCAATTATATATATAGATGGTTGCCATGTCGATAATGTCATAATGGTTGCCATGGCGATGATGTTATAATGTTTGCCATGGTGATGATGTCATAAAGGTTGCCATGGTGATGATGATGTCATAATGGTTGCCATGGTGATGATGATGTCATAATGGTTGCCATGGTGATGATGATGTCATATTGGTTGCCATGGTGATGATGGCAACGGGATTTCCAGGACAGACAGACAGACAGAAAGACAGACAGACAGACAGACGGAAAAACCCTTAGACAATTATATATAGACTAGATTGTGGCCCGATTCTAACGCATCGGGTATTCTAGAATATGCATGTCACCGTAGTATACGGACAATGATGATTCCAGAATTTGCGGCAGACTGTGCCCGTCGCTGATTGGTCGAGGCAACCTTTATGACATCATCGTCGCCATGGCAACCATTATGACATCATCGTCGCTGTGCCCGTTGCTGATTGGTCGAGGCAACCTTTATGACATAATCGTCGCCATGGCAACCGTTATGACATCATCGTCGCTGTGCCCGTCGCTGATTGGTCGAGGCAACATTTATGACATCATCGTCGCCATGGCAACCATTATGACATCATCGTCGCTGTGCCCATTGCTGATTGGTCGAGGCCTGGCAGCCTCGACCAATCAGAGACGCGGGATGTCTACGTCCTTTATGACATCATCGTCGCTGTGCCCGTCGCTGATTGGTCGAGGCAACATTTATGACATCATCGTCGCCATGGCAACCATTATGACATCATCGTCGCTGTGCCCATTGCTGATTGGTCGAGGCCTGGCGGCCTCGACCAATCAGAGACGCGGGATTTCCAGGACAGACAGACAGACGGAAAAACCCTTAGACAATTATATATATAGATGTTAGTTCATATATGGAGGACTCATGTTAAAGGTTAAATTTCAACAGGGGGGACAGTGAGGAGGTCATATTGTATAATTGGAATAATGTGTTCACCAAATGTCATAATGGAGAAAGCATAGGGCTCCTACTTTATAATGGGGAAAGTGAGGGCCATATTCATGGTGTTGTATTATAAATTGATGTTGGTGTTGCTGCTGCTTTCATACACTGATGTTTTAGTTGAAAACTGAGCGTTCGGAGTGTTAGGTGTTAGATCCCACCAATTTCATATTGATGGCCTATTTTAAATATAGGTAATCAATATCTTCTTATCGGACATCTCCTTTAAGTATATTATGTGGCCATGCACCTAGCTTGCAAATTAATATTCATTTACCATATTAATAAAATTCTACTAAAATTTCTTTACGTTATAAGTTTATTTTTATTGCATAAAGCATTAAGGCTACTTTCACACTAGCGTCGTTTTCAATACGTCGCAATGTGTCGTTTAGGGGAAAAAACGCATCCTGCAAAGTTGTCTGCAGGATGCGTTTTTTCCCCATAGACTAACATTAGTGATGCATTGCGACGCATTGACACACGTCGCAACCGTCGTGCGACGGTTGCGCCGTGTTGTGGCGTACCGCCGGCAGCAAAAAACGTTTCATGTAACGTTTTTTGCTGCCGACGGTCCGCCATTTCCGACCGCGCATGCGCGGCCAGAACTCCTCCCCCACCTCCCCACACCTCACAATGGGGCAGCGGATGCGCTGGAAAAATGCATCCGCTGCCCCCGTTGTGTGGCGCATTCACTGCTAGCGTCGGTACGTCGGCCCGACGCACTGTGACGGGCCGAGTACGACGCTAGTGTGAAAGTAGCCTAATAGGTTCTGTTCAAATTTGCTTTGGAGGCTCCTTCAGTTTCCTTCACATTGATGGAAAACATAATATGTAGCTATTTATGGTAAAATGATAGACACCATAACAAAATTAACAGATCCTATTATTAGTCAAATGGGTTCATTGGGCTCTGTTGGTGCCTATCATGTGACAAATCCATTATACGTTGAATTGCATACTTTGCTTTTATATCAGAAAAATGGTAATTATTTTATCTGTATTTTTTATGTATAGTGATTCTGGTATACGTGAATAAATCCATCCGGTAACTATAAAAGGTTTAGCCCCAAAACTTTATTTCATATTATCAGATATTGAATACCTTTCTCTGTCACTGATATAAAAATTGTATAATGTTAAGAAGATTTTATTCATTTGTTGGATAACCTACACATTCAGAAAATATACAATTCAGCCGTAGTACATTTATTATAGTTTCATTTAAAACATAATTGAAAAAAACAATAATAAACATTTAATTATAAAAAGTGGAAATTTGCCTTGGAGATCAAAATTCTTTCGGGATTGTACATTTTCCATGTGTTTCACATAGAATGTAATGAGGTTGCTCTTCTGGGAGTACAGATCCACTAAGCATTTTTTTATTTTTAGTTTATTATTACATTAGTGTAATGAATGTGCACATAAAGCTAAAGTAACAAGAAGTATTCTACGAACTTATTTTGAATACTTACATAATTTTATACAAGGGCTTGTAAGCACCTGCTAGATGCCCCAGGGTCCTGACAATGGAGATTCCCCCATAGGAATATTCTACTGTATATATATTGCTGCTTGTTGAAGTATTGGAAATTAATCATTGAGGCACACATCCCGTTCTTCATGCCTCCATGCATCACTATTTACGTATATTCTCAGTTCAAGATGAAATCGATTTTAATCATTTCGCGAAATCTTACTGGTATCAGTTTTACAAACTCATCTGTCAAGATTGATGAAATGGCACAAGGCATAACTATTCTAATAATTATGTTGATCTCTTTTTTAATTTTTATCACTGTTGCAGGCAACAGTCTTGTCATTGTATGTTTTATAGAAGACAAGCGGCTTCGGAGCAGCAGTAACTTCTTCCTTTTAAATTTAGCTATTTGTGATTTTGTAATAGGTGAGTTATATATATAAATATGTCTTTGTTATGTTATATCATGGCTAGAACCAGAGTTTTAGCAGAACTATGGCGGTAGCAGATCTATAGCTGTAACAGCCGCTATGCTGCCCAGGGATTAAGGGTCTCCCCTCAACTGAGAACATTGTACCTCTGCTACTCAACACTACCATGTTCATTTTCTGGTATGTGGTACTGTGATGCACACCATTGCTCTTAGTGTCGGTTTTAAGTCCATTGTCAATAACACTGGGACCATCAATCTGTGTTCTGTGTCCTACTTTACCTACTTTATACAAACCAGTATGGGTGTTGTAAATGTACATTTAAGGAAAGGTTCTCCAAACAAAAGCTTGTTTGCTGATCAGAAAATTCTGACATCGTAGGGTGAAGCAACACTTATACATAAATAATACACATCTAGCACTGAACTACATTTGTCACTTTCCTCTTTGGATCTACAGTTCCAATGTGAACTCAAAGAAAAAGCATTAAAGATTCCCTTTAAATCCAAATGGCCCAAAAGTTCTCTTAATACAGTTTGTAAAAAAAAAAAGAGACAATCATTTAGTTTAATAATATGACTGGTGCACCTAAAATTAAATGGGTTGTTCACTACATCTTTTTATTTTAAACAATGCCCAATTGGAGACAGTCTGATAGCTTTCTATTCCAGTTCTGACTGCTTACGACTGCTGCAGTCAATCAGTGGCTGCTAACTTGCAGCAGCGTTCATATGATTTCTCCCTGTTCGGACATAACAAAAAGACAGGTGAGGTCTGGTAGGTGGCTATCCATTTTTTTTTCTATTTTAAGACTACTATGCGCTTATTTTAACCGTGTGCTTCTGCAGCAAATTTCATGTTTACACTTTTATTTTTTTCCTCCCTTTCTTTTAAGAGCCATAACTTTTTCTTAGAGTTTTTATTATTCAGTTGAGGTTATTTTTTGTAAGATGAATTTTAGTTTTGAATTACACCACAAATTTTACTATACAATGGGCAGCACAATGGCTCAGTGGTTAGCATTGTTGTTTTGCAGGGCTGGGGTCCTGGGTTCAAATACCACCAAAGACAACATCTGAAAGGAGTTTGTATGTTCTCCCTGTGTCTGCGTGGGTTTCCTCCTGGTTCTCCAGTTTCCTACCACACTCCACTGACATACTGATAGGGAATTTATATTGTGAGCCCCAATGAAGACAGTGCTAATGTAAAGCGCTGTGGAATTAAAGGGAATCTGTCACCTACTTTTTCGTATATAGGCTGCAGCCACCGCCATCAGGGGCTTATCTATAGCATTCTGTAATGCTGTAGATAAGCACCGGATGTAACCTTTAAGATCAGAAAAACAAGTTATATTATACTCACCCAGGGGCGGTCCCGATGCCGTCCGGTCCAATGGGTGTCGCAGGTCCGGGTCCGGCACCTCCCATCTTCATGCGATGACGTCCTCTTCCTTGCTTCCTGTCGCGGCTCCTGAGCAGGCGTACTTTATCTGCCCTGTTGATGGCAGCACAAAGTACTGCAATGCGCAGGCGCCGGGCTTCTCGGACCTCTCCCAGCACCTGTGCACTGCAGTACTTTGCTTTACCCTCAAAAGGGCAGAGAATTACGCCTGCGCAGGAGCCGCGACAGGAAGCAAGGAATAGGACGTCATCGCATGAAGATGGGAGGCACCGGACCCGGACCTGCGACGCCCATCGGACCGGACTGCACAAGACCGCCCCTGGGTGAGCATAATATAACTTGTTTTATCTTTCAGGTTACATCGGGGGGCTTATCTACAACATTACAGATCGCTGTAGATAAGCCCCTAATGGCGGTGGCCGCAGCTTATATACAAAAAAGTAGGTGACAGATTTTCTTTAACCCCTTTACCCCCAAGGGTGGTTTGCACGTCAATGACCAGGCCAATTTTTACAATTCTGACCACTGTCCCTTTATGAGGTTATAACTCTGGAACGCTTCAACGGATCCTGGTGATTCTGACATTGTTTTCTCGTGACATATTGTACTTCATGATAGTGGTAAAATTTCTTTGATAGTACCTGCGTTTATTTGTGAAAAAAATGGAAATTTGGCGAAAATTTTGAAAATTTCGCAATTTTCAAACTTTGAATTTTTATGCAATTAAATCACAGAGATATGTCACACAAAATACTTAATAAGTAACATTTCCCACATGTCTCCTTTACATCAGCATAATTTTGGAACCAAATTTTTTTGTTAGGGAGTCATAAGGGTTAAAAGTTGACCAGCAATTTCTGATTTTTACAACACCATTTTTTTTTTAGGGACCACATCTCATTTGAAGACATTTTGAGGGGTCTATATGATAGAAAATACCCAAGTGTGACACCATTCTAAAAACTGCACCCCTCAAGGTGCTCAAAACCACATTCAAGAAGTTTATTAACCCTTCAGGTGTTTAATAGGAAATTTTGGAATGTTTAAATAAAAATGAACATTTAACTTTTTTACACAAAAAATTTACTTCAGCTCCAATTTGTTTTATTTTACCAAGGGTAACAGGAGAAAATGGACCCCAAAAGTTGTTGTCCAATTTGTCCTGAGTACGCTGATACCCCATATGTGGCAGTTAACCACTGTTTAGGCGCATGGGAGAGCTCGGAAGGGAAGGAGCGCCGTTTGACTTTTCAATGCAAAATTGACAGGAATTGAGATGGGACGCCATGTTGCGTTTGGAGAGCCACTGATGTGCCTAAACATTGAAACCCCCCGCAAGTGACACCATTTTGGAAAGTAGACCCCGTAAGGAACTTATCTGGATGTGTGGTGAGCACTTTGACCCACCAAGTGCTTCACAGAAGTTTATAATGCAGAACCGTAAAAATAAAAAATCATATTTTTTCACAAAAATTATATTTTTGCCCCCAATTTTTTATTTTTCCAAGGGTAAGAGAAGAAATTGGATCACAAAAGTTGTTGACCAATTTGTCCTGAGTACGCTGATACCCCATATGTGGCAGTAAACCACTGTTTGGGCGCATGGGAGAGCTCGGAAGGGAAGGAGCGCCGTTTGACTTTTCAATGCAAAATTGATAGAAATTGAGATGGGACGCCATGTTGCGTTTGGAGAGCCACTGATGTGCCTAAACATTGAAACCCCCCACAAGTGACACCATTTTGGAAAGTAGACCCCCTAAGGAACTTATCTAGAGGTGTGGTGAGCACTTTGACCCACCAAGTGCTTCACAGAAGTTTATAATGCAGAACCGTAAAAATAAAAAATCATATTTTTTCACAAAAATTATATTTTTGCCCCCAATTTTTTATTTTTCCAAGGGTAAGAGAAGAAATTGGACCTCAAAAGTTGTTGTCCAATTTGTCCTGAGTATGCTGATACCCCATATGTGGCAGTAAACCACTGTTTGGGCGCATGGGAGAGCTCGGAAGGGAAGGAGCGCCGTTTGACTTTTCAATGCAAAATTGACAGGAATTGAGATGGGACGCCATGTTGCGTTTGGAGAGCCACTGATGTGCCTAAACATTGAAACCCCCCACAAGTGACACCATTTTGGAAAGTAGACCCCCTAAGGAACTTATCTGGATGTGTGGTGAGCACTTTGACCCACCAAGGGCTTCAAAGAAGTTTATAATGCAGAGCCATAAAAATAAAACAAAATTTTTTTCCCACAAAAATAATTTTTTAGCCCCCAGTTTTGTATTTTCCCTAGGGTAACAGGAGAAATTGGACCCCAAAAGTTGTTGTCCAATTTGTCCTGAGTACGCTGATACCCCATATGTGGGGGGGAACCACCGTTTGGGCGCATGGGAGGGCTCGGAAGGGAAGGAGCGCCATTTGGAATGCAGACTTAGATGGAATGGTCTGCAGGCGTCACATTGCGTTTGAAGAGCCCCTAATGTACCTAAACAGTAGAAACCCCCCACAAGTGACACCATTTTGGAAAGTAGACCCCCTAAGGAACTCATCTTGATGTGTTGTGAGAGCTTTGAACCCCCAAGTATTTCACTACAGTTTATAACGCAGAGCCGTGCAAATAAAAAATATTTTTTTTTCCACAAAAATTACATTTTAGCCCCCAGTTTTGTATTTTTCCAAGGTTAGCAGGAGAAATTGGACCCTAAATGTTGTTGTCCAATTTGTTCTGAGTACGCTGATACCCGATATGTGGGGGGGAACCACCGTTTGGGTGCATGGGAGGGCTCGGAAGGGAAGGAGCATCATTTGGAATGCAGACTTAGATGGATTGGTCTGCAGGCGTCACATTGCGTTTGCAGAGCCCCTAATGTACCTAAACAGTAGAAACCCCCCACAAGTGACACCATTTTGGAAAGTAGACCCCCTAAGGAACTCATCTTGATGTGTTGTGAGAGCTTTGAACCCCCAAGTATTTCACTACAGTTTATAACGCAGAGCCGTGCAAATAAAAAATATTTTTTTTTCCACAAAAATTATATTTTAGCCCCCAGTTTTGTATTTTTCCAAGGTTAGCAGGAGAAATTGGACCCTAAATGTTGTTGTCCAATTTGTCCTGAGTACGCTGATACCCGATATGTGGGGGGGAACCACCGGTTGGGCGCATGGGAGGGCTCGGAAGGGAAGGAGCATCATTTGGAATGCAGACTTAGATGGATTGGTCTGCAGGCGTCACATTGCGTTTGCAGAGCCCCTAATGTACCTAAACAGTAGAAACCCCCCACAAGTGACCCCATATTGGAAACTAGACCCCTCAATGAACTTATCTAGATTTGTTGTGAGAACTTTGAACCCCCAAGTGTTTCACTACAGTTTATAACGCAGAGCCTTGAAAATAAAAAATCTTTTTGTTTTCCCACAAAAATTATTTTTTAGCCCCCAGTTTTGTATTTTCCGAAGGGTAACAGGAGAATTTGGACCACAAAGTTGTTGTCCTATTTGTCCTGAGTACGCTGATACCCCATATGTTGGGGTAAACCCCTGTTTGGGCACACGGGAGAGCTCGGAAGGGAAGGAGCACTGTTTTACTTTTTCAAAGCAGAATTGGCTGGAATTGAGATCGGACGCCATGTTGTGTTTGGAGAGCCCCTGATGTGCCGAAACAGTGGAAACCCCCCAATTATAACTGAAACCCTAATCTAAACACACCCTTAACCCTAATTCCAACGGTAACCCTAACCACACCTCTAACCCTGACACACCCCTAACCCTAATCCCAAACCTATTCCCAACTGTAAATGTAATCTAAACCCTAACTGTAACTTTAGCCCCAACCCAAACTGTAGCCCCAACCCTAACCCTAACCCTAGCCCTAACCCTAGCCCTAACCCTATCCCTAACCCTAGCCATAACCCTAGCCCTAGCCCTAACCCTAGTCCTAACCCTAACCCTAACCGTAGCCCTAATCCTAGCCCTAACTCTAGCCCTAACCCTAACCCTAGCCCTAGCCCTAATCCTAACCCTAGCCCTAACCCTAGCCCTAACCCTAGCCCTAATGGGAAAATGGAAATAAATACATTTTTTTTATTTTTCCCTAACTAAGGGGGTGATGAAGGGGGGTTTGATTTACTTTTATAGCCTGTTTTTTAGCGGATTTTTATGATTGGCAGCCGTCACACACTGAAAGACGCTTTTTATTGCAAAAAATATTTTTTGCAATACCACATTTTGAGAGCTATAATTTTTCCATATTTTGGTCCACAGAGTCATGTGAGGTCTTGTTTTTGCGGGACGAGTTGACGTTTTTATTGAAAACATTTTCGGGCACTTGACATTTTTTGATCGCTTTTTATTCCGATTTTTGTGAGGAAGAATGACCAAAAACCAGCTATTCATGAATTTCTATTGGGGGAGGCGTTTATACCGTTCCGCGTTTGGTAAAATTGATAAAGCACTTTTATCCTTCGGGTCAGTACGATTACAGCGATACCTCATTTATATCATTTTTTTATGTTTTGGCGCTTTTATACGATAAAAACTATTTTACAGAAAAAATTATTATTTTTGCATCGCTTTATTCTCAGGACTATAACTTTTTTATTTTTTTGCTGATGATGCTGTATGGCGGCTCGTTTTTTGTGGGACAAGATGACGTTTTCAGCGGTACCATGGTTATTTATATCTGTCTTTTTGATCGCGTGTTATTCCACTTTTTGTTCGGCGGTATGATAATAAAGCGTTGTTTTTTGCCTCATTTTTTTTTTTTTTTCTTACGGTGTTTACTGAAGGGGTTAACTAGTTGCACAGTTTTATAGGTCGGGTCCTTACGGACGCGGCGATACTAAATATGTGCACTTTTATTGTTTTTTTTTTTATTTAGATGAAGAAATGTATTTATGGGAATAATATATATATTTTTTTCATTATTTTGGAATATTTTTATTTTTTTTTTACACATTTGGAAAAATTTTTTTTAACTTTTTTACTTTGTCCCAGGGGGGGACATCACAGATCAGTGATCTGACAGTTTGCACAGCACTCTGTCAGATCACTGATCTGACTAGCAGCACTGCAGGCTTCACAGTGCCTGCTCTGAGCAGGCTCTGTGAAGCCACCTCCCTCCCTGCAGGACCCGGATCCGTGGCCATCTTGGATCCGGGGCTGGAGCAGGCAGGGAGGGAGGTAAGACCCCCGCAGCAACGCGATCACATCGCGTTGCTGCGGGGGGCTCAGGGAAGCCCGCAGGGAGCCCCCTCCCTGCGCGATGCTTCCCTGCACCGCCGGCACATCGCGATCATGTTTGATCGCGGTGTGCCAGGGGTTAATGTGCCGGGGGCGGTCCGTGACCGCTCCTGGCACATAGTGCCGGATGTCAGCTGCGATAAGCAGCTGATACCCGGCCGCGATCGGCGGCGCTCCCCCCGTGAGCGCTGCCGATCGCTATGACGTACTATCCCGTCCAGGGTCAGATAAGCCCAGGGCACCTCGACGGGATAGTACGTCTAAGGTCACAGAGGGGTTAATGGCGCTATATGAATGAGTAAAATAAATAAATACAGGTCGACAATGTAGTGTATAACAAGGCAAAAATTCCAAATGGGATGAAATAGGAGGGGAGAAGCAATTCTGCCACTGTGTTTTTTCATAGTATTCATTGCATGGCAAAAATCACATAGAAACAGGTTTTTCCATGTTCATACAATTACAGCAATAACTTAGTAGATTTTTTCAGTTAAGTGATAAAAAATTTTGAAGTGTGCAAAAAATATTTTCATTTCTGTCGCCATTTTCCAAGAGCCTTAATGTTTTTATTGCTTTCATTAACCGAATTGTGTGAGTGCTGTGCATTTCATGTGTGGCGTTGATGGTTTAATGGATACCAATTTGGCACATATGCCGCTGTGATCACTTTTAATTGCAATTTTTTTAGGGTGATTTGATGACCATATTAGAGTAATCACCATTTTGTCATTTTACTCCATTTTATATTCTTTCACCGACTTATGTTACTTTTTATTAATGCAGAGCTTTAACTGGTTTGACACCCAGACTCTTGATTTTATTGCCATGACTCCAAAATAGAGGTTGTTGAGATTCAATGCTATATTTACAGGTGCAAGAATTAATTGGGTTCTGTTTGGAAGCATGGTTGCATGGGACTACATGGACACCGTTAATACAGCAGATACAACTATTAGAGTGAAGCTATTATCAGAAAATGATCTAAGTAACACACAGGGGCGTAATGATCACAGTCGCAGAGGCTGTGGCACGTGAGTGTGGGGGGACCGCCGACGCTAGTAAAAACTTCAGCTGGATGTGCGTTTGAGGAGACCCACCAGGTCTGTGTGCTGCAATAAAGGCTGCTGGCCAATGAGAGGCCGGAAGCTGATGTGGGTGTGTACATGACTGGCGTTGCATGGCAGTGACATTATGTGATCCACTCTGCTGGCTTCAGAAGAGGACGCCGCACAGTGTGGGAGTGGATGGGAGGTGATTATAATTGTTTATATTTTTCTATGCATTAAAGAACAGTGGCAGAACGGGGAACATATATACCAAGATGGGAGATATACAGTGGGGAAAAAAAGTATTTAGTCAGTCAGCAATAGTGCAAGTTCCACCACTTAAAAAGATGAGAGGCGTCTGTAATTTACATCATAGGTAGACCTCAACTATGGGAGACAAACTGAGAAAAAAAAATCCAGAAAATCACATTGTCTGTTTTTTTATCATTTTTTTTGCATATTATGGTGGAAAATAAGTATTTGGTCAGAAACAAACAATCAAGATTTCTGGCTCTCACAGACCTGTAACTTCTTCTTTAAGAGTCTCCTCTTTCCTCCACTCATTACCTGTACTAATGGCACCTGTTTAAACTTGTTATCAGTATGAAAAGACACCTGTGCACACCCTCAAACAGTCTGACTCCAAACTCCACTATGATGAAGACCAAAGAGCTGTCAAAGGACACCAGAAACAAAATTGTAGCCCTGAACCAGGCTGGGAAGACTGAATCTGCAATAGCCAACCAGCTTGGAGTGAAGAAATCAACACTGGGAGCAATAATTAGAAAATGGAAGACATACAAGACAACTGATAATCTCCCTCGATCTGGGGCTCCACACACAATCCCACCCCGTGGGGTCAGAATGATCACAAGAACGGTGAGCAAAAATCCCAGAACCACGCGGGGGGACCTAGTGAATGAACTGCAGAGAGCTGGGACCAATGTAACAAGGCCTACCATAAGTAACACACTACGCCACCATGGACTCAGATCCTGCAGTGCCAGACGTGTCCCACTGCTTAAGCCAGTACATGTCTGGGCCCGTCTGAAGTTTGCTAGAGAGCATTTGGATGATCCAGAGGAGTTTTGGGAGAATGTCCTGTGGTCTGATGAAACCAAACTGGAACTGTTTGGTAGAAACACAACTTGTCGTGTTTGGAGGAAAAAGAATACTGAGTTGCATCCATCAAACACCATACCTATTGTAAAGCATGGTGGTGGAAACATCATGCTTTGGGGCTGTTTCTCTGCAAAGGGGCCAGGACGACTGATCCGGGTACATGAAAGAATGAATGGGGCCATGTATCGTGAGATTTTGAGTGCAAACCTCCTTCCATCAGCAAGGGCATTGAAGATAAAACGTGGCTGGGTCTTTCAACATGACAATGATCCAAAGCACACCGCCAGGGCAACGAAGGAGTGGCTTCGTAAGAAGCATTTCAAGGTCCTGGAGTGGCCTAGCCAGTCTCCAGATCTCAACCCTATAGAAAACCTTTGGAGGGAGTTGAAAGTCCGTGTTGCCAAGTGAAAAGCCAAAAACATCACTGCTCTAGAGGAGATCTGCATGGAGGAAAGGGCCAACATACCAACAACAGTGTGTGGCAACCTTGTGAAGACTTACAGAAAACGTTTGACCTCTGTCATTGCCAACAAAGGATATATTACAAAGTATTGAGATGAAATTTTGTTTCTGACCAAATACTTATTTTCCACCATAATAGGCAAATAAAATGTTAAAAAAACAGACAATGTGATTTTCTGGATTTTTTTTTCTCCGTTTGTCTCCCATAGTTGAGGTCTACCTATGATGTAAATTACAGACGCCTCTCATCTTTTTAAGTGGTGGAACTTGCACTATTGCTGACTGACTAAATACTTTTTTGCCCCACTGTATGTACCATGATGGAGGACATATATACCAGGAATACCAGTATGCTGTCCATCATAAGGGACATATATACCAGGATGGGAGTTATATATACTAGGATGGGACCCATGATAAGGGACATATATACCAGGGTAAGGGATGGGGGTATATACAGTACAGACCAAAAGTTTGGATACACCTTCTCATTTAAAGATTTTTCTGCATTTTCATGACTATGAAAATTTTACATTCACACTAAAGGCATCAAAACTATGAATTAACACGTGGAATTATATACTTAACAAAAAAGTGTGAAACAACTGAAATTATGTCTTATGTTCTAGGTTCTTCAAAGTAGCCAAGTTTTGCTTTGATGACTGCTTTGCACACTTTTGGCATTCTCTAGATGAGCTTCAAGAGGTAGTCACCGGGAATGGTTTTCACTTCACAGGTGTGCCCTGTCAGGTTTAATAAGTGGGATTTCTTGCCTTATAAATGGGGTTGGGACCATCAGTTGTGTTGTGCAGAGGTCTGGTGGATACACAGCTGATAGTCCTACTGAATAGACTGTTAGAATTTGTATTATGGCAAGAAAAAAGCAGCTATGTTAAGAAAAACGAGTGGCCTTCATTACTTTAAGAAATGAAGGTCAGTCAGTCTGAAAAATTGGGAAAACTTTGAAAGTGTCCCCAAGTGGCAAAAACCATCAGGCACTACAAAGAAACTGGCTCACATGAGGACCGCCCCAGGAATGGAAGACCAAGAGTCACCTCTGCTTCTGAGGATAAGTTTATCCGAGTCACCAGCCTCAGAAATAGCAGGTTAACAGCAGCTCAGATTAGAGACCAGGTCAATGCCACACAGAGTTCTAGCAGCAGACACATCTCTACAACAACTGTTAAGAAGAGACTTTGTGCAGCAGGCCTTCATGGTAAAATAGCTGCTAGGAAACCACTGCTAAGGACAGGCAACAAGCAGAAGAGACTTGTTTGGGCTAAAGAACACAAGGAATGGACATGAGACCAGTGGAAATCTGTGCTTTGGTCTGATGAGTCCAAATTTGAGATCTTTGGTTCCAACCACCATGTCTTTGTGCGACGCAGAAAAGGTGAACGGATGGACTCTACATGCCTGGATCCCACCGTGAAGCATGGAGTAGGAGGTGTGATTGTGTGCTGGTGCTTTGCTGGTGACACTGTTGGGGATTTATTCAAAATTGAAGGCATACTTAACCAGCATGGCTACAACAGCATCTTGCAGCGGCATGCTATTCCATCCGGTTTGCATTTAGTTGGGCCATCATTTATTTTTCAACAGGACAATGACCCCAAACACACCTCCAGGCTGTGTAAGGGCTATTTGACCAAGAAGGAGAGTGATGGGGTGCTACGCCAGATGACCTGGCCTCCACACTCACCAAACCTCAACCCAATCGAGATGGTTTGGGGTGAGCTGGACCGCAGAGTGAAGGCAAAACGGCCAACAAGCGCTAAGCATCTCTGGGAACTCCTTCAAGATTGTTGGAAAACCATTTCCGGTGGCTACCTCTTGAAGCTCATCAAGAGGATGCCAAGAGTGTGCAAAGCAGTCATCAAAGCAAAAGGTGGCTACTTTGAAGAACCTAGAATATAAGACATAATTTCAGTTGATTCATACATTTTTGTTAAGTATATAATCCACATGTATTAATTCATAGTTTTGATGCCTTCAGTGTGAATGTAAAATTTTCATAGTCATGAAAATACAGAAAAATCTTTAAATGAGAAGGTGTGTCCAAACTTTTGGTCTGTACTGTATACCAGGATGGGGGACATATATAATAGCAATACCAGTATGTTGTCCATCATAAGGTACATATATATACCAGGATGGGAGTTATATATACTAGGATGGAGCCCATGATAAGGGATATATATACCAGGATGGGAGTTATATATACTAGGATGGAGCCCATGATAAGGGACATATGTACCAGGATGGGAGTTATATATACTAGGATGGAGCCCATGATAAGGGACATATGTACAAGGATGGGAGTTATATATACTAGGATGGGGCCAATGATTAGGGACATATATACCAGGATGGGGCCCATGATAAGGGACATATATACAAGGATGGGAGTTATATATACTAGGATGGAGCCCATGATAAGGGACATATATACCAGAATGGGAGTTATATATACTAGGATGGAGCCCATGATAAGGGACATATATACAAGGATGGGAGTTATATATACTAGGATGGAGCCCATGATAAGAGACATATATACCAGGTTAAGGGACATATATACCAGGATGGGGGTATTTATACCAGGATGGGGTCCATGATAAGGAACATACGTACCAGGGTAACATCAGGATGGAGGTATATATACCAGGATGGGGCCAGGAAGGGAAACATATATATCAGGATGGAGGACATATATGTTTAACAGGATGTGGTGCCCCAGGTAAAAATCTTTCACCAGGGACCATCGGACTCTAGTTAAGTCATTATTAATAAAGATTTAAAAAAAAAACATAGGGCATTAAGTTGTCATTTTCTTTATCAAAAAAGTGTAAAAGCCATCCCACTGCAACAAGGTATACCCAATCAGCATAATACCAATCCCAGCTATCTAACCACCCTATAGTTGGACTTGTGCCTGACTGTGTTTAATATCTGCCCATGGAAAGCTGAGTAGGTAAGGTGCACAGTCTATATCACAATCTGCATTAAAATAGTAAAAGAGAAATCTTGCAATTTTCACATTTGCCACTGGAACATTTTTTAGTCTCTAACTTTCTGTTGTTTCAGGAAACAGTACATGTGCATAGCCACAGTGCTTAGACAACTTAGTTTGTGCAACAATCATTGTAAAGGGAGAGGGAGCAAGGTCAGCCGTGACATTGCCTATTGTGAATGGTGGTCCTTTATTATCAGATGTGTATAGATGTCTTCCTGCCTCTGATAAAATGGAGTCTTGCTGAAAATTATATCTGGAAGGACAGGAGGTATGATTTTAAAAAAGTCCCATTTGACTGGCTCTCATCTAACCAAGGCAGAGGCTCCACAGGACAGGGGAAACAAAAACCACATGGCGAATACATTAATTTAAGTACTCTATATTCCCTCTGCTTTGTAGTAGCTGTGGCTTGGGTGAGTTTCAGTGCTCGGAGATCTAGCGCATTGTATTTTATGTTTTTTATGTGTCTTTAAGTGTATGATTGCTGGGTGACTGTGAACATATTCCACCAGAGCTGTGTGGCCACCCACAAGAATCCGAACGCTCTGGGAAAAGATTAAAGTGACAGGTAGCCAATCTCCCTTGTGTTATTAGTTAAGGACCTCTGCAGGTGTCTGGAATGTGTAAAAACCAGAGTCAGGGCATTGTTCTTTGCCATCTCTTTAAATAAGCACTACCACAAAACTTTTTACTGTCTTTCCCTGTGTAAATCTATATGTTGGGAAGTGTAACTGTAGTAATGTACTCACTGATCAGCGTCTTTCCTGGTTTCCATCTCTACTCCTGTCCTTCTTTGGTTCATGTGATGGATATTCTGACTTGCAGGATCACACTGTGCCCTATGTACGAGCCGGAAGTTGCTTTTGCAATGTAAGCCTGACGTGCATCTTTCTGACACTTCATAGGCTTACATTGTAAAAGTGACTTCCAGGTCACACTTGGGCCTTGAGTCATCCAAGAGTTAACGCCAGGAATCTGGTGTAAAACACATTAAAAGGTCGCCCTAAAGGGAGAGGAAGATATAAGGCACGCTCACTCGAGCGTATGAAAAATCGATCCCATTTTCATAGAGGAGAGTGGGACGATTTTTTCTTTCTTGTCATTCATGCGCTGTCTGTATGCAATCCGTTAAATTCAGTAGCTGTTAGTCTTTTTCAGGACCATTTACGTTTTCCTATGCTGTAGAATTGTACTGTATCTGTAAAAATCGGGTGCCATACTGATGGTCCTTATGGCATGCGATTTGTTTTTCCCGCACTGTACTGATTTCAGAGTGAAATTGCAGCATGCCGAATACAGCTGAGAAAAATTATGCAGATTTGCAGCACCTCATTGAATAACATTGGTTCAAGTGCAATCCGATAAAAAAGGGGATTTTAACCCCTTTACCCCCAAGGGTGGTTTGCACGTTATGGACCGGGCCAATTTTTACAATTCTGACCACTGTCCCTTTATGAGGTTATAACTCTGGAACGCTTCAACGGATCCCAGTGATTCTGACATTATTTTCTCGTGACATATTGTACTTCATGATAGTGGTAAAATGTCATTGATATTACCTGCGTTTATTTGTGAAAAAATGGAAATTTGGCGAAAATTTTGAAAATTTCGCAATTTTCCAACTTTGAATTTTTATGCAATTAAATCACAGAGATATGTCACACAAAATACTTAATAAGTAATATTTCCCACATGTCTACTTTACATCAGCACAATTTTGGAACCAAAATTTTTTTTTGTTAGGGAGTTATAAGGGTTAAAAGTTGACCAGCAATTTCTCATTTTTACAACACCATTTTATTTTAGGGACCACATCTCATTTGAAGTCATTTTGAGGGGTCTATATGATAGAAAATACCCAAGTGTGACACCATTCTAAAAACTGCACCCCTCAAGGTTCTTAAAACCACATTCAATAAGTTTATTAACCCTTCACGTGCTTCACAGGAATTTTTGGAATGTTTAAATAAAAATTAACATTTAACTTTTTTTCACAAAAAATTTACTTCAGCTCCAATTTGTTTTATTTTACCATGGGTAACAGGAGAAAATGGACCCCAAAAGTTGTTGTACAATTTGTCCTGAGTACGCTGATACCCCATATGTGGGGGTTAACCACAGTTTGGGCGCATGGCAGAGCTCGGAAGGGAAGGAGCGCCATTTGACTTTTCAATGCAAAATTGACTGGAATTGAGATGGGACGCCATGTTGCGTTTGGAGAGCCACTGATGTGCCTAAACATTGAAACCCCCCACAAGTGACACCATTTTGGAAAGTAGACCCCCTAAGGAACTTATCTAGATGTGTGGTGAGCAGTTTGACCCACCAAGTGCTTCACAGAAGTTTATAATGCAGAACCGTAAAAATAAAAAATCATTTTTTTTCACAAAAATTATTTTTCGCCCCCAATTTTTTATTTTCCCAATGGTAAGAGAAGAAATTGGACCACAAAAGTTGTGGCACAATTTGTCCTGAGTACTCTGATACCCCATATGTGGGGGTAAACCATTGTTTGGGCGCATGGGAGAGCTCGGAAGGGAAGGAGCGCCGTTTGACCTTTCAATGCAAAATTGACAGGAATTGAGATGGGACGCCATGTTGCGTTTGGAGAGCCACTGATGTGCCTAAACATTGAAACCCCCCACAAGTGACACCATTTTGAAAAGTAGACCCCCTAAGGAACTTATCTAGATGTGTGGTGAGCGCTTTGACCCAATAAGAGCTTCACAGAAGTTTATAATGCAGAGCCATAAAAATAAAACAAAAATTTTTTCCCACAAAAATAATTTTTTAGCCCCCAGTTTTGTATTTTCCTGAGGGTAACAGGAGAAATTGGACCCCAAAAGTTGTTGTGCAATTTGTCCTGAGTGCGCTGATACCCTATATGTGGGGGAGAACCAGCGTTTGGGCGCATGGGAGGGCTCGGAAGGGAAGGAGCGCCATTTGGAATACAGACTTAGATGGAATGGTCTGCAGGCGTCACATTGTGTTTGCAGAGCCCCTAATGTACCTAAACAGTAGAAACCCCCCACAAGTGATCCCATATTGGAAACTAGACCCCCCAAGGAATTTATCTAGATGTGTTGTGAGAACTTTGAGCCCCCAAGTATTTCACTACAGTTTATAATGCAGAGCCGTGAAAATTTAAAAAAAATATTCCCCTCAAAATTATTTTTTAGCCCCCAGTTTTGTATTTTCTCGAGGGTAAAAGGAAAAATTGGACCCCAAAAGTTGTTGTACAATTTGTCCTGAGTGCGTTGATACCCCATATGTGGGGGGGAACCAGCGTTTGGGCGCATGGGAGGGCTCGGAAGGGAAGGAGCGCCATTTGGAATGCAGACTTAGATGGAATGGTCTGCAGGCGTCACATTGCGTTTGCAGAGCCCCTAATATACCTAAACAGTAGAAACCCCCCACAAGTGACCCCATATTGGAAACTAGACCCCCCCACGAACTTATCTAGATGTGTTCTGAGAACTTTGAGCCCCCAAGTGTTTCACTACAGTTTATAACGCAGAGCCGTGAAAATAAAAAATCTCATTGTTTCCCACAAAAATTATTTTTTAGCCCCCAGTTTTGTATTTTCCCAAGGGTAACAGGAGAAATTGGACCCCAAAAGTTGTTGTCCAATTTGTCCTGAGTACGCTGATACCCCATATGTTGGGGTAAACTCCTGTTTGGGCACACGGGAGAGCTCGGAAGGGAAGGAGCACTGTTTTACTTTTTCAATGCAGAATTGGATGGAATTGAGATCGGTCGCCATGTCGCGTTTGGAGAGCCCCTGATGTGCCTAAACAGTGGAAACCCCCCAATTATAACTGAAACCCTAATCTAAACACACCCCTAACCCTAATCCCAACGGTATCCCTAACCACACCTCTAACCCAGACACGCCCCTAATCCTAATCCCAACCGCAAATGTAATCCAAACCCTAACCCTAACTTTAGCCCCAACCCTAACTGTAGCCTTAACCCTAACCCTAGCTCCAACCCTAGCCCTAACCCTAGCCCTAACCCTAGCCCTAGCCCTAACCCTAGCCCCAACCCTAACCCTAGCCCTAACCCTAGCCCTAACCCTAGCCCTAGCCCTAACCCTAGCCCCAACCCTAACCCTAGCCCTAACCCTAGCCCTAACCCTAACCCTAGCCCTAACCCTAGCCCTAACCCTAGCCCTAACCCTAGCTCTAGCCCTAACCCTAGCCCTAACCCTAGCCCTAACCCTAGCCCTAACCCTAGCCCTAACCCTAATGGCAAAATGGAAATAAATACATTTTTTTAATTTTTTAATTTTTCCCTAACTAAGGGGGTGATGAAGGGGGGTTTGATTTACTTTTATAGCGGGTTTTTTAGTGGATTTTTATGATTAGCAGCCGTCACACACTGAAAGACGCTTTTTATTGCAAAAAATATTTTTTGCGTTACCACATTTTGAGAGCTATAATTTTTCCATATTTTGGTCCACAGAGTCATGTGAGGTCTTGTTTTTTGCGGGACGAGTTGACGTTTTTATTGGTAACATTTTCGGGCACATGACATTTTTTGATCGCTTTTTATTCCGATTTTTGTGAGGCAGAATGACCAAAAACCAGCTATTCATGAATTTCTTTTGGGGGAGGCGTTTATACCGTTCCGCGTTTGGTAAAATTGATAAAGCAGTTTTATTCTTCGGGTCAGTACGATTACAGCGACACCTCATTTATATCATTTTTTTTATGTTTTGGAGCTTTTATACGATAAAAACTATTTTATAGAAAAAATAATTATTTTTGCATCGCTTTATTCTGAGGACTATAACTTTTTTATTTTTTTGCTGATGTTGCTGTATGGCAGCTCGTTTTTTTGCGGGACAAGATGATGCTTTCAGCGGTACCATGCTTATTTATATCCGTCTTTTTGATCGCGTGTTATTCCACTTTTTGTTTGGCGGTACGATAATAAAGCGTTGTTTTTTGCCTCGTTTTTTTTTTTTCTTACGGTGTTTACTGAAGGGGTTAACTAGTGGGATAGCTTTATAGGTTGGGTTGTTACGGACGCGACGATACTAAATATGTGTACTTTTATTGTTTTTGTTTTTTTTATTTAGATAATTAAATGTATTTATGGGAATAATATTTTTTTTTTTTTTCATTATTTAGGATTTTTTTTTTTTTTTTTTACACACTTGGAAATTTTGTTTTTTAACTTTTTTACTTTGTCCCAGGGGGGGACAATACAGATCGATGATCTGCCAGTTTGCACAGCACTCTGACAGATCACCGATCTGTCTGAGAGCAGTGCAGCGTTACCAAGTGCCTGCTCTGAGCAGGCACTTGGTAAGCCACCTCCTTCCCTGCAGGACCCAGATCCGCGGCCAGTTTGGATCCGGGACTTGCTGCAGGAAGGAGGTGGGAGATCCCCGGAGCAACGCGATCACATCGCGTTGCTGCGGGGGTCTCAGGGAAGCCCGCAGGGAGCCCCCTCCCTGCGCGGTGCTTCCCTGCACCGCCGGCACATCGCGATCATCTTTGATCGCGGTGTGCCGGGGGTTAATGTGCCGGGGGCGGTCCATGACCGCTCCTGGCACATACTGCCGGATGTCAGCTGCGATAAGCAGCTGACACCCGGCCGCGATCGGCGGCGCTCCCCCCGTGAGCGCGGCCGATCGCGCTGGACGTAATATTCCGTCCTTGGGAATTAAGGCCCATCCCACATGGACGGAATATTACGTCCAATGGCAGAAAGGGGTTAAGCAGGTATATTTTATAAATTGGGACTTAGGACTAGAGGTATTTTGAGTAATAGAGTTACACTATTTTAATAAAGCCTATTGTGAATGTAGTTGCTATCAGCTCATTATTTTAGAGGATCCAGTGTTAGCCCTCATACAGAATTTTTGCTTTACATGTGAGATGTTTTGTTGCAAAATGGTTTGTAGCAAGTGTAAAAGTACGTTAGTACGTGTTTGGATGCAGTACAACTGGCTCAGAGTAGAACCTGCGAATGAGTTAGTTGATATTGGTACAAAGGATGACAGATTTTGGATCACTGAGTGGTGATTAAAAACTTTACAAACTTACAAATGTACATTGGATGGAATAAAGGTTTTGTGACTCTAAGTGTATAATGCAGTAGTGCAGTATAGAAGATCCAGATATCAGGGATTAGTCAAGTTAAGTAGATTCCTCTTCTCGTTCCCATTTCTGCTAATGTGCTTGTGGATGTTCCCAGGAAGAGTCTGAGACTCCAGAACTGATTATGGGATCTCCAGACAAGGACCTGGAATAGCAATGAATATTGTCAAAGCCTATGAACGTCAGCGGACACTAAAGAACTTTGAAAAATGGTTCAAAAGGGCACATTGCTGTCTCTGGGTCTTCTGTTTTCCAATACATTGGCCCAAACGTAAAAACATGCATATCATGTGATATATATTTATAATATTGTGCTCAAGTACAATGTATGGCTATAGCGTGTCATGCCTGGAAGCCGTCACTCAGAGTGTAGCTCTGTATTATGGCTCTGATAAGATAACATAGCCTTTTCCTAACACCATCATTAGTAAGTATTAATATATGCATATTTTTACAGGAGCATTTTGCATTCCATTGTATGTGCCTTATATGTTCAATGGCGAGTGGAAGCTAGGAAAATTCCTCTGCAAGCTATGGCTGGTCGCCGACTATATGATGTGCACAGCGTCAGCCTTTAATGTTGTTCTTATTAGTTATGATCGATTTCTGGCTGTCACTATGGCTGTAAGTATTGTTCTATTCTGTATTCTAGTATAACTGCATCATGTTAATAGCTGATAAAACACAAAGTGTGCACTGTAAAATTGTAAAGTGTTTTCCCTGATATAAACTCTTAACATAATCTTCTTTTTTTTCACCATTTTCTAAATATTTTTTCCCAATTACATATATATGGGTATATGTGTCATGTAATACACATGTACAGTATATGTGTGTGTATATATATATATATATATATATATATATATATATATACACAGCTCTGGCAAAAATTAAGAGACCACTGCACAGTTTTATAAAAATCAGATTCTTTACATGTCTGACGGCCATTCCATTCCAGTGTCAGTTCATTTCCAACCAGAGTACACCTCATTCTGCTTAATGTGCTTCTGATTAGGTGATCACCTTGACCAACTCTTATTTAATGAAGGAAAGTATAAAAAACACTGCTGTGGTGTTCACAATCCTCTTGCAACAGGACAAGCTGGATGGCAAAACAAGTGCTAGTAATATCCCAAAAGTAATAGGAATGAAAAAATAACTTTGAACCATGCCAAAGGAGTTGAAAAGAAAAGTCTTGAGTGAGGAAAAGAAGGACTCAATTCTGGCTTTACTAGCAGAAGGACACAGTGAGCGTCATGTTGCCTCCAGCCTTAAAATTTCTAAGACGGCAGTCCATTACAACAAGGTCAAGCAGCAGACATTGGGGAAAACAAAGCTACAGACCGGCAGAGGGTGAAAACGACTCTCCACTGACCAGGATAGCCGTCATCTTATTCGAATGTCACTCAGCAACCGCAGGATGACATCAAGTGACCTACCAAAGGAATGGCAAATGGCAGCTGGGGTGAAGTTCAACAAGAACAGTTTGTAACAGGCTCCTAGAGGCAGGACTCAAGTCATGTAAAGCTAGAAAAAAGCCTTTCACCAATTAGAAGCAAAGGAGAGCCAGGCTGAAGTTTGCCAAAGACCATAAGGATTGGACCATAGCGGACCGGAGTAAGGTAATCTCTGATGAGTCTAATTTTCAGCTTTGCCCAACACCTGATCGTCTAATGGTTAGACAGAGACCTGGAGAGGCGTGCAAGCCGCAGTGTCTTGCACCCACTGTGAAATTTGGTGGAGGATCGGTATTGATCTGGGGATGCTTCAGCAGGCTGGAACTGGGCAGGTTAATCTTTGCAAAGGACGTATGAATCAAGCCGCAAGGTTATCGTGGAAACACAGTTGATTCCTTCTGCTCAGACAATGTTCCCCAACTCTGAGGACTATTTTTTCCAGCAGAACAATGCGCCATGCCATACAGCTAGGTCAATCAAAGTGTGGATGAAGGACCACCACATCAAATCCCTGTCATGGCCAGCCCAACCTACACACCTGAGCCCCATTGAAAACCTCTGGAATGTAATCAAGAGGAAGATGGATAGTCACAAGCCATCAGACAAAGAAGAACTGCTTAAATTTTTGTACCAGAAGTGGCAGAAGGTCACCCAAAAGCAGTGTGAAAGACTGGTGGAAAGCATGCCAAGACACATGAAAGTTAAAATTAAAATCATGATTATTCGACAAAATATTGATTTCTGGACTCTTCCTGAGTTAAAACATTAGTATTGTTGCTTCTAAATGATTATGACCTTTTTTTTTGCATTATTTGAGGTCTGCAAGAAATGCATTTTTTTGTTGATTTCTCATTTTCAGAAAATAAATACAAAACGTATTGCTTGGAACTTCGGAGACATGCTGTCAGTAGTTTATAGAATAAAAGAACAATTTACATTTTACTCAAAAATATACCTATAAAGAGAAAAAACAGACAAACTGAAAATTTTGCAGTGGTCTTGTAATTTTTGCCAGAACTGTATATGTACATTACATATATACAGTGCTCAGTATTAATGAGTATACCTCCTTTGAAACAAAATATTTTAATCAATATGTCAATGAACACAAGAATAATTTACAAACTATTGACAAGACTAGGTGTTACAGAACATTTTTTTAACCCATAAGATGAAAATAAGAGTAATAATATAACTTTAACTACAAAATATTAAATTGTACTAAAATTAGATGGTACAAAAAAAAACAATTAAACCCCACATTAAAAACAAATTCTAGATTTTTATATGTCCTCCATGACTTTTAATGACAGCTCTAAGGTTTCTAGACATGTAATGAACAAGGTGTTAGGTGTTAAAGGAAACTTGTTACAAAATTTCAAGCATCTAAACTGTCCCCAGGGTGTTGTTAGTGATGCAATGTGCATCACGAACACTTTTTTTCATTATTGTAATAAGCACTTTATATAGTTATATGGTACCTGTTCGTTTAGTCATAGGGGTGTGCTTTATTTTGATTGATTTCTCTCATTGCATCACTGGAATCCATGCTTGCACAGTGTGGTGCTTGGAGCCGTGCTTGCGCACAGTTGAGCAGGCAGCATCGCTTGCGCATTGTGTAGCGTCAAACCTACGATGCTTGCGCAGTGTTGAGCGGGGAGCAGCACATGTGCCGAGACTGCGCAAGCTAACATCACACTTGGGACAGTTTAGATGCTTGAAATTATGTGTCAGGTTCTCTTTAAAGTCTGTAGTCAGACAGGGTGTCTCTGTGGAATGATTGCAGTTCCATCTTTTTTAAATTTTTGCATCTTTTTTGCTACAATATTCTTACTAAAAAGTAAAGCTTTATGATCTTCCTATAGTTTTCACCTTTCTTGTGTAAAGAAATTATTTTCTTTATCAGGTCATGTAACATTTCTCTTCCATGCGGTGCCATTGCTAACATGAAATTGGAATGTGTTTTTTTTTGTTAAGTAATACCCTTTTACGGTCAACTGCTTGACACATGCTTAATGAATAATTACCCTTACCTGTGATTCAATTCTTGTTAATTAGCATTTTGTAGGCCAAACTATGCAGGTTATGTACTATGCGCTATGCTAAACATTGCAGGACTTTAGGTATCCATGGTTATGACCACTAGCAACTAGCTAACTAACTGTCACTATATCAGTGATTGTAACCATGGCTACTTAAGGTCTTGCAAGGCCCTGCACATGAGAATAGAGACATAGTGAATCAGAAGAACTATACTACATTTCTAATTTGAGGTATTTGCTAATATTATTATTATTACACCTACTACACACTGGGATATGCTCTTGGAGATGGAATACCCCTTGGCTTGCTACATAATAAATTTGAAGTCAATTAGTCAGCTCACTGATGGTATTTCATAATGGATAAGCATTTGCCTGGATTTCTCAGTCTTAGGGACACCATGAAATGGACATTTTTCAGGACCATAGATGCAGTGGTTGGCCAATGAAAGCTAGTGCAACATTGGAATTGGAAAAGAACTAGCAAATATAGGAATCCAGTTAGGCCCATTTATTGTCTGACGAAGTTTAGCCAGATTTGTGGCAAAAAAACACAAATTTGCCATGGAAACAAATGAAAGCGACTCAACTGTGCAGAAAAACATAGGAACTGGAATACAGAAAAAATGGCAGCAGGTTCTCAGGACTGATGAGACAAAATTTGAAATACCGTATTTGGCAGTTACAGATGGCAGTTTGTCACAGAAAGGCTGGTGAGTGGTACAATAATGATCGTCTGCATGATGAAGCATGATGTTGGTTGCTTGCAAGTTTGGGGCTGTATTTCACTAAATGGAGTTGGGAATTTTGTCAAAACAAATGACGTCATCAATAATGGGAAATATAGGTAATACTTATCCATCACGAGATACCATCAGGGAGGTGTATGATTGGCTACAAATTTAATCTGCAGCAGAACAACAGGAAACATACAGTCAACATCATTAAGAACTATCTACAGCGTGATGAAGTGCAAGGAATAATGAAGATGATGATATGGCCCTCACAGAGCTTTAACCCCTTAGCGACCGCCGATACGCCTTTTAACGGCGGCCGCTAAGGGTACTTAAACCACAGCGCCGTTAATTAATGGCGCTGTGGAAAAAGTCCATAGCGCCCCCCAGAGGCCGATTTTCTCCGGGGTCTCGGCTGCCGAGGGTAGCCGAGACCCCAGAGAACATGATTCGGGGGGTTTTTAACCCACCCCGCATTTGCGATCGCCGGTAATTAACCGTTTACCGGCGATCGCAAAAAAAAAAAAAAAAGCGATCTCTTTTTAATTTCTCTGTCCTCCGATGTGATCGCACATCGGAGGACAGAGAAAAGGGGTCCCAGGTGGCCCCCCAATACTCGCCTAGCTCCCCCGATGCTCCTCGTGTCTCCCGGTGGGCGCCGCCATCTTCAAAATGGCGGGCGCATGCGCAGCGCGCCCGCCGGCCGGCACCGGGAGAATCTTTGGGGTCTCGGCTGCCGGGGGTAGCCGAGACCCCAAAGAGCACGATCGGGGTCGGTATTACCGACCCCTGTTTTGCGATCGCCGGTAATTAACTGTTTACCGGCGACCGCAAAAAAAAAAAAAAAGTAAAGTGTAATTCTCTGTCCTCTGATGTGATCGAACATCAGAGGACAGAGAAATAGGGGGATTCGGGGACCCTAGCATGCTCACCTAGGTCCCTGGATCCTCTTGCTGCTCCTCCTGGCCGCCGGCAGCAGAACATGGCGGACGCATGCCCAGTGGGCCCGCCATCTGTCTCCATCTGCCGGCCGGCAGGAGAACAGCAGTTGGGGCTAAAATTAGGGGTAGGGTTAGGGTTAGGGTTAGGGGTAGGGTTAGGGGTAGGATTAGGGTTAGGGTTAGGGGTAGGGTTAGGGTTAGGTTAGGGGTAGGGTTAGGGGTAGGTTAGGGGTAGGGTTAGGGGTAGGGTTAGGGGTAGGGTTAGGTTAGGGTTAGGGGTAGGGTTAGGTTAGGGGTAGGGTTAGGGGTAGGGTTAGGGGTAGGGTTAGGGTTAGGGTTAGGTTAGGGGTAGGGTTAGGGGTAGGGTTAGGTTAGGGTTAGGGGTAGGGGTAGGGTTAGGTTAGGGTTAGGGGTAGGGTTAGGGTTAGGGGTAGGGTTAGGGGTAGGGTTAGGGTTAGGTTAGGGGTAGGGTTAGGGGTAGGGTTGGGGCTAAAGTTAGGGTTAGAGCTGGGATTAGGGTTAGGGTTCGGATTAGGGTTCGTATTAGGGTTAGGGTTGGCATTAGGGTTACGCTTGGGATTAGGGTTAGGTTTGGGATTAGGGTTAAGGTTAGGGTTGTGATTAGGGGTGTATTGGGATTAGGGTTAGGTTTGAGGTTAGGGTTGAGATTAGGATTAGGGGTGTGTTGGATTTAGGGTTTTGATTAGGGTTATGGTTAGGGTTGACATTAGGGTTGTTTTGGGGTAAGGGTTGTGATTATGGTTAGGGTTAGTGATTAGGATTATGGATGAGGTTGGGATTAGGGTTAGGGGTGTGTTGGGGTTAGGGTTGGAGCTAGAATTGGGGGGTTTCCACTGTTTAGGTACATCAGGGGGTCTCCAAACACGACAGCCAATTTTGCGCTCAAAAAGTCAAATGGTGCTCCCTCCCTTCTGAGCTCTGCCGTGCGCCCAAACAGTGGGTTACCCCCACATATGGGGCATCAGCGTACTCGGGATAAATTGGACAACAACTTCTGGGGTCCAATTTCTCTTGTTACCCTTGTGAAAATAAAAACTTGGGGGCTACAAAATCTTTTTTGTGAAAAAAAAAATATTTTTTATTTTCACGACTCTGCATTCTAAACTTCTGTGAAGCACTTGGGCATTCAAAGTTCTCACCACACATCTAGATAAGTTCCTTGGGGGGTCTAGTTTCCAAAATGGGGTAACTTGTGGGGGGTTACTACAGTTTAGGTACATCAGGGGCCCTGCAATCGCAACATAATGCCCACAGACCATTCTATCAAAGTCTGCATTCCAAAAAGGCGCTCCTTCCCTTCCGAGCTCTGCCGTGCGCCCAAACAGTGGTTTACCCCCACATATTGGGTATCGACGTACTCAGGAGAAATTGCACAACAACTTTTGTGGTCTAATTTCTCCTGTTACCCTTGTGAAAATAAAAATTTGTGGGAAAAAAATCATTTTTGTAGAAAAAATGCAATTTTTTTTTTTCACGGCTCTACGTTATAAACTTCTGTGAAGCACATGGGAGTTAAAAGTGCTCGCCACACATCTAGATAAGTTCCTTAAGGGGTCTAGTTTCCAAAATGGTGTCACTTGTGGGGGGTTTCCACTGTTTAGGCACATCAGGGGCTCTCCAAACGCGACATGGCGTCCGATCTCAATTCCAGCCAATTCTACATTGAAAAAGTAAAACGGCACTCTTTCTCTTCCAAGCTCTGCGGTGCGCCCAAACAGTGGTTTACCCCCACATATTGGGTATCGACGTACTCAGGAGAAATTGCACAACTTTTGTGGTCTAATTTCTCCTGTTACCCTTGTGAAAATAAGAATTTGTGGGCAAAAAGATCATTTTTGTAGAAAAAATGCAATTTTTTTTTTCACGGCTCTACGTTATAAACTTCTGTGAAGCACATGGGGGTTCAAAGTGCTCGCCACACATCTAGATAAGTTCCTTAAGGGGTCTAGTTTCCAAAATGGTGTCACTTGTGGGGGGTTTCCACTGTTTAGGCACATCAGGGGCTCTCCAAACGCGACATGGCGTCCAATCTCAATTCCAGCCAATTCTACATTGAAAAAGTAAAACGGCACTCCTTCTCTTCCAAGCTCTGCGGTGCGCCCTAACAGTTGTTTACCCCCACATATTGGGTATCAGCGTACTCAGGAGAAATTGCACAACAACTTTTGTGGTCTAATTTCTCCTGTTACCCTTGTGAAAATAAGAATTTGTGGGCAAAAAGATCATTTTTGTGTAAACAAAAGCGATTTTTTATTTTCACGGCTCTACGTTATAAACTTCTGTGAAGCACTTGGGGGTTCAAAGTGCTCACCACACATCTAGATAAGTTCCTTAAGGGGTCTAGTTTCCAAAATGGTGTCACTTGTGGGGAGTTTCCACTGTTTAGGTACATCAGGGGCTCTCTAAATGTGACATGGTGTCCGATCTCAATTCCAGCCAATTCTGCATTGAAAAAGTCAAACGGCGCTCCTTCACTTCTAAGTTCTGCGGTGCGCCCTAACAGTGGTTTACCCCCACATATGGGGTATTGGCGTATTCAGGAGAAATTGCATAACAAAATTTATGGTTACATTTCTGTTTTTACACTTGTGAAAATAAAAAAAATGGTTCTGAATTAAGATGTTTGCAAAAAAAAGTTAAATGTTCATTTTTTCCTTCCACATTGTTTCAGTTCCTGTGAAGCACGTAAAGGGTTAATAAACTTCTTGAATGTGGTTTTGAGAACCTTGAGGGGTGTAGTTTTTAGAATGGTGTCACACTTCATTATTTTCTATCATATAGACCCCTCAAAATGACTTCAAATGTGATGTGGTCCCTAAAAAAAAATGGTGTTGTAAAAATGAGAAATTGCTGGTCAACTTTTAACCCTTATAACTCCCTAACAAAAAAAAATTTTGTTTCCAAAATTGTGCTGATGTAAAGTAGACATGTGGGAAATGTTATTTATTAACTATTTTTTATGACATATCTCTCTGATTTAAGGGCATAAAAATACAAAGTTTGAAAATTGCAAAATTTTAAAAATTTTCGCCATATTTCCGTTTTTTTCATAAATAATCGCAAGTAATATCGAAGAAATGTTACCACTAACATGAAGTACAATATGTCACGAAAAAACAATCTCAGAATCAGAGGGATCCGTTGAAGCGTTCCAGAGTTATAACCTCATAAAGTGACAGTGGTCAGAATTGCAAAAATTGGCCTGGTCATTAAGTACCAAATTGGCTCTGTCACTAAGGGGTTAAGTTCAACATCATCAAGTCTGTCTGCGATTAAATGAAGGGACAGAAAGATTGGTGCAAGTCTACATCTCTAGAAGATCTGTGGTTAGTTCTGCAAGATGTGTTGAACAACCTCCCTGCTGAGGTCCTTCTAAAACTGTGTGAAAGTGTACATAGAAAAATTGATGCTTTGATGCTTTTTTAAAGGTCTTAACAACTATTTATTTGATATACCGTATTTTTCGGACTTCAAGACGCACTTTTTTCCCCAAAAATGTTAGGGGAAAATGGGGGTGCGTCTTGTAGTCGCAATATACTTACAAATCATGTGGCAGCGGCAGCGGCGGCGGTCCCGATGCAGCCTCCCTTCCCATGCTTGTGCGGCTGTGGCTGTGCTGCGGGCAGGGGCTGTGCTGTGGGGCTGCGGGGCTGTGGCAGCAGCTCTCTGGGCTCAGTGGGGGCTCCGACAGCATTTCGAAAAAGCCCGGAGGTCCCCCGCTCATCCGTTAATGGCATGTTGCGGTGGCCTCCGAGAACATGGGCGCAGGGAAAATGGCCGGCGCACGCTCAGATTCAAATCTCGTCACGAGATCTCGTCAAAACAAGATCTGAATCTGAGCGTGCGCCAGCCGGCGGCCATTTTTCCGGTGCCCATGTTCTCGGAGGCCAACGCAACATGGCCATGCCATTAACGGATGAGCGGGGGGCCACCGGGCTTTGACGAAATGCCGTCGAAGCCCTCACTGAGCCCAGAGAGCTGCTGCCACAGCCCCACAGCACAGCGCCTGCCCCGCAGCACAGCCCCTGCCCCGGAGCCCAACCCCTGCCCCGAAGCCCAGCCACTGCCCCGGAGCCCAGCCACTGTTCTGGAGCACAGCCCCTGCCCTGGAGCACAGCCACTATTCCAGACCACAGCCCCTGCCCCGGAGCACAGCCACTGTCCTGGAGCGGAGCACAGCCCCTGCCCCGGAGCACAGCCACTACCCCGAAGCACAGAGCCTCCACCCCTGCCCAAGCACAGAGCACCAGAATGGGATGGGATTTCCTGGAGGCCAACGCACCAGCCTGGACCACCGAAAGACCCCTGTGACCACTTTCTCCACCTGTGCCGATCCCTTCACTGGTAAGATGAATTCGGACTGTAAGACGTACCGCCATTTCAAACATTTTTTTTTTCCTTATTTTTATTCTGAAAATTTGGGGTGCGTCTTATGGTCCGGTGCATCTTATAGTCCGAAAAATACGGTACTTTGTATTTTGTGAATTGATAATAATAAACTCTTTCCATCTCTATTTGTTAAAGGATTCTAACATTACAGCATTTTTTCCAGCCTTTCCTAAAATTTTTGCATAGTACTGTTTATATAGTGTGTATGTGTTTGTGTATGTTGTGATTAATCTGTTAGATACCAAGTAGTAATAGAGTCATCATATTGGAACAGATAAGGAATACAGACCAATTCATATAAATGTGCTGCCATTTGCTTTCTGTAATGGACTACTGTAAAATCTCATTGTTTCCTTTACTTGTTTGTTTATTGAGAGGCAGCATATTTCCACCTGAGACACGTGTGACCATTTCACTTCTATAGGAGTTACAGCACCTCTCCTCTCGTGTCTTATCCCCGGATCACTAGGTGCCTGCTCTCTCCATACCTGAGGGTCCCTACATCCATCAGACATGTTTGCATTATCCCGTGAATATGTTAGAAATGTCCAAAATGGGTATGGCTTTTTAAGTCGCAGTGAAGTAGGGTTGTGCATATTTCCTCCTGTCTGGGTTGCCAATCGTCCGTTGATTTACCAACAGTCTGTAAAAACCAGGCGCTTTTCTCTAACCACGGTAGGGTTGAGCAGAAAAAAAGCTCTGATTGTGATTTTTTTAAATGTTTTCCCTCAGTTTGTACTGTGCATGCGTGAAAAAATGCTGACGTGCAGTACAAACAGAAGTTGACTTCTGAATGAAGGAACCTCCATTTTCCATTAATCACTGCAGATTGGGGATTCCTAAACATATCCTGTTCATTCTGAACTCAGAGTTTGAGCTTTTGAAGTGACAGCGTTCAGGAAGGATGAGAGTTCTATGTATGTAGGTAATACTAAGTGGCACTCATGTTCTCAGCTAGTATTGTCTCCTTCCTTTTCACTTATTCTGATAGCTGCTCAGAACAGCCTCTGAGGAGACAGTGCATCCAGCTGCTGGATTCCAGCAGATCTTCTTACTTCTGACTGAATGATGCTCACAACGGCTAACATATTAATCCACCTCTGTCTACCTGTAGCAACTAATCACCCCCGGTACTGAAGGGGCTTTAATGGGTTATATGTGAGGGAGAGCCAGGGCCATAGTCGTGGCTGAGACTATCTGCTTACACGCGCCCTGACCTCCCGCCACATGCAAACAATGTCCCCTTTTTAGCGTACCTTCAGCTATATCATCTGCACCATCAGGGTCCCATATGAGCGGCTGAAGTTCTGCTGCTGATGTTGCACAAAAAGAAGCAAAGTTCACGTTCAACTTTAAACAGATAACTTTACTGGTTTCTTCTCTCAGCACATCCATGTCTTTGGCAGCATTCACATAAGATTCAACACAGTACATATCCTTTGCTTTCCCTGTGCTTGTTCCTATGTCCCGTCCCACACCGTAACACAGCGTTCTCCCTGTCCAGCTTGACTACTCTTAGGAGTTCCCTTGTCTGTTTCACATCAGACAAAAGGGCTTCAGCCCAAGTAGCAAGCTGCCACATTTTTAGGAGCGGCCTGCGTTACTGTCCTGCTGTGACTTTTGCTGTAGCTCTTGCTCTCACTACACTACCGCTGTCACCGCTTCTTTGTCTACTGCTGTTACTGCTGCACTTTTGGCCTGGTGGCTCTGGATGGCTAGGTCCCTTGCTTCAACTTTGCGGGGTCCACTGTGTTGCCCCGGGCTCTAAGGCCCTCTGTGACTGACTGGGCTCTCTGATCCTCCTGAGCTGTCTCAGCTCCCTGGCTCCACTGACTAAAAAGCAGAAAATTCCCTTTCTTACCCACAGCAGGCCCCTCCTAATTTAACTGTTACTGTTCCTGAGTTCCTATCTCTAATCTCTCTAAAGCCCCCTCTTGTGGCTAACCTATTACTATGCTTTCCCTATATTCAATATACAAATGGTAGCATGAAGAACATAACAGTGTTATAAAACACAACACTAGGTATATACACATTGAACATACAGCATTTAGTACCAGCTTCAACCGGGACATGCTTAAAGGGGTAGGGGCATACACCACTCTCTGCTACCCCTTACATATACACTGCACAGTACCACTTTTCCAGTCCTGTATACATAGTGTAATTCTCAATATCTGTGTTATTCTCTATATATACAATACTTTAACCACTTCTCCTGTAATTGGGTATAATTCTCAGTATTTTCACCTTATTCTGTATGTCTTAGGGTTTCTAGTCATTATTTTGGGTGTGGCATGTTCTAGTGGGCGTGGTTTTAAGGGGTGTGGGAATTTTCATAAAAAAATTAGTTTATCTGTGAATTTGGGGTCAATTGTCCAGAAAATATTAAATAGTAGGCTGGTAACCCTGCCACATTTTAAAAGACACATAATACTTCCTATGTATGTATAACATTTTTTGTCTTCTGTTGTTTAGGTTGCATATCACACTCAGCGGCAACAACATTACAAGACAGTGCTTAAAATGGCTGCAGTCTGGATACTGTCATCTCTCTTATACAGCCCAGCTATTCTTCTATGGGACTATTTTGTTAGTGGCAACTCCATTCCCGAGGAACTCTGTCTAGCTTCATACTACAACAACTGGCACTTTCTACTGGGAGCTTCCACTTTTGACTTTTTTCTTCCTCTCTTAAGTATTTCATTTTTTAACCTGAGCATCTATTGGAATATTAAAATAAGAAGCAAAAAGAAAAGAGAATCTTCAGTTTTCACAGTTTGCTCAAGTGAAGAAGAAATCTTAAAGATACCGGTATCAGGGCGGTTGATCCACCAAGGTCAAAATGGTTTAGGATTATCAAGAATTAAAATGACGTCTAAATCGTTCCCTTACATCTCTTCCAAAAAGACAAATCCTAATAGATTACAAAGTGTCAGAACACAACAGAGTAATATTCACATTATTAAATTATCCCATGACCAAAAAGTTGCCAAATCTTTGTTTATCCTTGTTTGTGTGTTTTGTATTTGTTGGGCTCCTTACTCATTTCTTATGGCCATTCGGGCTGCCTGCCATGATTACTGTATTGCATCATATTGGTATGACATTACATTTTGGTTGCTGTGGATTAACTCCTCAATTAATCCCATTCTTTATCCTTTGTGCCACTCGAGTTTTAGGAGCGCTTTTATCAAAGTAATTTCCAAGTATGCAAAAAATGTCAAATAATTCTTGATCAAAATGTACAGGACCTTTCTTCTGGGGTCCACACTGGTATTAGCTAACAACCAATAAAAAATTGTGTAGGTATTTGTGTCTTTAGCACAAAATTGTTCTGTTTCGGAGAGGATGGACCACGATGCACTTGAACAAAGAAGTTTGTAATTAAACAAGGCAACTATCAATAGTTCCTAACAAAGATATATATAATGGACATTCAATAAGTGCAGAACTTTTAGAACAAAATTCAAAGATTTATATATTTACTACGCTTCACCTTGTTATGTTACAGATCAAGCAGGAATTTTGTTTTTACACTTGACAGTACGTATAATCAATCAGACACCCGGTGGTTTTATTGTTGTATGTTCTTCCTTTGATTACAGGTACCTTTGGTATGAATTATGTTGATCTTATTTCTTTCATTTTATTATTTATTTTTAAAGCACCAATTATTCCATATGTACAAGCTTCATTTATTAACACTTTTGCCATCTGTGCATTTTCCTTGGTATTGTTTTTGTATGTCATATTGTATCCTCTGTTTCACTGTCTTTCAATTCGTTCTTGAAAAACACTTCATACAACATTACAATTACTGACAATCACATTTGTGTTTCTGTTTGTTTAATTGATCCTTGTGACCTATTGATTAGTGCCCGAGGTATTGTACTCTCTTAAAATCACTTCTATGTGATGTATGTGACATTCAAGTTTGTCCACCTCTTATCGTGCTTTATGCCACATACACTGATGAGAAAAAGGGTAACAATGTTTTGAATTTTTTACTTTCAGGCTCCATATCTCACCAAGAATCTGTATAACTAATCTTATGCTAAAAAGTTGAAAGTCAAATTTATTATTTATATACAGTTGTGCTCAAAAGTTTACATACCTTGGCAAAAATTTTGCTTTCTTGGCATTTTTTTAGAGAATATGAATGATAACACCAAAACTTTTTCTCCACTCATGCACTCATGGTTAGTGGTTGGTTGAAGCCATATATTGTCAAACTACTGTTTTCTCTTCTTAAATCATAATGACAACCCAAAACATCCAAATGACCCTGATCAAAAGTTCACATACCCCATTTCTTAATACCGTGTATTACCCACTCTAACATCAATGACAGCTTGAATTCTTTTGTGGCAGTTGGCAAAAAGCCTCCAGTTTCTATAAATTACTGGGCTGTCTAACATGACCTGTGCATTGAGATTTCCCCAGAGTAGCTCAATGATACTGAGGTCAGGAGACTGAGATGGCCACTCCAGAACCTTCACTTTGGTCTGCTGTAGCCAATGACAGGTCGACTTAGCTTTGTGTTTTGGATTGTAGTCATGTTGGAACGTCCAAATACGTCCTATGTGCAGCTTCTGGGCTGATGAGTGCAAATTTTTGGCTCTGACGACATTTTGTGAAAGGCCAGAGCCACCCGCAGTTCGATGGTTACCTATGCAGTGGACTCCAGGAAAATGGCCGCCGGCGCAGATGGAGATCTCGGCAAAAAGATCTCGGGAGATGAGATCTCTGCACCATTTTCTCGAAGTCCTCCGCACAGGAAACCATGAAACTGCGGGGGGCTCTGGCCTTTCATAAAATGTCGGCAGAGCCCCTCGCAGCACTGAAGACACCCGCAGCAGCACCAGAGACACCAGCAGCGGTGCGCCGCACAGTGGAACACCCCCTCATCCCAGCCTGCACCCTGCAGCATCACCTCACTCCAGCCTCCTCCAGCAGCAACCCTGAAACCCCACTTCACCGCAGCCACCACCCCCGGTAAGCAATAAGACGCATGGATTATAAAAAGCACCACCTTTTCATTTAAAAAAAAAATTCCGTTTTTTCTCCTCAAAATTTGGGGTGCGTCATAATCTGAAGTGTCTTATAATCCGAAAAATACGATAATAGCTGAAAATCGCAGTGGAATTAGGAAGTATGCTGGTTTTTGTCGGCCAGGTATTGCTTGACCATCTTTAGAACTTTTCCCTGCTTGTCCAAAATACCAATTCCTCAGGCCCTGGATGCTGGTGTCATGAAATTGGCCTAAGCCTTTCACAGTGTGCCCTTTCCTCTGCTGTGTGTCTCCCTTGTCTCTCCTCCTTGTTGGGCAAGAAAGCTTGTCCCGTGCTGCTATTGTTGTCTCATAGGAATTTTTACAACATATTTTCCACAATGGCCTTCTGCTATAGCACCTTTTTACAAGATCTCTCCACCTAAGAAAGAAGAGATGCATAGTTCTGATTATAGAGTGCTTATAGAGTGGGTCTAGAAGGGTGAGCAACCAGTACTCTCTTTTGGCCAAGATAAATGTAACAAGAAGGTCATGGGAAAGACAGCTGTACATAAAGTCTGCCATATGTGCCAAGGTCCCTACAGCCAACACTTCACTGTCTCCACCATGATGACTTCTCTCCATCTCCTCCTCCATCTTTTTCTCCGCATTCCCCTCCTCAGCCAATACACATAGGAGAGATGGGACGAAGATTGTGTGGGTGCTAGCCCAGCTATTGCGCTATCAGCCAGCTTCTGTTCCTCCTCCTCTTCCTCAGCTGTGACTTCCTCATTGTTACCCAAACTGCGCCAAGCAGATGAGATGAGGCTGGGTTGGGTAGTATCTCTCTGTCTCATATCTTTTCCCATCTTCACCTGGTCCAAATGCAAAGCTTCATGTTTAATTGTCAACAGCAACTGTTTAAGAAGGCACAGAAGCTTGATCGTAGTGCTGATAGTGGCGTCATCGCTGATTACGTTCTTTGTGGAGTCCTCAAAGTCTTGTTCAAAGTCTTTATGGAGTCCTCAAAGAACCAAACAAATATCAGACATACATGCTCTCTCTTCAGTTTGCATGTGTGGAGGCTGACCTGAGTACCGAGGTGCGTGTTGGAGCTGGTATTTTACAACTGGCCTCTGTTGCTCACAAAGTCTTTCCAGCATGTGCAGTGTGGAGTTGCAGCACGTGATCACGTTGCACATCAGTTGGTGAGCTGACACTTATATGCGCTGCTGCAGCATTGCCAAAGCTGGATAGCTGTAGCCGACTTGCGGAAATGGGTACTGATGAAGTGTGCCTTGACCAGAAGCTCTGGCAAATCTGGGTAGGTTTTCAGAAACTGCTGAACTACCAAGTTGAGCACGTGGGCCAAGCATGGTACAGTATGTGTGAACTTGCCAAGCTTCACATTCCCCACCAGGTTATGCCCATTATCACACACGACCATGCCTGGTTGGAGGTTCACTGGCAAAAGCCCGATATCTTTCTGGTCTGTTATTCCTTTCAATAACTCTGCTGCGGTGTGTGATTTGTGTCCTAGACAAATTAGTCGACTGTTGTCGACTTGCTGAGGCAGTGCTGCAGAGCTCCTAGCTTCCGGCTGATGTGGACAACGTGCTCTTAGATAACACATTGGAGATGGAGGATGAGGAGAAACAGGAGGGGGTGCAGGAACTGATGTATGATGTGGAGGAAACCCTGATAGAAGTAGGGCCAGCAATCCTCTGCATTAGGAGCATGTGTGCCATGCCAGTGTTAGGAGAACCGGGCCGTGGGTACCTGTCCTATGCTGGGTCCGAAACTGTTGGGGCTGTCTCCTCTGTTTTCCAGGGGAAGGTGTAAGAGACCGGACAGACCATTGCATTCGGAAATAGGAGTGTGGCTAAGCGACTACAGCCACAGCGCACGCGGAAGCAGTCAGTCTTGGTGGGAACAGGCAGCCCGCAACACAGAGAGAGAAGTGCTCCGTCCCTTGAGCTCCAGGACTGCGCCGGCCCACGTCCATGTACTCCCGCTATGGGTTGCAGAAAGAGAAGTGCAGTGCGCCCGGTAGCTGGCAGAGAACAAGGTGCCGTGCACTTCGTGACCGTGAGTACAGCACACGTGCCGCAAAGAGAGAACTGGGTACTTGACAGATGTTTGCAGCCCACCTTACCAGCATATACCTTCCTGCCCACGGGGGACCCTGATTGTGCTGCGGCCTTGTTTGCTCCGGCTGCATATGTTCATGGACTAGGGGCTCAGCGGAAGGTGCTGGAGACCGACCGCTACCGCAAGAAAATGGACCGCCGTGACCAACCGAATCTCCTTGGACAAACACCGTGTCAGCCGTTCCCGGCTCTAACAACCCCCAAGTGGTTCCTGCATTCTGAAGAACTCCTGACAGGATAAGTGCACAAAAGAACTATTGCTACTTTGTTTATTAACCCTGCATATCCTTCTCCATTGGACTGCTAATCCCCATTTAACCCTTCATCTCCCTGCGAGGAGTTAACCCCCTGTTAAATTAAAACTGTTAAATTTGTTAACTCTTGTTCTGCCTTCCGTCTGTCACTGCATGCCGCGACCTGCTTTCACTTGGCGTAGGAAATTGTAGAAAGTTTGTCCCAGCTCTTCTTGATAAAAACTTCTTGACTTTATTTCATAAGATTAAAATACAAACAGCCCCTCAGACATCACTATAATGCACAGGAGTACATGAGCTACGTGTTTCGATCGCTGCCGTGATCTTTATCAAAGCGGAGTTTTGATAAAGATCACGGCAGCGATCGAAATGCGTAGCTCATGTCCTCCTATGTATTATAGTGATGTCCGAAGTGTTGTTTGTATTTTAATCTTATGAAATAAAGTCAAGAAGTTTTTATCAAGAAGAGCTGGAACGAACTTTCTTCAATTTTCTATATGGTACGTCTCATCAGAACGGGGGTTCTGTGCACCTTCTGAAGATCGGTGAGCTGGCTTTTTCTTTCTTTTCTTCATTGTGATTATTCACTTGGTGCAGTCGGCAGGATGCTGTCCACAGGTTCAGGAGAGACAGATCAGGCAGCCCTGGGTACCCCAAGGGCCAATATATCGCTGGGAGCCATGCTGAGCAACCTTCCAAAGTTCACAGGGAGCAACACTTTACTATGAGACTGGACTGAGCAGGTTAAGGGCATGTTGAGGATGCATCCCATGACCCCCGCGATACAGGTGGAGATTACCATGATGGCTCTGGAAGGAGAAGCAAGATGCTCCATCATGTTCTGGCCCCACATGAGCGAAACACCTTTACCAAGGTGTTACAAATTCTAGATGAAATGCATTGACATCAGGGAATTGCGCATGCGCTTGTTTAGTCGTGTCCAAAGGGAGGGTGAGTCGGTGACCCAATACATGAATGCGCTGCAGAAGGTTCATGCTGCGATCGCTAAGCGGGATGACGTAGGCGTAGGGCCTCCTGACACAGTTCTGAGAGACCAACTAGTGGCTGGCTTTAGAGATGCGTTGCTTAAACAGGCTTTGCGGGAGCGCTTGCGGGTTAATCCTCGTATGTCTTTTTTGGAGGTTGGGGCGGAGGAACGCGCGCACGCGAGCAAGAGCAGGGAGTGAGAGCCCCGGCAGCGAAGGTCCGGAGCAAAGAAGGTATCCACTCCGCTTGCAACTGAACCAAGCTTGGTGTGTGAGAAGAATGGTCCTACTTAAGGAAGAAACCTCCCCTAACCCTATAACCCTCCAGAGATCAAACTAATCCCAAGTCTCGCCAGGAAAAGAGACAACCTCACACAGAAAAACTGCCGATCTGTGTTGCATGTGGAGACATTGCACATTATACCCACGGATGCACGCGCCAGGAGAGATCTCCCAACCGCCGCCGTTTTTAAACTAGTGGGCTCTGTGGCTGGGGGATACCGCCCCTTAGTCTGAGCAGTCAAGAAGGAGAAAAGGAAGTCCCACAAGTTTAGTGCCTCTGAGTCCTCTTGTATGGGCTGAAATGGATGGTCAGGCCGTCCGCAGTTTAGTTGATACCGGTTCTCAAGTAACTACTGTGCCCGAAAATTATTTCAGACATCATTATCCCTGGCGATGTGGCCTGAATGGGGCCCAGTTATTAAATTGATGGCGGCAAAACAGTTACCCATCCCGGTCACAGGGGTGGTCTGGATGCAAATCACTGTGTGCAGCAAAGATGTGGGCCAGAAAGGAGTCGTGTTAACCACCGGGGACCCAGGCAATGGTCCCACTGTGACTCTAGGAATGAACGTGTTGAAAGAACTCAGGAGCATCCTGGTCAATGGGTCGGCAGATGTGTTCCTGAATCGATGGAGCCCTTACACCCCCCAGAGAAAGGGGCTTCAAAAGCTGATACGGGTGGCCCAGGCCCAAGAGATGTTGAGTGAAGGAAAAACACTGGGGAAGGTGGTCATTCCAGCAGCTGTCAACATCATTCTACCACCAGGTCAGATTGTGCTCACTCTGCCCATCCGAGCCTGCACCCCTCTTGAAGGAGTAGAAGTTCAGATAGAGCTCAATTTAATGGAACAACTACCTCCAGGGCTTCTCATTGCACGGACGTTAGCCACAGTTCACGACGGTAATGTGCCGGTGCGATGTGTCAACCTAGGAGAGGACAGTCTTACACTCCTGCCCAAAAAAAAGTAGCAGTTCAGATAATGGGTATGCTGGAAGAGTTGATACCACCAGAGGCTGTTCAATTGATGGTGAAACAGGGGATCCCTGGACAGTGTCCGTGGTGGTGTCCTCTGAACCGCCTCTAGTCACCTTAAAGAAGGACCCCGAATCCTGGAGCAGATGCGGGCTGAACTAACGGAACTCTCACCACAACAGCTACAAGTGGAAGCAGTGCTAGAGCGATACTAGGATGTTTTTGCCCATCATGACGATGATTTTGGCTGCACCACAGCCATCACCCATGAGATTCCAATGGGAAAGACTGCACCCATTCGGGAATGATATCGACAAATTCCACTACAAATGCACCAGGATGTGAAAGGGATGTTGGTGCATATGCTACAGAGTGGGGTCATCCAAAAGAGCCAAAGCCCATGGACTGCCCCCATTGTTCTAGTACAAAAGAAGGACGGAACCCTGCGTTTCTGTGTAGATTACCGGAAGCTGAATGCCTACACTGTGCGAGACTCATACCTGCTACCAAGGATTGAGGAGTCCTTGTCTGCTCTGGGAAAAGTGAAGTATTTCTCGTAGCTGGATCTGGCCAGTGGATATTGACAAGTGCCCATGTCCGAGCAAGACCGGGCGAAGACAGCATTCATACTGCCTATGGGATTGTTCGAGTTCAATCGGATGCCTTTTGGCCTTACCAACGGACCTGGGATCTTCCAACGATTGATGAAGAGATGTTTGGGGGACCTGAATTTTGAAGCAACCCTCATCTATTTAGATGACATCATCGTCTATGCCGTCACCTTTGAGGATCACCTGCAATGGCTGGAACATTGGAACATATGTTAAGTCAGCTTCAGAAGCACAGCCTGAAAGTGAAACCTTGGAAGTGTCATCTCTTTCGCAAGCAGATTGAATATCTGGGACATGTCGCATCTGCCAAAAGGGTGAGACCGGCACATGAGAAGATAGCAGCAGTGCAGGACTGGCCCACTCCGAAGACGGTGAAGGATGTCCGGGCCTTTCTGGGACTTACCGGATACTATTGATGGTTCGTGAAAAACTTCACTTGAATTGTTAATCCGCTGCTGGAATTGTTGAAGGGAGTACCATACGGCACCAAGAATCGGACCATCCAATCGGGAGATAGCCAGGAAGAAACTTTCCGAGCCCTAAAAATGGCACTGACCGAAGCACCCGTACTGGCCTATGCAGACTTCTCACAACTTTTCATCCTCCACACCGATGGGAGTATACACGGACTAGGAGCTGTATTGTTGCAGATGCAGGACGGGAAAGAGTGAGTGATTTCTTATGCGAGACGGTCTCTTCATGACGCTGAACGAAATCCAGATAATTACAGCTCTTTCAAGCTGGAACTGCTGGTTTTAGTGTGGGCAATGACCAAGAAATTCGCTGAGTACCTGTCCAGGTCTGAAGTCCTGGTACGCACTGATAACAATCCTCTGGCCCACCTGGAAAACGCAAAACTGGGGGCTCTGGAGTAGAGAAGGGTGGCCCGTATGGCAAAGTACCGATACAAGATCGCATATCGGAGAGGAGTTGAGAATACGCATGCTGATGCTCTATCCAGAGTGACTCACGAGTGACCTTGACTTAATTGGACAAAGAGCTGGAGGCTGAAGAGATCCCTGGGTTTCAGAACCACGCCAGGACATTGGCGGCAACACAGGGACAGTTCCGGGAGCCGTCCGGAGAACACATAATGGGATGACCATGTGATGACTGGGTCCGGCTTCAGCAAGAGGATGGGGAACTCGCTCGGTTGAGGCAGTGGGTGGCCTTGAAGCAACTTCTCAGCCGAGAAGAGAGGTAGGCCCTGTCCCCTGGAACACTGCAGATCCTCCGGCAAAGGTAGAGGCTTCAGCTGGAATATGGCTTGTTGTACTGGAAAGTGCAGCTGGCACGAGAGTTGGGAATTACCTGGCAAGTGGTGCTTCCTGAAAAACTGATAAGTGAGGTGGCCACCGAAGCTCACGAGAGAGGGGCCAGTTTGGCCCGGAGAAGACATTCCAGTGGCTGCAGAAGTTGGTCTATCATCCTCAGCTAAAGACTGCAGTAGACGAACCTTGTCACAGGTGAAGGAACTGCAAACTGGCTAAGCTTCCAGAGCAGAGGGCCCCTATGCAGACCATCATGACTTCTGCACCCCTAGAGGTATTGATGATCGATTACTTGACTGTGGGTCCAGGTCGCCTAGGATATGAACACTGTTGGTGATGACCGATCATTTTACCAAATTTGCTGTGATAACGCCGACCCGGGATCAGACTGCCCAGTCGGTGGCACAAGTCATTTGCAGAGACTTCATCCGAGTATACGGTTGTCCAAAGAGAATCCACTCTGACAAAGGTGCTTGTTTCCTAGGAAGTGTAATGGAAGAACTGCATCGCCTGTATCAGATTGAGAAATCCAGAACGACGCCCTATCATTCACAAGGAAATGGAGCCTGTGAGCATTTCAATCTGCTCTGATTCAGATGCTGAAGATGCTAGAGGAGGACCGGAAAGTTTGTTGGCCTGAGTATGTGGCCGACTTAGTTTGGGTGTACAACAACTGGGTACACGGCACAACTGGATACATGCCATACACCCTGCTGTTCGGCTGAAGAGGGCGAGAGATCACTGAGTTGGAGTTGGACCCCGAGGAGGACTACCCGCGGATGGGGAGTGTCCACCTGGGTCCATGAGCATCGCCACCATTTACAAACTCTGCATTGATTCGTCCAGACCAAGTTTCGGGAGCTTGAACATCATGAGACGATGCCCCTGCGAGGGACTGCTCTCAACGCCGGAGACCGAGTACTGGTTCGAGACAAGTGGCCTTGGGGCAAGTTGGAGTATTTGTGGGAGAAAACCACATACTGGGTGAAATGCTGGATTGGATCCAAAGGTCCTGTCTATGAGATTCAACCCAAAGGGGAAGAAGACGCCCCCCCGAGTACATGCTACGTCCTTGTTGGTCACAAGACCCAGATCAGTTGGAGAGAACACGAAACGTTCCTGAAACACTCCCTCCTACAACTGTTGATTGTAAGGAAGAAGAATTTTCTGGCCCATCACCTATCGACCCAGGAAAGGGTCAAGAGCCTGAAACTCCAGATGTGGCTGCTCCACTGAATCTGGGCTCGTCCCCGCCCTCGCCCATTCAACCTGGCTCCACTGCCCAACCTGACTCGGCTACTCAACCTGATTTATGCCCCACAGAACAAACAACAGCTGGAATACCACTCAATCATTATGAACAAGACCAGTTTATTTGGATCATACGAGAAATGGAGGAGTGTCAATGTTTAATGCTGGAACTTTTGCCCAGTGGAATGGTGGGCTAATGGAGAGGGGGAGTGTAAGGAGGAGAACCAGGCCCTGCGTACCTGTCCTATGCTGGGTCTGGAACTCTCAGGACTGTCTCCTCTGTTGTCCGGAGGAAGGAGTAAGAGACCGGACAGACTTTTGCACTCGGAAACAGGGGGTGTGGCTATGCAGGTACAGCCACAGCGTGCGTGGAAGCAGTTAGTCTTGGTGGGAACAGGCAGCGTGCAGCACAGAGAGAGAAATGCTCCGTCCCTTGAGCAGCGGGACTGTGCTGGCCCACATCCGTGTACTCCCGCCATGACCAGTGGGGGGTTGCTGAGCAAGAAGTGCAGTGCTCCTGGTAGCTGGCAGAGAACGAGGTGCCGTGCACTTTGGGACCGTGAGTACAGCGCACATGCCGCAAAGAGAGAACCAGGTACTGGATTGCAGCCCACCTTACCAGCATATACCTTCCCACGGTCTTGTTTGCTCCAGCTGAATATGTTCATGGACTAGGGGCTCAGTGGAAGGTGCCGGAGATCGACCGCTGCCGCCACAAGACAGACCGCCGTAACCAACCAAATCTCCTTGGACAAACACCACGCCAGCCGTTGCTGGCGCTACCAACCCCCACGTGGTACCTGCATTCTGAAGAACTCCTGACATTATAAGTGCACAACAGAACTATTGTTACCTTGTTTATTAATCCTGCTTATTCTTCGCCATTGGACTGCTGTTCCCCCGTTTAACCCTTCATCTCCCTGCGAGGAGTTAACCCCCTGTTAAATTAAAACTGTTAAATTTGTTAACCCTTGCTCTGCATTCTGTCTGTCACTGCATCCCGCAACCTTCTTTCACCAGGGTAGGACTCAACTCCAGCCTCCACAATATTCACAAAATATGCTGTCAGGGAAATGTAGCATCCCTGGCCACAAGCGCTTGTCCATGTGTTGATCATTAATTGGATAATCCCAGTAACCGCGTTGGTAAGGGCACGGGTGATGTTCCTGGAAACAAGCTGGTACAAGGTGGGGATGCTACATTGGGAGAAAAAGTGGCAGCTGGGGACCGAGTACCGAAGAACAGCTACCACCATGAGTTGGAAATCCTCTGAGTCGATAAGCTTAAAAGGCAATATTTCCAAAGAAACTGCCTGGAAATATGCCCATTTAGCCTTTGGTTGGGTTGCTGGAATTTTTCTGTTTTGTTCCAAAGTCTGGGATAGGAAGAGCTGAACGCTGTTCTGAGAGAAGGATTTGGAAGTGTCTGATGATGGTGAGTCAGAATGTGCAAGGACAGATGCATGGTGTGAGACATCTGCACTAGTGTCATGGACAGGGGACTGGGAAGAACCTAGCACAGGGGAAGAGGTTGTGTTGTCACATGCTGGCAGTGCTGTCACCAATCGTAGACCCAGGCATTCGGCCCACTGAGTCAGGTGCTTGCATGACAAGTGCCTGATCATGCTGGTGGTGGTTAGGGTCTTAAGGTACCTTCACACATAACGATATCGTTAACGATATCGTTGCCTTTTGTGACGTAACAACGATATCGTTAAGGAAATCATTCTGTGTGACAGCGACCAACGATCAGGCCCCTGCTGGGAGATCGTTGGTCGCTGAGGAAAGTCCAGAACTTTATTTCGTCGCTGGACTCCCTGCAGACATCGCTGGATCGGCGTGTGTGACACCGATCCAGCGATGTCTTCACTGGTAACCAGGGTAAACATCGGGTTACTAAGCGCAGGGCCACGCTTAGTGACCCGATGTTTACCTTGGTTACCAGCGTAAACGTAAAAAAAACAAACACTACATACTTACCTACCGCTGTCTGTCCCCGGCGCTTAGCTTCTCTGCACTCCTCCTGCACTGGCTGTGAGCGTCGGTCAGCCGGAAAGCAGAGCGGTGACGTCACCGCTCTGCTTTCCGGTCGCTGTGCTCACAGCCAGTGCAGGAGGAGTGCAGAGAAGCTGAGCGCCGGGGACAGACAGCGGTAGGTAAGTATGTAGTGTTTGTTTTTTTTACGTTTACGCTGGTAACCAGGGTAAACATCGGGTTACTAAGCGCGGCCCTGCGCTTAGTAACCCGATGTTTACCCTGGTTACCCGGGGACTTCGGGATCGTTGGTCGCTGGAGAGCTGTCTGTGTGACAGCTCTCCAGCGACCAAACAGCGACGCTGCAGCGATCGACATCATTGTCGGTATCGCTGCAGCGTCGCTGAGTGTGAAGGTACCTTTAGTGGTCAGGCCCCTGTTAATCTTGGTATGGCACAAGTTGCAAATTACCATTTTTCTTTGTCTCAGGACTCTCTTTTAAAAGAGTCCCAGACTGGGGAACACCTAACTCTTTGACATAGAAATTCAGGAGCGTCGTTGCTATGCGGAACATATGCCTTCTCCCTCTAGTCATTCCACTGCCTCTTCCTGACTGTTTCACAGCAGCCAATCCCTTCCCCTCAGCTCTGCTGGCATTGCTCTGCATGCCTAATTCCAAGCTTGGGTCATCCACCAATTCATCTTCCACCGATGCACCCTGTTCCTCCTGACTTGGCGACTTAACAACAACTTGACTTATCGGATGCCGTGTCTCATCATAATCTTTCTCCTTAGGCAAAATTTGCCATTCCCCACCGTCATTTTCTTGTGGCTGCTCTAAATGTTGTGCATCACTAAACAGCATCTCCCCTTGTCCCTCTTGGAACATGCAAGTAAGAGGCCACGATCAAGAAGTAATGTTGTAAAGAGCTCTTCAGAGTGTCCTAGTGTGGGATCATTAGTCTCCTGGCACTCAACATGGTTGAAGGAAGGAGGATCAGGGTAATGATTAAGTGATCTAGACTGTTGGCTGATGAGACTGGACCGTGTGGAAGACTAGGTGGTACTGCCAAGCATGGTGGAAGTAGAGCGCCCACTAGAGCTGTGGGATACTCGGTAACAGGTCAGCACGGTTCTTAGGATGGTCACAGTGGCAGTGACACGGTCCGTGGCCCTGGGCGTCCAGTTAAAGAGGATTAATGGATGAGGAAATAAAGTCTAATGTAGTAATGTTCGTGACGCCACCTGTGGTACTCGGCCAGGGATGGTTGACGCTGCTTAAAGGGGTCCACTTGTGCTGATGGTAAGGCAGCTTAGATGGTTTCGTTCCCCACAGGTGGAGTGGAAGCCCCAGGGCTACTAGGACAGTCTATGAGGAGTTATAGATGTTGGGGTTCAGGAAATAATTGGAGGACACAGGATTTGCAGTCTCTTTAACTTTTACTGGTGAAATTGCAGTCCAGGGCACAGGTTACAGATGATCTTTGAAATCCGAGCAGCCTGGAAGCGGTTCGGAATCCCCCTTGGCAGATGGGGTTGGAAGCCTTCCTTTCTGCGCTGAATTCTGGGTTCTTGATGCATTAGCTTTCCTCAAGTCCCTCTCTCAATCTGTCCTTTAGATAGAACACTACCCGCATGGCAGGCAGCTTGAGCCTTTTTACAAGTGTCCCTCTCTCATGATGACTCCGGACTCTAATCTGCTGCTGTGCCTTCAGGTGTCAGTTGTGGCCAGGAGACCTGCAATCTCCTACCCTCTGGTTCAGAGGCGTAGCTAGAGCTTTTGCCGCCCGGGGCTGTTCCCGAGTTTGGCGCCCCCCCCCCCCCGGCTCAATACACACAAAGGTTACCAAAAACGGTTTTCCTGTTTTGTAGAACTTAAACTGGGCCTAATGGTGTCACCCCCACATGCCACACCTGTGACTTAATACCACCACACCATGACCAGGCCACATAGTGACCGAATAATACTACATACAAGGGACAAATACCACAACACCATTTCCAGACCACATATTACCACCACATAGTGACTGAATACTACAATACTGATCAGTAATAAAAAAAAACCACAATACTATCACCATAAGTGCCAGTATTCACAGGAGATCTGTACTTAGTATGCAGTGTCTGTGTAGAGGTAATACAGAGATCACTGGTGACATTATACACAGGACCTCTATATAGTATACAGTGTATAGTGTCAGTGTATAGGTAACACTGACTCACCAGTGACGTCTCTAGGTGAAGTCCTTCATCTTTCATCCAGCACAGACCGCCATCATTACTTCCAGCCAGGACTCGTTTCTGCAGGAAATAACACAGTTATCTCGAGCTCCGCTTGCAGAACACATTACTTAATTTTTCACAACTTCTACATTACATCACATGAAGAAAAAAAGGTGATATAGTGTCACTCTGCACAGTAACAGGACCGCCCCCCCATTTAAAACAGTATACTCAAAAAATAAAATAAATACATCACTGCAGTAATAATATCCCTTAATTAGCCCCTATGGTAATAATATTCCCCACCCTGGCCCCGTTTCTCATTCCTGGCTCCAGCCATATGTTCTCGCATCCTGCCCTCATGAGTATCCATTCTACCCCATATGATCTCCACATCCTGCCCGACCAGCCTCCATCGTATCCGTCCTGCCCCATGATCCAATCCTGCCCCGTGTCTCCAATCATGCCCCGTGTCTACATTCTGCCCATGCCTCAAGTCCTGCCCCCAGTGTGTCCAGCATATTACCCCCATGTTGTCCAGCAATCTGCCCCAGTGTGTCCAGCATATTACCCCCATGTTGTCCAGCAATCTGCCCCAGTGTGTCCAGCATATTACCCCCAGTGTGTCCAGCAATCTGCCCCAGTATGTCCAGCACTGCCCCCAGTGTGTCCAGCAATCTGCCCCAGTGTCCAGCCTTTCCCCAGTGTGTCCAGCATATTACCCCCAGTGTCCAGCATTGCCCCAGTGTGTCCAGCATATTACCCCCAGTGTGTCCAGCAATCTGCCCCAGTGTCCAGCATTGCCCCAGTGTGTCCAGAAGTCTGCCCCAGGGTCTCCAGCATTGCTTCAATGTGTCCAGAAATCTGCCCCAGGGTCTCCAGTATTGCCCCAGTGTGTCCAGCAATCTGCCCCATGGTCTCCAGTATTGCCCCAGTATGTCCAGAAGTCTGCCCAGGGTCTCCAGCATTGCCTCAATGTGTCCTGAAATCTGCCCCATGGTCTCCAGTATTCAGTGTGTCCAGCAATCTGCCCCATAGTCTCCTGTATTGCCCCAGTGTGTCCAGCATTCTGCCCCATGGTCTCCAGTATTGCCCCGGTGTATCCAGCAATCTGCCCCATGGTCTCCTGTATTGCCCCAGTGTGTCCAGCATTCTGCCCCATGGTCTCCAGTATTGCCCCGGTGTGTCCAGCAATCTGCCCCATGGTCTCCAGTATTGCCCCAGTATGTCCAGAAGTCTGCCCAGGGTCTCCAGCATTGCCTCAATGTGTCCTGAAATCTGCCCCATGGTCTCCAGTATTCAGTGTGTCCAGCAATCTGCCCCATAGTCTCCTGTATTGCCCCAGTGTGTCCAGCATTCTGCCCCATGGTCTCCAGTATTTCCCCAGTGTGTCCAGCATTCTGCCCCATGGTCTCCAGTATTGCCCCAGTGTGTCCAGCAATCTGCCCCATGGTCTCCTGTATTGCCCCAGTGTGTCCAGCATTCTGCCACATGGTCTCCTGTATTGCCCCAGTGTGTCCAGCAATCTGCCCCATAGTAGTCTCCTGTATTGCCCCAGTGTGTCCAGCATTCTGCCCCATGGTCTCCAGTATTGCCCCAGTGTGTCCAGCAATCTGCCCCATGGTCTCCTGTATTGCCCCAGTGTGTCCAGCAATCTGCCCCATGGTCTCCTGTATTGCCCCAGTGTGTCCAGCATTCTGCCACATGGTCTCCTGTATTGCCCCAGTGTGTCCAGCAATCTGCCCCATGGTCTCCAGTATTGCCCCAGTGTGTCCAGCAATCTGCCCCATGGTCTCCTGTATTGCCCCAGTGTGTCCAGCAATCTGCCCCATGGTCTCCAGTATTGCCCCAGTGTGTCCAGCAATCTGCCCCATGGTCTCCTGTATTGCCCCAGTGTGTCCAGCAATCTGCCCCATGGTCTCATGTATTGCCCCAGTGTGTCCAGCAATCTGCCCCATGGTCTCATGTATTGCCCCAGTGTGTCCAGCAATCTGCCCCATGGTCTCCTGTATTGCCCCAGTGTGTCCAGCAATCTGCCCCATAGTCTCCTGTACTGCCCCAGTGTGTCCAGCATTCTGCCCCATGGTCTCCAGTACTGCCCCAGTGTGTCCAGCAATCTGCCCCATGGTCTCCAGTATTGCCCCAGTGTGTCCAGCATTGCCCCAGCCCCAGACAGTCAGACATAAAGAAAAAAAAAAATAAGTAAAATCCTCACCTCTCCCGTTCCTAGCGTAGGTCCGGTGCAGTGCAGCCAGTCAGCGTCTCTCCGGCTCTGCGACGCTCAGGACAGAGAGGCAGAGCGGCGCGCACAGTAGTGACGTCATCACGCCCTCTGCTCTGAGACGTCACAGAGTCAGAGGACGCTGCAGCTGCCGGCGCCGCAGGAACCAGGAGAGGTGAGTATAGAGCGGGGGGCGGGGTCCGGTGGTGGGGGGAGCTGGCCCTGGTCGTGGCGGCGGACGGCGCCGCCCGAAGATTTAAAGGGGCGTCTTTTTTTTTTTTTTTTTCTTCTCCTGCAGCGCCGGCCGCCTCCCGCATTGTGCCGCCCGGGGCGGACCGCCCCCCCCGCACCCCCCTTCCTACGCCACTGCTCTGGTTTCTGCTGTGGGGCATACAGTTCCCACACAACCTCGGACTCCGGTGTCCGGTTTCTTGCGCTCAATTCTGGGTGTGAGGTCAATCGCAGCTCCACTTCCAGTTTGCCTCTCCTTTGCTTCTTCTCCCTTCACCGTCTCACACAGACTGAACTCTAACTCCTCCTTCACACCAGAACTTATAGGGAAGCAACCCTGAAACCGAGTCTGGAGCTCCCCATTCTGGCCTGGAGTCAGGAAAGTGTTGTATGCTAGAATTACCTCCTAAGGGGATTCCTTTTCACTTCCAGGCATGGCATCACCCTCCCCGGGAGGCAGGTAATACCATTGTGACAACCGGATTCCTGGGGTGTCACAGAAGCATTATCTACTATCCAACCGACCACCTGCTTGCACTGTTCTGGCTTCAGAAGTGGTGTACCATACCTCCCTGCACAGTAGGGCAGGAACCTATGTGTCGTGGATGGGTGTATTTCTTGTCCTCCAGCAACAGACGTAGTCCTACATGCTACACGTTCTCGGTGTCTGCGTGCACCATCATCAGCACTTCCACTTCCCTGTCCCTTACCGCATGCCTTGCACATTTTCTAATTGCTAGGTCTCATTAAACCAAGTTTATTTTTAATTTTTAAAAAATGGTCCCCTGCAGTAGTTAAACCATTTTTTTGGAATTTAATACCACCATTATGTACCACAAATCATCAATTCTTATACAGATGTTTGATTTGTGCAAGTTTTCTTACATGTTGTTTTTTTCTTTCATACACAGTAGTCTCAATAATTACTATGTACATATGTATATATTATTGTAACAATATCAAAGATGTCGGATGCCATGATAAATAAAGCTTTATTCATCATGGCATCCGGCATCTTTGAAATCGTTACTACTGCTAAGGCCTCCTAATGAACCGTGACAGTGGGGAAACGCATCGGGGCGCATCCTATGCACGATAAATAAACTCTATGTTATTCTGTGGCGTTATAGTTTGCAATGTAATAACTATAACTGGCCTATACTGATTAAGACCACAATGATCAAGATGCCATTTTGATATTTTTGGAGCACTAGTCAATGTCTGGGATGTTATATTTATTATTGATTTCATGTGCATCTATTGGTCTACAATATACCTGCAAGATTTCTCAATTACCGTATATACCCGAGTATAAGCTGAGATTTTCAGCCCACTTTTTTGGGCTGAAAGTAACTCGAGTCATACCCAGGGGTCGGCAGGGAAGGGGGAGCGGAGCTGTGTAATAATACTCACCTGCTCCTGGTGCGGTCCCTGCAGTCTTTTCCCCAGCACCGGCAGCTTTTTCCTTTAGTGAGCGGTCACATGGTACCGCTCATTACAGTAATGAATATGGACCCCACTCCCATAGGGGTGGAGCCGCATATTCATTACTGTAATGAGTCGTACCATGTGACTGCTCAATACAGGAAGAAGCTGCCGGCGCCGGGGAACAGATGTGCAGGGACCGCGCCAGGGGTAGGTGAGTATAACTTAGTGCGCGATATTCACCTGTCGGCGCTGCTGGGTCTTCCACGTCCTCTGCAGTGACGCTCAGGTCAGAGGGCACGATGACACGATTAGTGCGCGCCGCCCTCTGCCTGAACGTCAGTGCAGAGGACAGGAAGACACAGCGGCGATCGGCAGTGGAACGGGGAGCAGGTGAATATAGCAAGTGCCGGTGGCCTGAGAGGTGAGTATGTGATTTTTTTAATTGCAGCAACAGCATATGGGGCAAATATCTGTATGGAGCATCTTATGGGGCCATGTGCAGCATTATATGGGGCAATTATCTCTATGGAGCATTTTATGGGGCCATGTGCAGCATTATATGGGGCAAATATCTGTATGGGGCCATGTGCAGCATTATATGGGGCAAATATTTGTATGGAGCATCTTATGGGGCCATGTGCAGCATTATATGGGACAAATATCTGTATGGGGCCATGTGCAGTGTTATATGGGGCAAATATCTGTATGGAGCATCTTATGGGGCCATGAGCAGCATTATATGGGGCAATTATCTGTATGGAGCATCTTATGGGGCCTGTTATGATCAGGTGGCCTTGGAGCAGCATGAAATGACCTTCGCTGGAGCAGTGGTAACTTTACTGACCGCAAACTCTGATCCTATCACTGCAACTAGAAGTAGCCGTGGGGTGTGCCTAACCTGACCTAGACACCTCGACACAGCCTAAGGACTAAATATCCCTAAAGATGGAAATAGGAAAACTCTCTTGCCTCAGAGTAGACCCCCAAAGGATAGGTAGCCCCCCACAAATAATGACTGTGAGTAGGAGAGGAAAAGACACACGCAGACAGAAAACAGGGATAAGCAAAGGAGGCCACTTCTACCTAGATAGGAAAGGATAGTACAGGATACTATACGGTCAGCATAAAACACTACAAAATATCCACAGCAGAAAAATACAAAAACTCCACCACCTAACTAAAGATGTGGAGAGTATATCTGCGACTCCAGCGAGTCCAACTAGACTGAGAAAAACATTAGGCACAGTCTAGCAGGAACAAAATAGAAACAAGATAAGCACAGAAAATAAACACACAGCAGTGTGTCTAAAAAAATGAAGAAAACACTTATCTTTGCTGAGTTGGGGGCCAGGAGGGGCCAGGCAGAGGACCAACACTTCCAAAGGAACATTGACTACTGGCAAGGACTAATGAGTCCTGCACAGCTAAATACCCCAGTCCGAATTGCAATTAGCAGAAACACCTGTCCAAGACTGCTGCTCAGGAATAACTGCATTACCATCAACAACCACCGAAGGGAGCCCAAGAGCAGAATTCACAACAGTACCCCCCCTTGAGGAGGGGTCACCGAACCCTCACCAGAGCCCCCAGGCCGGTCAGGACGAGCAAGATGAAAGGCACGAACCAAATCAGCGGCATGGACATCAGAGGTCGAAACCCAAGAATTATCCTCCTGGCCATAACCCTTCCATTTGACAAGGTACTGAAGCTTCCGCCTCGAAAAACGAGAATCCAAAATCTTCTCAACCACATATTCCAACTCCCCATCGACCAACACAGGGGCCGGAGGATCAACAGAGGGAACAATGGGCTCCACATATTTCCACAACAAAGATCTATGGAAGACATTATGGATAGCAAAAGAAGCCGGAAGCGCCAATCGAAAAGACACTGGATTAATAATCTCAGAAATCCTGTAAGGACCAATAAACCGAGGCTTAAACTTAGGGGAAGAAACCTTCATTGGAACATGACGGGAAGACAACCAGACCAGATCCCCAACCCGAAGCCGGGAACCAACACACCGACGACGGTTAGCAAAACATTGAGCCTCCTCCTGAGACAACACCAAATTGTCCACCACATGAGCCCAAATCTGCTGCAACCTGTCAACCACAGAATCCACACCAGGAAAGTCAGAAGACTCAACCTGCCCAGAAGAAAAACGAGGATGAAAACCAAAATTACAAAAAAAAGGTGAAACCAAAGTAGCCGAACTAGCCCGATTATTAAGGGCAAACTCGGCCAATGGCAAAAAAGCCACCCAATCATCCTGATCAGCAGACACAAAGCATCTCAAATAAGTCTCCAAAGTCTGATTAGTACGCTCGGTCTGGCCATTTGTCTGAGGATGAAATGCAGAAGAAAAAGACAAATCAATGCCCAGCCTAGCACAAAAGACCCGCCAAAATGGCCGCTAGAAACAAACTGGGAACCTCTGTCGGACACAATATTCTCAGGAATACCATGCAAACGGACCACATGCTGAAAAAACAACGGAACCAAATCAGAAGAAGAAGGCAATTTAGGCAAAGGCACCAAATGAACCATCTTAGAGAATCGGTCACAAACAACCCAGATAACCGACATCCTCTGGGAAACAGGAAGATCGGAAATAAAATCCATAGAAATATGCGTCCAGGGCTTCTCAGGGACCGGCAATGGCAAAAGCAACCCACTAGCACGGGAGCAACAAGGCTTGGCCCGCGCACAAGTCCCACAGGACTGCACAAAAGACCGCACATCACACGATAAAGAAGGCCACCAAAATGACCTACCAACCAAGTCTCTGGTACCAAAAATGCCAGGATGACCAGCCAACACAGAACAGTGAACCTCAGAAATCACTCTACTAGTCCATCTGTCAGGAACAAACAGCTTCCCCACAGGACAACGATCAGGTTTGTCAGCCTGAAATTTCTGAAGAACCCGTCGTAAATCAGGAGAGACGGCAGAAAGGACCACTCCTTCCTTCAAAATACCGACTGGTTCCAAGACCTCAGGAGAATCAGGCAAAAAACTCCTAGAGAGGGCATCAGCTGTTGTGAATTCTGTGGCTGAATTCACTCCTGTGGTCACAAGTGGTACTGCAGCTTCTGAGCTTCCTCCCTCAGGTGTTCTGGTGAGCTCGTTAACTGCTTCATTACTTAACTCCGCCTGATGCTGCTATCCTTGCTCCTTGTCAATGTTTCAGTGTTGGATCTGAGCTTCTCCTGATTGTTCCTGTGACCTGCTGCTCTGTATAGCTAAGTGCTTTTTGCTTTTTTGTTGCTTTTTTTCTGTCCAGCTTGTCTTTTGTTTTGCTGGAAGCTCTGAGACGCAAAGGGTGTACTGCCGTGCCGTTAGTTCGGCACGGTGGTTTTTTTTTTGCCCCCTTTGCGTGGTTTTGCTTTAGGGTTTTTTGTAGACTGCAAAGTTCGCTTTACTGTCCTCGCTCTGTCCTAGAATATCGGGCCCCACTTTGCTGAATCTATTTCATCCCTACGTTTTGTCTTTTCATCTTACTCACAGTCATTATATGTGGGGGGCTGCCTTTTCCTTTGGGGAATTTCTCTGGGGCAAGTCAGGCCTATTTTTCTATCTTCAGGCTAGCTAGTTTCTTAGGCTGTGCCGAGTTGCCTAGGTAGTTGTTAGGCGCAATCCACAGCCGCTTTTAGTTGTGTTTAGGATAGGATCAGGTGTGCAGTCTACAGAGTTTCCACGTCTCAGAGCTCGTTCTTGTATTTTTGGGTATTTGTCAGATCACTGTGTGCGCTCTGATCGCTAAGCACACTGTGTTTCTGGATTGCCTTCATAACACCTGTCATTAGCAAACATAACAGTACAAGGAGCCTAACTAATGATTCTCAATAGAGGGAAAGAAAAAGTTCTGACATCATTTTTTTTTTTTTTTTTTTCTGCTCTGTGTTCACTTTTTTTTTTTCCCCTAGACATTTGGGTGATTCTGGACACAGGTGTGGACATGGATATTCAGGGTCTGTGCTCTTCAATGGATAATCTCGTTATAAATGTACAAAAAATTCAAGATACTATTGATCAGAAATCTATGTTAGAGCCAAGAATAAACCTCAATACTGGGCCCAGCTGACCATGTGCATGGCTCCTGCACATCAGGAAGTTATTCGCTTTCTGGTGTTGCATAATCTGCATGATGTGGTCGTGTTGGGGTTGCCATGGCTACAAACCCATAATCCAGTATTGGATTGGAATTCCATGTCGGTATCCAGCTGGGGTTGTCAGGGGGTACATGGTGATGTTCCATTTTTGTCGATTTCGTCATCCACCCCTTCTGAGGTCCCAGAGTTCTTGTCTGATTATCAGGATGTATTTGAAGAGCCCAAGTCCGATGCTCTACCTCCGCATAGGGATTGTGATTGTGCTATCAATTTGATTCCTGGTAGTAAATTCCCTAAAGGTCGATTATTTAATTTATCCGTGCCCGAACACGCCGCTATGCGCAGTTATGTGAAGGAATCCCTGGAGAAGGGACATATTCGCCCATCGTCATCACCACTGGGAGCAGGGTTCTTCTTTGTAGCCAAGAAGGATGGTTCGCTGAGACCGTGTATTGATTACCGCCTTCTTAATAAGATCACTGTTAAATTTCAGTATCCCTTGCCATTGTTATCTGACTTGTTTGCTCGGATTAAGGGGGCTAGTTGGTTCACTAAGATAGATCTTCGTGGTGCGTATAATCTGGTGAGAATCAGGCAAGGAGATGAATGGAAAACTGCATTCAATACGCCCGAGGGTCATTTTGAGTATTTAGTGATGCCGTTCGGACTTGCCAATGCTCCATCTGTGTTTCAGTCTTTTATGCATGACATCTTCCGTGAGTATCTGGATAAATTCCTGATTGTTTACTTGGATGACATTTTGATCTTCTCAGATGATTGGGAGTCTCATGTGAAGCAGGTCAGAATGGTTTTTCAGGTCCTGCGTGCTAACTCTTTGTTTGTGAAGGGATCAAAGTGTCTCTTCGGTGTGCAGAAAGTTTCATTTTTGGGGTTCATCTTTACCCCTTCTACTATCGAGATGGATCCAGTTAAGGTCCAAGCCATCCAGGATTGGATTCAGCCGACATCTCTGAAAAGTCTGCAAAAGTTCCTGGGCTTTGCTAATTTTTATCGTCGCTTCATCTGTAATTTTTCTAGCATTGCCAAACCATTGACCGATTTGACCAAGAAGGGTGCTGATTTGGTTAATTGGTCTTCTGCTGCTGTGGAAGCTTTTCAGGAGTTGAAGCGTCGTTTTTGTTCTGCCCCTGTGTTGTGTCAGCCAGATGTTTCTCTTCCGTTCCAGGTCGAGGTTGATGCTTCTGAGATTGGAGCAGGGGCGGTTTTGTCACAGAGAGGTTCTGATTGCTCAGTGATGAAACCATGTGCTTTCTTTTCCAGGAAGTTTTCGCCCGCTGAGCGTAATTATGATGTGGGCAATCGAAAGTTGCTGGCCATGAAGTGGGCATTCGAGGAGTAGCGTCATTGGCTTGAAGGAGCTAAGCATCGCGTGGTGGTATTGACTGATCATAAGAACTTGACTTATCTCGAGTCTGCCAAGCGCTTGAATCCTAGACAGGCCCGTTGGTCGTTATTTTTTGCCCGCTTCGACTTTGTGATTTCGTACCTTCCGGGCTCTAAAAATGTGAAGGCGGATGCTCTGTCTAGGAGTTTTGTGCCCGACTCTCCGGGTTTATCTGAGCCGGCGGGTATCCTCAGGGAAGGAGTCATTGTGTCTGCCATCTCCCCTGATTTGCGGCGGGTGCTGCAAAAATTTCAGGCGAATAAACCTGATCGTTGTCCAGCAGAGAAACTGTTCGTCCCTGATAGGTGGACTAATAAACTTATCTCTGAACTTCATTGTTCGGTGTTGGCTGGTCATCCTGGAATCTTTGGTACCAGAGAGTTAGTGGCTAGATCCTTCTGGTGGCCATCTCTGTCACGGGATGTACGTACTTTTGTGCAGTCCTGTGGGATTTGTGCTAGGGCTAAGCCCTGCTGTTCTCGTGCCAGTGGGTTGCTTTTGCCCTTGCCGGTCCCAAAGAGGCCTTGGACACATATTTCGATGGATTTCATTTCTGACCTTCCCGTTTCTCAAAAGATGTCAGTCATTTGGGTGGTCTGTGATCGCTTTTCTAAAATGGTCCATCTGGAGCCCTTGGCTAAATTGCCTTCCTCCTCTGATTTGGTACCTTTTTTCTTTCAGCATGTGGTTCGGTTGCATGGCATTCCTGAGAATATTGTTTCTGACAGAGGTTCCCAGTTTGTTTCAAGGTTTTGGCGAGCCTTTTGTGGTAGGATGGGCATTGACCTATCCTTTTCCTCGGCTTTCCATCCTCAGACTAATGGCCAGACCGAACGAACCAATCAGACCTTGGAAACATATCTGAGATGTTTTGTTTCTGCAGACCAGGATGATTGGGTGTCCTTTTTGCCGTTGGCTGAGTTCGCCCTTAATAATCGGGCCAGCTCGGCTACCTTGGTTTCTCCATTTTTTTGCAATTCTGGGTTCCATCCTCGTTTCTCTTCAGGACAGGTTGAGTCTTCGGACTGTCCTGGTGTGGATTCTGTGGTGGATAGGTTGCAGCAGATCTGGACTCAGGTAGTGGACAATTTGATCTTGTCCCAGGAGAAAGCTCAACTTTTCGCTAATCGCAGACGCCGTGTGGGTCCCCGACTTCGTGTTGGGGATCTGGTTTGGTTATCTTCTCGTCATATTCCTATGAAGGTTTCCTCTCCTAAATTTAAACCTCGTTTTATTGGTCTGTATAGGATTTCTGAGGTTCTCAATCCTGTGTCTTTTCGTTTGACCCTCCCAGACTCCTTTTCCATACATAATGTATTCCATAGGTCGTTGTTGCGGAGATACGTGGCACCTATGGTTCCATCTGTTGAGCCTCCTGCCCCGGTTTTGGTGGAGGGGGAATTGGAGTATATTGTGGAGAAGATTTTGGATTCTCGTGTTTCTAGACGGAAACTCCAGTATCTGGTTAAATGGAAGGGTTATGCTCAGGAAGATAATTCCTGGGTTTTTGCCTCTGATGTTCATGCTTCCGATCTTGTTCGTGCCTTTCATGCGGCTCATCCTGGTCGGCCTGGGGGCTCTGGTGAGGGTTCGGTGACCCCTCCTCAAGGGGGGGGTACTGTTGTGAATTCTGTGGCTGAATTCACTCCTGTGGTCACAAGTGGTACTGCAGCTTCTGAGCTTCCTCCCTCAGGTGTTCTGGTGAGCTCGTTAACTGCTTCATTACTTAACTCCGCCTGATGCTGCTATCCTTGCTCCTTGTCAATGTTTCAGTGTTGGATCTGAGCTTCTCCTGATTGTTCCTGTGACCTGCTGCTCTGTATAGCTAAGTGCTTTTTGCTTTTTTGTTGCTTTTTTTCTGTCCAGCTTGTCTTTTGTTTTGCTGGAAGCTCTGAGACGCAAAGGGTGTACCGCCGTGCCGTTAGTTCGGCACGGTGGTTTTTTTTTTGCCCCCTTTGCGTGGTTTTGCTTTAGGGTTTTTTGTAGACTGCAAAGTTCGCTTTACTGTCCTCGCTCTGTCCTAGAATATCGGGCCCCACTTTGCTGAATCTATTTCATCCCTACGTTTTGTCTTTTCATCTTACTCACAGTCATTATATGTGGGGGGCTGCCTTTTCCTTTGGGGAATTTCTCTGGGGCAAGTCAGGCCTATTTTTCTATCTTCAGGCTAGCTAGTTTCTTAGGCTGTGCCGAGTTGCCTAGGTAGTTGTTAGGCGCAATCCACAGCCGCTTTTAGTTGTGTTTAGGATAGGATCAGGTGTGCAGTCTACAGAGTTTCCACGTCTCAGAGCTCGTTCTTGTATTTTTGGGTATTTGTCAGATCACTGTGTGCGCTCTGATCGCTAAGCACACTGTGTTTCTGGATTGCCTTCATAACACCTGTCATTAGCAAACATAACAATCAGCCTTAATATTCTTAGCACCCGGAAGGTACGAGACCACGAAATCAAAACGAGAAAAAAACAAGGACCATCGAGCCTGTCTAGGATTCAACCGTTTGGCAGACTCGAAGTCAATCAGATTCTTATGATCGGTCAAGACCACAATACGGTGCTTAGCTCCCTCAAGCCAATGTCGCCACTCCTCAAACGCCCACTTAATAGCCAACAACTCCCGATTGCCGACATCATAATTGCGTTCAGCAGGCGAAAACTTACGGGAAAAGAAGGCACACGGTTTCATTAAGGAACCAACAGGATCCCTCTGAGACAAAACAGCCCCTGCCCCAATTTCAGAAGCGTCAACCTCAACCTGAAATGGAAGAGAAACATCCGGTTGACGCAACACAGGAGCAGAAGTAAAACAATGCTTAAGTTCCTGAAAGGCAGAGACAGCCGCAGGGGACCAATTCGCCACATCAGCGCCCTTCTTCGTCAAATCAGTCAAGGGTTTAACCACGTGTTGTGAATTCTGCTCTTGGGCTCCCTCCGGTGGTTGTTGATGGTAATGCAGTTATTCCTGAGCAGCAGTCTTGGACAGGTGTTTCTGCTAATTGCAATTCGGACTGGGGTATTTAGCTGTGCAGGACTCATTAGTCCTTGCCAGTAGTCAATGTTCCTTTGGAAGTGTTGGTCCTCTGCCTGGCCCCTTTTTTTAGACACACTGCTGTGTGTTTATTTTCTGTGCTTATCTTGTTTCTATTTTGTTCCTGCTAGACTGTGCCTAATGTTTTTCTCAGTTTAGTTGGACTCGCTGGAGTCGCAGATATACTCTCCACATCTTTAGTTAGGTGGTGGAGTTTTTGTATTTTTCTGCTGTGGATATTTTGTAGTGTTTTATGCTGACCGCATAGTATCCTGTACTATCCTTTCCTATCTAGGTAGAAGTGGCCTCCTTTGCTTATCCCTGTTTTCTGTCTGCGTGTGTCTTTTCCTCTCCTACTCACAGTCATTATTTGTGGGGGGCTACCTATCCTTTGGGGGTCTACTCTGAGGCAAGAGAGTTTTACTATTTCCATCTTTAGGGATATTTAGTCCTTAGGCTGTGTCGAGGTGTCTAGGTCTGGTTAGGCCCATCCCACGGCTACTTCTAGTTGCTGTGATAGGATCAGGGGTTGCGGTCAGTAAAGTTACCACTGCTCCAGCGAAGGTCACTTCATGCTGCTCCAAGGCCACCTGATCATAACACCATGCTGGAAAAATTAGCAATGAAACGGCGATAAAAATTAGCAAAACCCAAAAATTTCTGAAGGCTCTTCACGGATGTGGGCTGAATCCAATCATGAATGGCCTGAACCTTAACCGGATCCATCTCTATAAACGAGGGAGAAAAAATAAAGCCCAAAAAGGAAACCTTCTGCACCCCAAAAAGACACTTAGACCCTTTCACAAACAAGGCATTGTCACGAAGGATCTGAAATACCATCCTGACCTGCTGCACATGAGACTCCCAATCATCGGAAAAAATCAAATTATCGTCCAAATATACAATCAGGAATTTATGAAGATAATCCCGGAAGATATCATGCATGAAGGACTGAAAAATAGATGGAGCATTAGAGAGTCCGAATGGCATCACAAGGTATTCAAAATGGCCCTCGGGCGTGTTAAACGCAGTTTTCCATTCATCACCCTGCTTAATACGAACAAGATTATAAGCCCCCCGAAGGTCAATCTTAGTAAACCAACTAGCTCCCTTAATCCTAGCAAATAAATCGGAAAGCAAAGGTAAAGGATATTGAAACTTGACCGTGATCTTATTCAAGAGGCGATAATCAATACAGGGTCTTAAGGAACCATCTTTTTTAGCAACAAAAAAGAACCCCGCTCCCAACGGTGAAGAAGATGGCCGAATATGCCCTTTCTCCAAAGACTCCTTAATATAGCTCCGCATGGCGGTATGTTCAGGTACAGACAGGTTGAAAAGTTGGCCCTTAGAAAACTTACAGCCTGGAATCAAGTCAATAGCACAATCGCAGTCCCTGTGTGGTGGAAAGAAACTGGACTTGGGCTCATCGAATACATCCTGAAAATCAGACAAAAACTCCGGAATTTCAGAAGAGGGAGAAGGGGCGATAGACATCAGAGGAACATCATTATGAACCCCCTGACAACCTCAACTAGTCACAGACATGGACTTCCAATCCAAAACAGGATTATGTACTTGCAACCATGGAAAACCCAGCACGATAGCATCATGCAAATTATGCAACACCAGAAATCGACAATCTTCCTAATGGGCTGGCGCCATGCGCATGGTCACCTGTGTCCAAAACTGGGGCTTATTTTTAGCCAAGGGTGTAGCATCAATGCCCCTTAAAGGAATAGGGTTCTGCAAAGGCTGCAAGGGAAAACCACAATGCCTGGCAAACTCAAAGTCCATTAAGTTCAAGGCGGCGCCTGAATCCACAAACGCCATGACAGAAAATGATGACAATGAACAGATCAAGGACACAGATAACAGAAAGTTAGGTTGTACAGTACTGATGGTAAATGAACTGGCGATCCTCTTGGTCCGCTTAGGGCAGACAGAAATAACATGGGAAGCGTCGCCACAATAATAACACAACCTATTCTGACGTCTGAAACCTTGTCGTTCCGTTTTAGACAGAATCCTATCACATTGCTTTGGCTCAGGAATTTGCTCTGAGGATAACGCCATAGCGTGCACAGTTCTGCGCTCCCGCAAGCGCCGATCAATCTGAATGGCCAGAGACATAGAATCACTCACACCATAACATCTTTAATGGATTCAGAAAGACCCTTTCTGAAAATTGCCGCCAAAGCATCATTATTCCATTTAGTCAATACAGACCATTTTCTGAATTTCTGACAATACAATTCTGCCACCTCTTGACCCTGAGACAGGGCCAACAAGGTCTTCTCAGCTTGATCCACCGAATTAGGTTCATCATACAGTAATACTAATGCCTGAAAGAAGGAGTCTACATTAAGCAAAGCAGGATCCCCAGATTCCAGGAAAAATGCCCAATCCTGTGGATCACCATGCAGCAGGGAAATGATTATTTTAACTTGTTGAATAAAATCACCGGAGGATTGAGGTTTCAATGCAAAAAACAGTTTACAGTTGTTTTTAAAACTCAAAAATTTGGACCTGTCACCAAAAAACAAATCAGGAGTAGGTATCTTCGGTTCTAAAGCAGGAGTCTGAACAATGTAATCAGAAATACCCTGTACTCTAGCAGCAAGCTGGTCTATGCGAGAAACTAATTCCTGAACATTCATGCTAGCACAAGGCTCTTCAGCCACCCAGAGATAAAGAGGGAGGAGAAGACAAAACAGACTGTAGAGAAAAAAATGGCTCAAGATCTTTCCTCCCTTCTTCTGAGATGCAATTAACTCATTGTTGGCCAGTAGTACTGTTATGATCAGTTGGCCTTGGAGCAGCATGAAATGACCTTCGCTGGAGCAGTGGTAACTTTACTGACCACAAACCCTGATCCTATCACCGCTACTAGAAGTAGCCGTGGGGTGTGCCTAACCAGACCTAGACTCCTCGACACAGCCTAAGGACTAAATATCCCTAAAGATGGAAATAGGAAAACTATCTTGCCTCAGAGTAGATCCCCAAAGGATAGGTAGCCCCCCACAAATAATGACTGTGAGTAGGAGAGGAAAAGACACACGCAGACAGAAAACAGGGATAAGCAAAGGAGGCCACTTCTACCTAGATAGGAAAGGATAGTACAGGATACTATGCGGTCAGCATAAAAAACTACAAAATATCCACAGCAGAAAAATACAAAAACTCCACCACCTAACTAAAGATGTGGAGAGTATATCTGCGACTCCAGCGAGTCCAACTAGACTGAGAAAAACATCAGGCACAGTCTAGCAGGAACAAAATAGAAACAAGATAAGCACAGAAAATAAACACACAGCAGTGTGTCTAAAAAAATGAAGAAAACACTTATCTTAGCTGAATTGGCAGCAAGCAGGAGAGGCCAGGCAGAGGTCCAACACTTCCAAAGGAACATTGACTACTGGCAAGGACTAATGAGTCCTGCACAGCTAAATACCCCAGTCAGAATTGCAATTAGCAGAAACACCTGTCCAAGACTGCTGCTCAGGAATAACTGCATTACCATCAACAACCACCGGAGGGAGCCCAAGAGCAGAATTCACAACAGGGGCCATGTGCAGCATTATATTTGTATGGGGCCATGTGCAGCGTTACATGGGGCAAATATCTGTATGGAGCATCTTATGGGGCCATGTGCAGCATTATATGGGGCAATTTTCTGTATGGAGCATCTTATTGGGCCATGTGCAACATTATATGGGGCAATTATCTGTATGGAGCATCTTATGGGGCCATGTGCAGCATTATATGGGACAAATATCTGTATGGAGCATCTTATGGGGCCATGTGCAGCATTATATGGGGCAATTTTCTGTATGGAGCATCTTATGGGGCCATGTGCAGCATTATATGGGGCAAATATCTGTATGGAGCATCTTATGGGGCCATGTGCAGCATTATATGGGGCAAATATCTGTATGGAGAATTTTATGGGGCTATGTGCAGCATTATATGGGGCAAATATCTGTATGGGGCCATGTGCAGCATTATATGGGGCAAATATCTGTATTGAGCATCTTATAGGGCCATAATCCACATTTGTGGAGCATTATAAGGGGCAAATGTGTCTATGGAGCATCTTATGGGGCCATAATCAGCATTTGTGCAGCATTGTATGGGGCAAATGTCTGTATGGAGCATCTTATGGGGTCATAATCAACATTTGTGCAGCATTATATGGGACATATTTTAATATGGAGCATCTTATGGAGCCCATCATAAACTGTATAGAGCATTATAGGGGGTGTATTTTGTATGGAGCATCTTATGGGGCCATCATGAACTGTATGGAGCATTATATGGAGCTCCTAATTCAATATGGATATTCAAAAACACTTAAACGACTGATGTCTCAATTAATTTTACTTTTATTTGTATCTATTTTTATTTTTGAAATTTACCAGAAGCTGCTGCATTTTCCACCCTAGGCTTATACTCGAGTCATTAAGTTTTCCCAGTTTTTTGTGGCAAAATTAGGGGGGGTCGGCTTATACTCGGGTCGGCTTATAATCACCACTGTTCAGAACGGCCTATCACATTCAGTAATCAAAGTCATTTTATGTTTGTGTGTGTGTAGCCCATTCACTATCTCCATCTATCCCCCACTCCCTGAAGATGGCTGGACCATCATTGTAAAAACATCATTGTAAATACACACCTGTGCTTTGTATCTCCCCCACCTCATTGTAGATTGTAAGCTCTCACGAGCAGGGTCGTCTTATTTCGCTTTAATTATTGTATTGTTAACGTTGTTACTTATGACTTGTGTTTGAAACTGTTAAACTGTAAAACGCTGCGGAATATGTTGGTGCTATATAAATAAAGATTATTATTATTATTATAATCGAGTATTTAGGGCATATGTAATTTTTCTTACCATTTTGATCACTGGGTAGGTGTGTTTTAACATGGATCATTAAAGACTATTTTTAAGGGAATTTATGTTCACCTCTTTGTTTTAATTCCTTGGTTCAATTGATTAATTTGGTACAAATATCCGAGTATCACCAAGCATGTTCGCTCATCTCTAAGAGGAGTATTGTTACCGTGTCATGCAGAAAGTCCAGTAAAAAGAACAAATATGGAGGCAGCAGACTGAGTATGGGGAATCACAAGGATAGAGAGTTTGTGTAGGTTTGGAATAGATGGGGATGGTGCTGGAAATGGGAGACGTCAAATGTGGCATTAACCAAATACCATGCAGTTTTATTGCCCTTTCTTGCTCTCACTTTGTAATGCTGTAAAACCACAGCAATTGAATAGCTTTATATAGCAATACCCTAGGTGCTGCTGCTCCGCTGGTTGATAAACCAACGTCAATATGTACCAATGGGAGAAATGCACATATGCTGAGCTGCTGGTAAGGAATTCACAGGATTATTCCCTAGTAAACTACAATCTATTTCTATTCATCTGCATTTTGTGAATTCCTTACCAGCAGTGCAGCACACCAACATTTCTTCCATTTGTTGTAAACTCTGCAGAAGAGTTCTGGCTGGAAAATGTCATTATGGTGGTCTGTGCGACATGGAAAAGATTGGGAAAGTGAATGACTCATCAGAAAGTATGTGTGCTATAAGTCAGTATTTATAACTTTATTGTAATAAAGGGTGTAACTAAAATAAGTGCAGGGGTTGTAGTTGTGGCACCCCAGGAGTTCGGGTACCACAGTAGTGCTGCTTTCCTCTCGGGGAGGGTAGTGCCATGCCTGGAGACAAGAGGGATCCCTTTGGCAGGTAAACTGTACATGCAACACATTCTAAATCCAGGCCAGAAGGAGGAGCTCTAAACCCGATACAAGGGGAACTTCCCGAATATACATCCTGGTCTGGAGGAGGAGTTCGACAGGCTGAAGCAGACAGTGAAGGTAGAGGAGTGATTAGGAGCTAAGAGGAGACTGTGATTGGGCCTCCTTATAGCTAAAGTGCAGAAACCGGGCAACGGGAGCCCGACGCTGCGTGGAACTGCAAGTCCCGCAACAGAATCGGAGGGCATAGGACTATACGTAAATTGCCCACACCCCACCCGAGTTACAGCAGCATTCTAGAGCCTGGAGTCACCGTGTCAGAGACCCCAAGAGAACGGCTCAAGTTGCCTCCCATGCATGTACTGTCCCAGGACTGGAGAAAAAAGGTACCTTGTAAGACAACCACAGGTAGCAAGGGACCAGAAGCTAGCGCTAAGTGGAAAGCTCCCAACCTGACCTGCTGAGGGGGTTTCCACCTGTCTTCAGGCTGCCTGGACTCCATCTACACTTGTTGCCGGTATCCTGGACTGTGGCCTGCTACCATCAGTAATCCAGGTAAAGACTGCAACCCTGTGTCCTCCGTTTATTTATAGAACAGAGTGGAGTCACGAATACAAACTTTATTACAAAGCCCCTTAAAAGACTTTTCCCTTTTAATTGAGTCCCAGGGCCACGGACCGAGTTGCAGCCACTGTGACATCCCCTTTAAGCGCGACCGGACCTGGTACCGAGTATCCCCATTGCCCTGGTGGGCGACTCACAGTCGCAGCTGGACCCTTTAGCCTGAAGGGGGAGCAAAACGAATTCTTTAGCTTGTATTACTGAGGCCTGGTTTGAAATTTTGCAATGAAGTTAATGGGCTTCAAGTTCCGCCACGGATTCTAATCTCTTGAAACACTTTGCAGAACTGGTATGTACCACCGTATGGTCACAATATGGTAGTAATATTGATCTTGTTTTTTGTATAGTGATTTTTTAATGTAGCAAATGCATGGTCATCTGCTTAGGTTCCCTTTTTGCCCACTGTGATTGGGGCGGCAGCATAGTTGCAAACATGGTTACCTAGGTTAGGGGCCCACTCCGATGAGTTTTGTCCCCCACTGTGCTGAACCCCTAGCTTTGCCTCTAGTTGTAATATTAATTGATGTTGGTTCTGCTGCTCTATTTATGTTTTGATGCTAGTTCTTGTATTGTCTTAGGCTATGTGCACACGTTCAGGATCTCTTGCAGAAATTTCCTGAGCAAAACCGGACATTTTCTGCAAGAAATTCACATGCGTTTTTTTTGCGTGTTTTTGTGCGTTTTTAACGTGTTTTTTTCTGGAGCTTCCCAATGCATTAAATAGCGGGAAAACAGAAAAAAATCCACAAAATTAATGAACATGCTGTGTTTTTTACTGCGATGCGTTGTTTTTCGTGGAAAAAAGGCATCATGTGCACAAAAATTGCGAAATGCATTCTAAATGATGGGATGCATAATGTATGTGTTATTGCGAAAAATGTGAAAAAAAGCAACGTGTGCACACAGCCTTAATGTACTGATAGTGGTTCTAGTGCCTTAATCTTGTAATAATGAAAATTCTGGTTCGGTACTGATGTATTCTTGATGGTTATGGTACTGTTTTCATCTACTTATACCAATTCAGATGCTGTATATATGGTGCTGCATTCATGTACTGATGGTGGCTTATAAGGGAAAATTGATATTGAAGGTCAAATTTCAAAAGGGAAGATAGCGTGGAGGCCAATTGTCATAAAAGGAATACCGTGGACACCAAATGTCATAAATGACAGAACAATGGTCTGACAATGATGGGTGTGGAGCCACTGGCCGGACTTACCCTGAGGGGTGTGACTAAGTGGCTATCTGGTCTTTACTAGAGCTTCTGATGGTGAGGATAGGGTTGGGCCATTGGGTAGCTACCAGATGCCGCTCCATGGCAGTGTCCAGACCTGCAGCAGCTGACCAATAGGTTGAGGCAAGGGTACGTGGTAAAGAGGGCACAGACAGAGACATAGTAAGATAGTCTGAGGTTGGGGCAGGCAGAACTGATTCAGAGTATAAAACTGAGGTAATACAGAATGTGTATACAAGCTGGGTTGTTAACAGGACAGAGAAACAAAAAAAGCACCTTGACTGGGAACTGCAAATTGAAACCATTGCTCAGGCAAAGAGGGTAGAGAAGAGCTGCCGAATATATCCTTTGTTGGCAGGGGATATTCTGTAGAAGAAGAACCCTGCAGGACACAGCAGGGTTAAATCACTGCAAAGTCTGCCTGCGCCTCCCTATATCCTAGTAGAGACAGCAGGAAGATGCAGCAGTGCTGGGATTGCTGCAAGTGGCAACTCAGCAAGAAGGCCTGACACAAGGAGAAGCAGAGCGGAGACAGCAGTGAGCAGGATCGTGCTGAATATACGTGCGAGTTACCGAAGTGATAAATTGTAATTATTTTGTCTATATTTTTTGTGTAGTGATTCTGTAACATATGAATAAATCCATAAAATAACCATTAAAGGTTTAGCCCCAAAACATTGTTTCATATTATCAGATATTGAATACCATTCTCTGTCACTGATATAAAAATTGTATAAATTAAGATCTTGTTAAAGTTTAGGTTTTCATAATTACACATTCAAAACATGTATAATTTAACATTTCTATATTCACTTTAATTTTGTATATAGAATAACTGATATAAAAATTGTTTAGTCTAAGAGTAATTTCACAAAGAGATTTTTTGCAGCATTTTTTCCGCATAAATAAATGCAGAGTTTTTGCCGTAAAAACAATGAGTACAGTACATTATGGACGTTTTTGATGCAAAAGAGCTACGAGAATTGACGCCATGGTTTACAAATAGAAAACAGCACACCATGTGAATTTTATAAATATCATTGCTTTTGCTACTACTGTACTACGTTGTATTTTTTCTGACCCCCCCAAAAAATAGCAAAAACACACATGAACAAGTCCTTAAGAAAATTGTTTCATATCATTAGATATAGAATACCATTTTCGACGCTGATATAAAAATTGTGCAATATTAAGATTTTGTTTAATTGCAGGCTGGCATAACTACACATTCAGAAAATGTACAATTCAAACTATGTAAAATTACTTTAACTTCATATATAATAAAATTGAAAACCAAAATCATAAATATTTAATTATAAAAAGTGGAAAATTGTTTTGAAAATCAAAGTACTTTTGGTAATGTACGGTAAAGTTTCCTTGTGTTTCACATAGAACGTAATGAGTTTACTCTCCAGGGAGTACAGATTGTCTAGGGATTTCATTTAATTTTCTTTATTTTGTTTCTTATAATATTAGTGTATTAGTGCATCTAATAACTGTGCACAAAAAGCTAAAGTAAAAAGAAAATCTAAGCACTTATTTTAAACAGTTAGATAATGTTATATCTATCTAAGGGACTTGTAATCAGTTACCAGACACTATAGGATCCTGACAATGGAGACTCCCCATAGGAATACTCTACTATATATATATATTGCCGCCTGCTGCAATATAGGTAGTTGATCATTGAGGCACACATCTGTCCTTCACGCTTCCATGCATCACTATGTACCTATATTCTCATTTCAAGATGAAATCAATGTTAATTTTTTCAGGAAATCTTACTGGTATCATATCTGCAAACTCATCTTTTGAGATTGATGAAATGGCACAAGGTGTAACTATTTTAATAATTATGTTGATCTCTTTTTTCATTTTCATCACTGTTGCAGGCAACAGTCTTGTCATTGTATGCTTTATCGAAGACAAGCGGCTTAGGAGCAGCAGTAACTTATACCTTTTAAATTTAGCAATTTGTGACTTTTTCATAGGTAAGTTATATTTATACATGTTTTTGCTTTATCTCATGCCTGTAGCAGAACTATGGTGGCAGGAGAACTATAGCTCGAGCAGAACTATAGTGGCAAGAGAACTATAGCTGTAGCAGAACTATGGTGGCAGGAGAGCTATAGCTCGAGCAGAACTATAGTGGCAAGAGAACTATAGCTGTAGCAGAACTATGGTGGCAGGAGAGCTATAGCTGTAGCAGAACTATGGTGGCAGGAGAGCTATAGCTGTAGCAGAACTATGGTGGCAGGAGAACTATAGCTCGAGCAGAACTATAGTGGCAAGAGAACTATAGCTGTAGCAGAACTATGGTGGCAGGAGAACTATAGCTGTAGCAGAACTATGGTGGCAGGAGAACTATAGCTGTAGCAGAACTATGGTGGCAGGAGAACTATAGCTGTAGCAGAACTATGGTGGCAGGAGAGCTATAGCTGTAGCAGAACTATGGTGGCAGGAGAACTATAGCTGTAGCAGAACTATGGTGGCAGGAGAACTATAGCTGTAGCAGAACTATGGTGGCAGGAGAGCTATAGCTGTAGCAGAACTATAGTGGCAGGAGAACTATAGCTCGAGCAGAACTATAGTGGCAAGAGAACTATAGCTGTAGCAGAACTATGGTGGCAGGAGAACTATAGCTGTAGCAGAACTATGGTGGCAGGAGAACTATAGCTGTAGCAGAACTATAGTGGCAGGAGAACTATAGCTCGAGCAGAACTATAGTGGCAAGAGAACTATTGCTGTAGCAGAACTATAGTGGCAGGAGAACTATAGCTGAAGCAGAACTATGGTGGCAGGAGAACTATAGCTGTAGCAGAACTATGGTGGCAGGAGAACTATAGCTGTAGCAGAACTATGGTGGCAGGAGAGCTATAGCTGTAGCAGAACTATGGTGGCAGGAGAACTATAGCTCGAGCAGAACTATAGTGGCAAGAGAACTATAGCTGTAGCAGAACTATGGTGGCAGGAGAACTATAGCTGTAGCAGAACTATGGTGGCAGGAGAACTATAGCTGTAGCAGAACTATGGTGGCAGGAGAGCTATAGCTGTAGCAGAACTATAGTGGCAGGAGAACTATAGCTCGAGCAGAACTATAGTGGCAAGAGAACTATAGCTGTAGCAGAACTATGGTGGCAGGAGAACTATAGCTGAAGCAGAACTATGGTGGCAAGAGAACTATAGCTGTAGCAGAACTATGGTGGCAGGAGAACTATAGCTGTAGCAGAACTATGGTGGCAGGAGAACTATAGCTGTAGCAGAACTATGGTGGCAGGAGAACTATAGCTGTAGCAGAACTATGGTGGCAGGAGAGCTATAGCTGTAGCAGAACTATGGTGGCAGGAGAACTATAGCTCGAGCAGAACTATAGTGGCAAGAGAACTATAGCTGTAGCAGAACTATGATGACAGGAGAACTATAGCTGTAGCAGAACTATGGTGGCAGGAGAACTATAGCTGAAGCAGAACTATGGTGGCAAGAGAACTATAGCTGTAGCAGAACTATGGTGGCAGGAGAACTATAGCTGTAGCAGAACTATGATGACAGGAGAACTATAGCTGAAGCAGAACTATGGTGGCAAGTGAACTATAGCTGTAGCAGAACTATGGTGGCAAGAGAACTATAGCTGAAGCAGAACTATGGTGGCAGGAGAACTATAGCTGAAGCAGAACTATGGTGGCAAGAGAACTATAGCTGTAGCAGAACTATGGTGGCAGGAGAACTATAGCTGTAGCAGAACTATGGTGGCAGGAGAGCTATAGCTGTAGCAGAACTATGGTGGCAGGAGAACTATAGCTCGAGCAGAACTATAGTGGCAAGAGAACTATAGCTGTAGCAGAACTATGATGACAGGAGAACTATAGCTGTAGCAGAACTATGGTGGCAGGAGAACTATAGCTGAAGCAGAACTATGGTGGCAAGAGAACTATAGCTGTAGCAGAACTATGGTGGCAGGAGAACTATAGCTGTAGCAGAACTATGGTGGCAGGAGAACTATAGCTGTAGCAGAACTATGGTGGCAGGAGAGCTATAGCTGTAGCAGAACTATGGTGGCAGGAGAACTATAGCTGAAGCAGAACTATGGTGGCAGGAGAACTATAGCTGTAGCAGAACTATGGTGGCAGGAGAACTATAGCTGTAGCAGAACTATGGTGGCAGGAGAGCTATAGCTGTAGCAGAACTATGGTGGCAGGAGAACTATAGCTCGAGCAGAACTATAGTGGCAAGAGAACTATAGCTGTAGCAGAACTATGATGACAGGAGAACTATAGCTGTAGCAGAACTATGGTGGCAGGAGAACTATAGCTGAAGCAGAACTATGGTGGCAAGAGAACTATAGCTGTAGCAGAACTATGGTGGCAGGAGAACTATAGCTGTAGCAGAACTATGATGACAGGAGAACTATAGCTGAAGCAGAACTATGGTGGCAAGTGAACTATAGCTGTAGCAGAACTATGGTGGCAAGAGAACTATAGCTGAAGCAGAACTATGGTGGCAGGAGAACTATAGCTGAAGCAGAACTATGGTGGCAAGAGAACTATAGCTGTAGCAGAACTATGGTGGCAGGAGAACTATAGCTGTAGCAGAACTATGGTGGCAGGAGAGCTATAGCTGTAGCAGAACTATGGTGGCAGGAGAACTATAGCTCGAGCAGAACTATAGTGGCAAGAGAACTATAGCTGTAGCAGAACTATGATGACAGGAGAACTATAGCTGTAGCAGAACTATGGTGGCAGGAGAACTATAGCTGAAGCAGAACTATGGTGGCAAGAGAACTATAGCTGTAGCAGAACTATGGTGGCAGGAGAACTATAGCTGTAGCAGAACTATGATGACAGGAGAACTATAGCTGAAGCAGAACTATGGTGGCAAGAGAACTATAGCTGTAGCAGAACTATGGTGGCAAGAGAACTATAGCTGAAGCAGAACTATGGTGGCAGGAGAACTATAGCTGAAGCAGAACTATGGTGGCAAGAGAACTATAGCTGTAGCAGAACTATGGTGGCAGGAGAACTATAGCTGTAGCAGAACTATTGCGGCAGGAGAGCTATAGCTGTTTTAATGGCACCAATTTTGTGTGCACACAATGTTTTGATTGCTTTGTATTGCATTTTTTTAGGAAAGTATCATGAGCGAAAAAAACAACAATTTTGGAGTTTTGTTTCTTTTTCTTTATGGCATTTTCCACATGGGTTACTTAATTTTATATTTGATAGAGTAGATTTTTTGGATTCCATATTAGTAACATAGTAACATAGTAACATAGTTAGTAAGGCCGAAAAAAGACATTTGTCCATCCAGTTCAGCCTATATTCCATCATAATAAATCCCCAGATCTACATCCTTCTACAGAACCTAATAATTGTATTATACAATATTATTCTGCTCCAGGAAGACATCCAGGCCTCTCTTAACCCATCAGTGCACCACAGCCGAGTCCGCTTCATAAAATTACTGCTGCCAGAGATTCACAAACTTAAATGGTTAACAGTAGAAATCAAAGCTGAGCTCCTGAGTCTTCTCCACACTTGCAAACTCCAGGGACCAACAGTTAAGACAATTTGGCCTATGGGGTTAAAAATAAAAATAAGTTCTAGGGAACTGTGGTACATGGATGAATCAGTTATAGTCTGTCGGTCCATATTGTACCTTTGTGTGTGTCTATTTTCATAGAGGGGTATTTAGATGTTTTTATTGTATCAAACTGTGAGGAAAAATTATTACCTGTTCTTCTAGATGCCAAATTATGGAGATAATCTCAGTAGATTAATTTCTTCTATTTAAAGCTGTATGAAGGCCCCAAATGGTGGATCATATAGTGCCTAGTTCTTAGCTCTAGTGCACAGATTTTTTGAGCTTTATAACAAAAAATAAAATTCTGCATGTGTATATAATCTTACTGTGAGTCCTTGGCTCTGTCTACATCTTGGTATATGCACTAACTAGAAGAGCCTTCATTAAACAATTGGCATACTCATTTTTAACTATGGTATATGCAATTTTACTTATGTCCTATGTAGTGGCCTACAGCAAAAACTTGTATATCATGTGATATATACCTTTCTACATTGCGCGCACGTTCGTACACTGTATGGCTATAGCGTGTCATGCCTGGAAGCCTCCCCTCAGTGTATATCTCTGTGTTATGGCACTGATAATATAACTGAGCCTTTTCCTTGCTCCATCTTTAGTAACTATTAATATTAATAATTGTAGATTGTGAGCCCTCGCGGGCAGGGTCCTCTCTCCTCCAGTACCAGTTGTGACTTTTATTGTTTAAGATTATTGTATTTGTTTTTTTATTATGTATACCTCTCCTCACATGTAAAGCGCCATGGAATAAATGGCGCTATAATATTAAATAATAATGACTATTAATGTCTTTTCACAGGAGCATTTTGCATTCCATTGTATGTGCCTTATATGTTCAATGGCGAGTGGAAGCTAGGAAAATTCCTCTGCAAGCTATGGCTGGTCGTCGACAATCTGATGTGCACAGCGTCAGCCTTTAATGTTGTTCTCATTAGTTATGATCGATTTCTGGCTGTCACTATGGCTGTAAGTATTGTCCTATTCTTTATTCTAGTATAGCATTGTTTTATGATAATAGTTCATATGACCCATAAACAATGGCCATGTAAGGGACGCACAGGCCGAGGAGAGTCTAAACACAAGTACAAAGGTTCCTTGGGAGATTAGGATTGTGTCCGCTCCAGCCACTTCCCTCTAGGGCAGAACATTTTTGACGGCACAGTAACCTAGAATTTTAAGTATAGATAAGGAACGGGTCAGTCCATTTTACAAAAATAAACTTAATTTTATTGTGGAACTTAAAGAAGCACTCTCATCAAAGTTTTTATCCCCTAATATATTGCAGTCATCATATTATACAGCACTGTGGACTTACAATTGCTCATTCTGCCTTTCTACCCAGCTAATTATTCTTTTTTCTCTGCTGTATGAAGAAACAGGATGTGTCTTGTCCCTGCATTTATCATCCCACTCTTCACCTCCCAATCCGGCTGCTCAGCTCATCCTCCCTGCAATAGACTTTTGCATCAACTCATGACTTGTACGTAGAAAAGTGACCTCCTGTTTCTCCATAGAGCTTAAAAGGATTCAGCTAGCTAGTGCTTGTAATGTAATGTCATAGAACTAATGGAAAACAGAAAAATTAACTGGGTAGAAGGGCAGAATGCACAATTGTAAGTACACAGTGATGTATAATATGATGACTGCAATATATTAAGAGGATAAAAATTTTGATGGGAGTGCTTCTTTAATGGTACTAACGTACAATCGGCAGCAGGTACATGACTGGTTCATTACATCTTCTGTTTCCAACAGAGACACATATATAGTGACTACAAATGGTGGCACATGTTGTAATGAAGTATTTCAGTTATATAGCTCCATCAACTTAGGCTCTCCATTCCAGCTAGCTTACCTTCCTGTTACAGCCCACTTTCTTCTGACCTGGCCAACCGAGTATTTCTTCACTAACACTTTCAGGTCTAGTCTACACGCAACCTATGTCCCCTTAATTTCCTGTGCTGTGCTGTAGTCCCCACTAGCTATACCTCCTGGACCTCCATCCCTGTACTGCTGAGGCTGAGCTCGCCTGCCGATTTTTCTGTTGTGCTCTCCGGAGCAGCAAGACTTACCTGCTGTAATGAGATCCAACAGCCACGTTTTTTATCCTGTTGCAGGCTTACTACCTATGCCTCTGTTGTTTCATACATACACAACCTGCTGCATAACTTGTCACACTCAGTGTGACTGATTCAATTAAATTCTCTAGAATTGCATACAAAGGTGAACCTGCGCTTCGAAGGAGGTGATGGAATAACTCGAATGCTTCCTCAAATAGTGTTTATAGAAATATACATTCAAAGCAGTACTAAATTGTGTGCTAGAGGATATAAAGAAACGTTTTTAAGCCTGCTGTTGCCTACTTAAATATGGCCATGCTTGTACCAAAGTGCAAGCGCATGTATACACTGGGAGGTTTTTTGCTGGCTAATATAGTTTCTTGAACTGAGCCTATAGGAATACTAAACAATAGAGATAAAATGGTGTTAATAGTAATTTACACCAGTACTAGCAATACCAACAAGGGCTAATATCTACAGTTAGTGTACTGGAAACAGGGATGTGATAACGCAGCAGTACTTGAGTAGCCTGCTGCATCTGGTAACTAAACATATAGTGTTTCTCTCCTTCTCTACCAGCACGTAGCGTGATACAGAATTGTGTTGGTTAAACAGTATGCTTATTCGCTTATATTATGATTAACCAGTTATATTCCAGTTAGTAATAATGCAGTGGAGTCATATTGGACAGATGAGTAATACAGATGAATTCATATACTGTAAGTGTATTGACATTTGCTTTTTGTAATAGACTACTGTAACAACTGTGTGAAGAATATTGGAGATATTATTTCATGCCACTCGTTTGTAGCCTATGTGGCAGGGGGCAAGCCTCAAGGGCTATGAGTAACAGATTTCACTCCTTGAGTCAGGTCAGAGCAAAACAAAAGGCTTGCTGACCATGTCAATTCCATGTGGTTGAAATTGCTTAGTTGAGTCAGCTATGATTCCATGATGAGTTATGGAGATACTATACATCCTAGCCGTACATCGCGTATATTTTCGAGATCCCCAGAACATGGCGAGCGCCTAACTGGGTCTTGACTCGTTTCAGCATCCAGGGTATGGAGATGCATAGAACAGCCAGTAGAAACCAGATAGCAAAGCTGTGTTTGGTCTTAACGCGTAGCAGGGGCGTAGCAGGGTCCTGGCTGGATCTGATGGTGCCAGAACCGCCACCCTAGGACCATTCAGAAAGGCGTTATGATCTTTCATAGGTTTTGGAGTTTACAGCTGCAGAGGCCAGGAAGGGAATGACCCAAAAGGGATAAAGGCTAATGTATGGCCATGTGGTCCATTTCTCTGTTATGCATGCGGTGCACTTCGGAAGTGGGGTCCATGTCGAATAACGTGCTGAGAAGGGACCAAGTAGACAGCTGGCATCCCATGCCACCTGTGGCCGAGCGCACCCATGACATAACATCACCTGGTAATTGACATATATGCATCTTATTTCTTTTGTCCTACTAATATCTATATCTTTGCTTCACTGGTGCTAGTGAAAGCCTAGTCTCTCAGCCTGTCAGGGTTGTGAGCGAGGGTTGTGCCATGTCAATGACTGCATGGGCCACATCCTATCACTCCCCATGTCTACCTGGACTTGTGTGAAAAGGGTGGGTGTGTAAAATTGCACCAAGCTGACCTTACCCATCCTCAGTTGCTGCAGAACATCATATTGGTGCAAGTGAGGAGACCATGCCAGTAAGTAACAGTGACATCAGGCAAGGTGTGGGTTCGTCAATTGTTGTGTCAGCGGACGGATTCTGCGTGATTTCTCTGGTGTCATCCTTCACAGACCCATTCTTTACTTGTTTTAGTAGCTGCATATTGCCCCTGTGCTTGTGCACACTCTTTGCTTTATGTTCTACATGTATTTCAAGGCTAAAAAAAAACACTGCATTTTACACTACCATCAAAGTGAATGAGATTTCTGAAATCTCTTGCACAGGCTGCTTATTCTTTCCTTGCGGATTTGAACCATCAAAGTGATTTTTTACAATCTGCAGCATGTCAATTCTTTCAGAGTTTTTGCCGCTTTTTTATACCCAGCTAAATTAATTGTAGAAATGGATCAAAAATGCCGATAAAAACAGGCAAAAATACACGTTTTACGCAGCATTTTTCCTGCCATCACTCTGGATTTTTCTGCAGACAATAATAATGCCTATTATATACGTGTAAATGTTCTTGTCTTCTGTTGTTTAGGTTGCATATCACACTCAGCGGCAACAGCATTACAAAACAGTACTTAAGATGGCTGCAGTCTGGATACTGTCATCTCTCGTATACAGCCCAGCTATTCTTCTCTGGGACTATTTCAATAGTGATGACTCCTTTCCCGAGGAACTCTGTCTCCCTTCATACTTCAACAGCTGGCACTTTCTGCTGGTGGCTTCCTCTTTTGACTTTTTACTTCCTCTGTTAAGTATTTCATTTTTTAACCTGAGCATCTATTGGAATATTAAGATACGAAGCAAAAAGAAAAGAGAATCTTCAGTTTTCACAATTTGCTCAACTAAAGAAGAAATCTTACAGATACCGTATATTGCACCAGAAGGGTTCATTCACCCTGATCAAAATGGTTTAAGATTACCAAAAATCAAAATAGCTGCTAAACCATGTCCTCACTTATCTTCTAAGAAGACAGAACCTAATAGATCACAAAGTGTCAGTGCACCACCGAGTAATATTCACATTATTAAGTTATCCCACGACAAAAAAATTGCCAAATCATTGTTTATTTTGGTTTGTGTCTTCTGTATTTGTTGGGCGCCTTACTCACTCCTTATGACCATTCGGGCTGCCTGCCATGATTACTGCATTGCCTCTTATTGGTATCAAATTACATTTTGGTTGCTGTGGATTAACTCCTCAATTAATCCCATTCTTTACCCTTTGTGCCATTCAAGTTTTAGGAGCGCTTTTATCAAAGTCATTTCCAAATATGCACAAATTGTGAAATAATTCTTGTTCTAATTTTGCAAGACCTTCCTTCTGGGGTCCAAACAAAAGAATTGTGTAGTTATTCGTGCCTTTATGGGCTCATTTCCACTTGCAAGGAAAACGGACGAGTGCAATCCGATAAAAAATCGGATTGAACTCGTACCAGTGTTATTCAATAGGTGTCTTTTCATTTGCGATTTTTTTTCTCAGCTGAATTCGGACTGAGAAAAAAATCGCAGCATGCTGCGTATTGCTGCGATTCTCGGACGAGTCAATGGGTGCGAGAAAAAAAACGCATGGAATACGGACCATCTATATTCCATCCATTTTTTACAGATACCTTACCATTCTGTGGCATAGAACACTGTAAATAGTCCTGTAAATGATTGTATAAAAATAGTTGCAGAGAAAAAAAACGGATTGCAAACGGATGTCATACGGGTGTAAAACGGATGGTGCGATTAAAAAATCGCACTGAACTCGCATGACAAACGCATACTTTTCATCCCTTTTTTTTCGGTCCAGATTACGGACCGTTTTTTTTCTCGCAAGTGGAAATGAGCCCTAAGACAGAATTGTTCTGTTTCAGAGAAGGTGGACTGTAATACACTCGAATAAAGAAATCTGTCATTAAACAGCTACAAACACTCTATAGAAGAGTTATATATGATGGATGTTAAATAAAAGTGCAGAATTTTTAGAAAAAATCTAAAGATTTATTTTTACTACGTTTCACCATGTCATGCTACAGGTCAAATAATAATTTTGTTTTGACCTTTGGGATGTGTATAATCCCAATCGCCCTGTTAGCGTCTTGATATTTTCACCTCCCCTATTTCCTTTTACTACTGTTACTACAGGTACCTTTTGGTATTGTATTGTTATTCTCATTTCTTCCACACGTACAAGCCTGGCAGTCAGGCTACCTCTGGTGAGCACATGGGGGGCTGTGAGGCCCTCAAAAGAAATGCCACCCCACACCATTACTGACCCACTGCTAAACCGGTCATGCTGAAGGATGTTGCAGGCAGCAGATTGCTCTCCACGGCGTCTCCAGATTCTGTCACGTCTGTCACATGTGCTCAGTGTGAACCTGCTTTCATCTGTGAAGAGCACAGGGCGCCAGTAGTGAATTTGCCAATCCTGTTCTGTGGCAAATGCAAATCATCCTGCACGGTGTTGGGCTGTGAGCACAACCCCCATCTGTGGACGTCGGGCACTCAGACCATCCTCATGGAGTCGATTTCTAACCATTTATGCAGACACATGCACATTTGTGGCCTGCTGGAGGTTATTTTGCAGGGCTCTGGCAGTGCTCCTCCTGTTCCTCCTTGCACAAAGGCTGAGGTAGTGGTCCTGCTGCTGGGTTGTTGCCCTCCTACAGCCCCCTCCATGTCTCTTGGTGTACTGGCCTGTCTTCTGGTAGCGCCTCCAACCTCTTGATACTACGCTGACAGACACAGCAAACCTTCTTGCCACTGCTCGCATTGATGTACCATCCTGGATGAGCTGCACTACCTGAGCCACTTGTGTGGGTTGTAGAGCCATCTAATACTGCCACGAGTGTGAAAGCACAACCAACATTCAAAAGTTACCAAAACATCAGCCAGAAAACATTGATAATGAGATGTGGTCTGTGGTCCCCACCTGCAGAACCACTCCTTTATTGAGTGTGTCTTGATAATTGCCAATAAATTCCATCTGTTGTCTGTTGTCTGTTGCATGTGAAATTGATTGTCAAACAGTGTTGCTTCCTAAGTGGACAATTTGATTTCACAGAAGTTTGATTTACTTGGAGTTAAGTGTTCCCTTTATTTTTTTGAGCGGTATATTATATATATATATATATATATATATATATATATTTTTTTTTTTATTATTTTCTTTTTATGGTAGAGCAGCTCACTTGGCTAGACACAGAGGTATAACCGGAACACTATCTCTTTAAGAAAAGACTTGGTTATTGTAGATAGCATAAACCAAGCTTGGGAAAGTAAACATGGTCCTTTGGGCAAAACAGAAAAACAAATAAACAAAAAGAATCAGTCCTTTTCCTAGTGCGGGTCAGCTCGCTCACATGTAGCAATGTCCACGATTCAGGTTTAGCACACACTTTCCTGAAGTGCTCTCTCTCCAGGCCAACACTGAACACTGAAAGCTCTGACAGCCAGCCATTTAAGCCCAGACCATGCGACTCCTCCATCATGTGATTGATCACATAATCTCAACATCACACAGGTCCTGTCAGGGCACTGCAGGAGGAGATACGGTGGACCCATTCCCAGCCGCTCTATGGAAGTCCACTAAAACCAGCCCATAACATAACTCTCATTTAATCCTCTCAACAAGTAGTGTGCTGGATGAAACTACTCTGGTTTTACATCACTGACGCAATCATGCACAGTGATACGTATCTCCCCTCCATCACTTTACCAATGACTCTGTCACATATCCCCCCTCTACCCAACGCCAGGTGTTTTTGCACCTTCACTGACTAAGCAGGGGACTCTGGACATTGCATCTGCATTCCCATGCAACCTCCCTGGCCTGTGCTCCACATGGAAAATGATGTCCTGGAGCACCAGAAACCACCTAGTTACCCAGACATTCTTCTCCTTTCCGCCACGCATCTCAGGGGTGCATGATCAGATATTAGCCTGAACCTTCAGCCTAATAGGTAATATCTTAGGGTGTTGATTGCCTACTTAATGGCCAAGCACTTTTTCTCCACTATGGCATAGGTCTTCTCACAGGAGGAGAGTTTCCTACTCAGGTATAGGACTGGGTGTTACCTGGGAAAGCACAGCTCCTAAACCGACTTCGGAAGCATCCATCTGGAGCACAAACTCCTTTGTGAAGTCTGGTGTGACCAAGACTGGTTGTTAGCACAGGACGAGTTTCAACTCCTGGAATGCCATCTCCACATCAGAGGACCATTTGACCATTGTCAACTTTGTGCCCTTGAGAAGGTCAGTCAGGGGGCAGCTACCATGGCGAAGTTCGGGATAAATCGCTGATAATATCCCACAAAACCAAGGAACCCCCTGACCTACTTTTTGGAGACTGGTTGTGGCCACTTTTGGATTGAGTCCGCTTTGTCTATTTGTAGCTTTATCTCACCCCTTCCAACGATGTAGCCCAAGTACTTCACGTCCTCTTTCTCGAGGGATAACTTATTTGGGCTTACTGTTATGTTTGCTAATGACAGGTGTTATGAAGGCAATCCAGAAACACAGTGTGCTTAGCGATCAGAGCGCACACAGTGATCTGACAAATACCCAAAAATACAAGAACGAGCTCTGAGACGTGGAAACTCTGTAGACTGTACACCTGATCCTATCCTAAACACAACTAAAAGCGGCTGTGGATTGCGCCTAACAACTACCTAGGCAACTCGGCACAGCCTAAGAAACTAGCTAGCCTGAAGATAGAAAAATAGGCCTGACTTGCCCCAGAGAAATTCCCCAAAGGAAAAGGCAGCCCCCCACATATAATGACTGTGAGTAAGATGAAAAGACAAAACATAGGGATGAAATAGATACAGCAAAGTGGGGCCCGATATTCTAGGACAGAGCGAGGACAGTAAAGCGAACTTTGCAGTCTACAAAAAACCCTAAAGCAAAACCACGCAAAGGGGGCAAAAAAAACCCCACCGTGCCGAACTAACGGCACGGCGGTACACCCTTTGCGTCTCAGAGCTTCCAGCAAAACAAAAGACAAGCTGGACAGGAAAAAAGCAACAAAAAAGCAAAAAGCACTTAGCTATACAGAGCAGCAGGTCACAGGAACAATCAGGAGAAGCTCAGATCCAACACTGAAACATTGACAAGGAGCAAGGATAGCAGCATCAGGCGGAGTTAAGTAATGAAGCAGTTAACGAGCTCACCAGAACACCTGAGGGAGGAAGCTCAGAAGCTGCAGTACCACTTGTGACCACAGGAGTGAATTCAGCCACAGAATTCACAACAGTACCCCCCCCTTGAGGAGGGGTCACCGAACCCTCACCAGAGCCCCCAGGCCGACCAGGATGAGCCGCATGAAAGGCACGAACAAGATCGGAAGCATGAACATCAGAGGCAAAAACCCAGGAATTATCTTCCTGAGCATAACCCTTCCATTTAACCAGATACTGGAGTTTCCGTCTAGAAACACGAGAATCCAAAATCTTCTCCACAATATACTCCAATTCCCCCTCCACCAAAACCGGGGCAGGAGACTCAACAGATGGAACCATAGGTGCCACGTATCTCCGCAACAACGACCTATGGAATACATTATGTATGGAAAAGGAGTCTGGGAGGGTCAAACGAAAAGACACAGGATTGAGAACCTCAGAAATCCTATACGGACCAATAAAACGAGGTTTAAATTTAGGAGAGGAAACCTTCATAGGAATATGACGAGAAGATAACCAAACCAGATCCCCAACACGAAGTCGGGGACCCACACGGCGTCTGCGATTAGCGAAACGTTGAGCTTTCTCCTGGGACAAGATCAAATTGTCCACTACCTGAGTCCAGATCTGCTGCAACCTATCCACCACAGAATCCACACCAGGACAGTCCGAAGACTCAACCTGTCCTGAAGAGAAACGAGGATGGAACCCAGAATTGCAAAAAAATGGAGAAACCAAGGTAGCCGAGCTGGCCCGATTATTAAGGGCGAACTCAGCCAACGGCAAAAAGGACACCCAATCATCCTGGTCTGCAGAAACAAAACATCTCAGATATGTTTCCAAGGTCTGATTGGTTCGTTCGGTCTGGCCATTAGTCTGAGGATGGAAAGTCGAGGAAAAGGATAGGTCAATGCCCATCCTACCACAAAAGGCTCGCCAAAACCTTGAAACAAACTGGGAACCTCTGTCAGAAACAATATTCTCAGGAATGCCATGCAACCGAACCACATGCTGAAAGAACAAAGGTACCAAATCAGAGGAGGAAGGCAATTTAGCCAAGGGCACCAGATGGACCATTTTAGAAAAGCGATCACAGACCACCCAAATGACTGACATCTTTTGAGAAACGGGAAGGTCAGAAATGAAATCCATCGAAATATGTGTCCAAGGCCTCTTTGGGACCGGCAAGGGCAAAAGCAACCCACTGGCACGAGAACAGCAGGGCTTAGCCCTAGCACAAATCCCACAGGACTGCACAAAAGTACGTACATCCCGTGACAGAGATGGCCACCAGAAGGATCTAGCCACTAACTCTCTGGTACCAAAGATTCCAGGATGACCAGCCAACACCGAACAATGAAGTTCAGAGATAAGTTTATTAGTCCACCTATCAGGGACGAACAGTTTCTCTGCTGGACAACGATCAGGTTTATTCGCCTGAAATTTTTGCAGCACCCGCCGCAAATCAGGGGAGATGGCAGACACAATGACTCCTTCCTTGAGGATACCCGCTGGCTCAGATAAACCCGGAGAGTCGGGCACAAAACTCCTAGACAGAGCATCCGCCTTCACATTTTTAGAGCCCGGAAGGTACGAAATCACAAAGTCGAAGCGGGCAAAAAATAACGACCAACGGGCCTGTCTAGGATTCAAGCGCTTGGCAGACTCGAGATAAGTCAAGTTCTTATGATCAGTCAATACCACCACGCGATGCTTAGCTCCTTCAAGCCAATGACGCCACTCCTCGAATGCCCACTTCATGGCCAGCAACTCTCGATTGCCCACATCATAATTACGCTCAGCGGGCGAAAACTTCCTGGAAAAGAAAGCACATGGTTTCATCACTGAGCAATCAGAACCTCTCTGTGACAAAACCGCCCCTGCTCCAATCTCAGAAGCATCAACCTCGACCTGGAACGGAAGAGAAACATCTGGCTGACACAACCCAGGGGCAGAACAAAAACGACGCTTCAACTCCTGAAAAGCTTCCACAGCAGCAGAAGACCAATTAACCAAATCAGCACCCTTCTTGGTCAAATCGGTCAATGGTTTGGCAATGCTAGAAAAATTACAGATGAAGCGACGATAAAAATTAGCAAAGCCCAGTAACTTTTGCAGACTTTTCAGAGATGTCGGCTGAATCCAATCCTGGATGGCTTGGACCTTAACTGGATCCATCTCGATAGTAGAAGGGGTAAAGATGAACCCCAAAAATGAAACTTTCTGCACACCGAAGAGACACTTTGATCCCTTCACAAACAAAGAGTTAGCACGCAGGACCTGAAAAACCATTCTGACCTGCTTCACATGAGACTCCCAATCATCTGAGAAGATCAAAATGTCATCCAAGTAAACAATCAGGAATTTATCCAGATACTCACGGAAGATGTCATGCATAAAAGACTGAAACACAGATGGAGCATTGGCAAGTCCGAACGGCATCACTAGATACTCAAAATGACCCTCGGGCGTATTGAATGCAGTTTTCCATTCATCTCCTTGCCTGATTCTCACCAGATTATACGCACCACGAAGATCTATCTTAGTGAACCAACTAGCCCCCTTAATCCGAGCAAACAAGTCAGATAACAATGGCAAGGGATACTGAAATTTAACAGTGATCTTATTAAGAAGGCGGTAATCAATACACGGTCTCAGCGAACCATCCTTCTTGGCTACAAAGAAGAACCCTGCTCCCAGTGGTGATGACGATGGGCGAATATGTCCCTTCTCCAGGGATTCCTTCACATAACTGCGCATAGCGGCGTGTTCGGGCACGGATAAATTAAATAATCGACCTTTAGGGAATTTACTACCAGGAATCAAATTGATAGCACAATCACAATCCCTATGCGGAGGTAGAGCATCGGACTTGGGCTCTTCAAATACATCCTGATAATCAGACAAGAACTCTGGGACCTCAGAAGGGGTGGATGACGAAATCGACAAAAATGGAACATCACCATGTACCCCCTGACAACCCCAGCTGGATACCGACATGGAATTCCAATCCAATACTGGATTATGGGTTTGTAGCCATGGCAACCCCAACACGACTACATCATGCAGATTATGCAACACCAGAAAGCGAATAACTTCCTGATGTGCAGGAGCCATGCACATGGTCAGCTGGGCCCAGTATTGAGGTTTATTCTTGGCCAAAGGTGTAGCATCAATTCCTCTCAATGGAATAGGACACCGCAAAGGCTCCAAGAAAAACCCACAACGTTTAGCATAATCCAAATCCATCAGATTCAGGGCAGCGCCCGAATCCACAAACGCCATGACAGAAAACGACGACAAAGAGCATATCAAGGTAATGGACAGAAGGAATTTGGACTGTACAGTACCAATGACGGCAGACCTAGCGGACCGCTTAGTGCGCTTAGGACAATCAGAAATAGCATGAGTGGAATCACCACAGTAGAAACACAGACCATTCAGACGTCTGTATTCCTGCCGTTCAACTCTAGTCATAGTCCTATCGCACTGCATAGGCTCAGGTTTAACCTCAGGCAGTACCGCCAAATGGTGCACAGATTTACGCTCGCGCAAGCGTCGACCGATCTGAATGGCCAAAGACAAAGACTCATTCAAACCAGCAGGCATAGGAAATCCCACCATGACATCCTTAAGAGCCTCAGAGAGACCCTTTCTGAACAAAGCTGCCAGCGCAGATTCATTCCACTGAGTGAGTACTGACCATTTCCTAAATTTCTGACAATATACTTCTATATCATCCTGACCCTGACACAAAGCCAGCAAATTTTCTCAGCCTGATCCACTGAATTAGGCTCATCGTACAGCAATCCGAGCGCCAGGAAAAACGCATCGACACTACTCAATGCAGGGTCTCCTGGCGCAAGAGAAAATGCCCAGTCTTGAGGGTCGCCGCGCAAAAAAGAAATAATAATCAAAACCTGTTGAATAGGATTACCAGAAGAATGAGGTTTCAAGGCCAGAAATAGCTTACAATTATTTTTGAAACTTAGAAACTTAGTTCTATCTCCAAAAAACAAATCAGGAATAGGAATTCTTGGTTCTAACATAGATTTCTGATCAATAGTATCTTGAATTATTTGTACATTTATAACGAGATTATCCATTGAAGAGCACAGACCCTGAATATCCATGTCCACACCTGTGTCCAGAATCACCCAAATGTCTAGGGGAAAAAAAAAAGTGAACACAGAGCAGAAAAAAAAAAAAATGATGTCAGAACTTTTTCTTTCCCTCTATTGAGAATCATTAGTTTGGCTCCTTGTACTGTTATGTTTGCTAATGACAGGTGTTATGAAGGCAATCCAGAAACACAGTGTGCTTAGCGATCAGAGCGCACACAGTGATCTGACAAATACCCAAAAATACAAGAACGAGCTCTGAGACGTGGAAACTCTGTAGACTGCACACCTGATCCTATCCTAAACACAACTAAAAGCGGCTGTGGATTGCGCCTAACAACTACCTAGGCAACTCGGCACAGCCTAAGAAACTAGCTAGCCTGAAGATAGAAAAATAGGCCTGACTTGCCCCAGAGAAATTCCCCAAAGGAAAAGGCAGCCCCCCACATATAATGACTGTGAGTAAGATGAAAAGACAAAACGTAGGGATGAAATAGATACAGCAAAGTGGGGCCCAATATTCTAGGACAGAGCGAGGACAGTAAAGCGAACTTTGCAGTCTACAAAAAACCCTAAAGCAAAACCACGCAAAGGGGGCAAAAAAAAACCCACCGTGCCGAACTAACGGCACGGCGGTACACCCTTTGCGTCTCAGAGCTTCCAGCAAAACAAAAGACAAGCTGGACAGGAAAAAAGCAGCAAAAAAGCAAAAAGCACTTAGCTATACAGAGCAGCAGGTCACAGGAACAATCAGGAGAAGCTCAGATCCAACACTGAAACATTGACAAGGAGCAAGGATAGCAGCATCAGGCGGAGTTAAGTAATGAAGCAGTTAACGAGCTCACCAGAACACCTGAGGGAGGAAGCTCAGAAGCTGCAGTACCACTTGTGACCACAGGAGTGAATTCAGCCACAGAATTCACAACAGCTTATGGTAAACCTCGCTTTCCTTAGTGCATCGAGTACCGCCTGGACCTTCTGCAGGTGACTTCCCCAATATGGGCTGAAGATCACGATGTCGTCCAAGTAATCGGCGGCATATGGATAGCACTATTATTATTCTGCCACAGTATGGATTTAAGTTCCTTTCCACCCAGGAGCCAGGTGGCCACTACAGTGGGTCAGCCATTTTAGGAAACCTCACCATCATTCTATAAAAGGGAATGTTATTTGGATGATTAGTTAACTTGAAAGGTTAACACTCATGTCTCCAATCGCTCCCATACAAAGGTACATAATTAGAGATAGCTGCATACAGAATAATACAAGTCTAATAGAAACATAGATATTGGCCATGCTGATTTCTGTGGTTCACTAGGCCAAAATATGTATGTGGTTGGTCAATGCATGTTATGCACTTGACATCCTTACATGCATAGTGATTCCTCATGTGGAATAATCAGTAAACACAAGTGCACTGTACCATGAGGTAAAAGTGTATTTGAGAAACTAACAAGCCAACAAAATAGACGTATGTTGGGAGCAAGCATTACAATTTAATTCGTAAACACTTTTTGGAAAAAAAAACAACAACAATAAGTTTGATGAACATTGTAATAAGGAATTGGTTGTTTTTGGAAAACAACAAGAGCTTGCAAGAAAGCAGTCTTTAATTTTCCAAAAACAACTTAAAGGGACCCTGTCGGCACAGGATGACTGTTCAAAGTCCTGCCGCTGACAATAATCTAAGTACACCTTCACATCCGCTTGCTTTCCCTCAGTCTCCACCTCTCCTGTTTGACAGCTCTGGCTTCTCAGGGCTAGAGAAGGGAGAAGAAAGATGGAAAACAAGCAGGTGGGAAGGGGTATATAAATGATTGGCCTCATCCTGAAGCAAGTGGCTGTACTTGATTTAAACAGTCATTCTGTGCATACAGAGTCCCTTTAAGCTTTCAACCCATGTCAAGGGTCGTCCATGTATTGCAAGTCCCAAACTACGTTTAAAAAATAATTTAAAAAATTGGCCAAATGTGACTGTTTCCAGCTAAACTACACAATAATTATTCCCCTCCATTTGCATGGTACGCAACCCTCTGGGGAAAGAAAGATAGTCAGCAAGAATATCCCTGACTCTAAGACCAGAGGGACCTGCTTGGGTGCCATGCTGTGTGCCTTGTGTTAATGGCACCTTGGATGCTCTCATATTTTCCACATCATCCAAGGATGTATTAGGAATCTGTAAAGTAGCTGAGAGGGGGAGTCATGACTGAACTGCTGTCCTGTTACGCTCTGGCACTTTACAGGAAAACAGTGTCCCAGTGTGCTCTCAGGTATGAGGTGCATCACACTCACTTATAGACCTCTAGCCTCCGAACTTATAGGCCGCAAGCCTCTCCAAGCCACCATCTTCAGGAGCTGCCACACACAACTCAGGGAATACCAAGTTTATTTCAACAAGCAAATGTTTACTGGATAGTTAAAGTTAATCAGATGGTATCATGGTATCATAGAGCACAACACATCTTCAGCCCTGCCATTCGTTCCTCCTGGATTATCACTGGATTATCTTTATTTCCTATCCAGTTCCGCAGTGCACCTGGGATTTTCTACATTTCCTTCACACGGTTCCATGTCCATCTTTCCCTGTATGGAAGAGAACACAATGCACCCTTTAGCCTCCATACATGGTTTTGAGCTCCTAACGTTACCGGAATATCCGCACAGGATTCTAGTACAGCCTCCCACTACCTTGAAGGTTAGGTACATGTTGGCACTAGCAGCCCACTGCACTTGAACTTGTCCTTGTTACTGTACTTGCCTATCTGAGTCAATACCAAAAAGTGCCTGCTTTTCACTAGCATTAGCTCCTTCCCACTGTGGGCTAACCTCAAGAATTAACTGTGTCTTATCCTACACCTAACTACAGTTACTATCCTATAATAGTATATACTAAGTCTATTATCCTTATCTTATGTCCTATCCTTATACTGTACACTGTCACATGTCCTATATACATCTGCCACGTAATATACATACTATACTTCACATTACTATAGTACTTGGTGTCATGTAAAATGTGAAATATATACAGCTCTGGCAAAAATTAAGAGACCACCACATCAAATCTCTGTCATGGACAGCCCAATCTCATAGTAACATAGTAACATAGTTAGTAAGGCCGAAAAAAGACATTTGTCCATCCAGTTCAGCCTATATTCCATCATAATAAATCCTCAGATCTACGTCCTTCTACAGAACCTAATAATTGTATGATACAATATTGTTCTGCTCCAGGAAGACATCCAGGCCTCTCTTGAACCCCTCGACTGAGTTCGCCATCACCACCTCCTCAGGCAAGCAATTCCAGATTCTCACTGCCCTAACAGTAAAGAATCCTCTTCTATGTTGGTGGAAAAACCTTCTCTCCTCCAGACGCAAAGAATGCCCCCTTGTGCCCGTCACCTTCCTTGGTATAAACAGATCCTCAGCGAGATATTTGTATTGTCCCCTTATATACTTATACATGGTTATTAGATCGCCCCTCAGTCGTCTTTTTTCTAGACTAAATAATCCTAATTTCGCTAATCTATCTGGGTATTGTAGTTCTCCCATCCCCTTTATTAATTTTGTTGCCCTCCTTTGTACTCTCTCTAGTTCCATTATATCCTTCATGAGCACCGGTGCCCAAAACTGGACACAGTACTCCATGTGCGGTCTAACTAGGGATTTGTACAGAGGCAGTATAATGCTCTCATCATGTGTATCCAGACCTCTTTTAATGCACCCCATGATCCTGTTTGCCTTGGCAGCTGCTGCCTGGCACTGGCTGCTCCAGGTAAGTTTATCATTAACTAGGATCCCCAAGTCCTTCTCCCTGTCAGATTTACCCAGTGGTTTCCCATTCAGTGTGTAATGGTGATATTGATTCCTTCTTCCCATGTGTATAACCTTACATCTGTATCTCCAGACCTGAACCCCATTGAAAACCTCTGGAATGTAATCAAGAGGATGATGGATAGTCACAAGCCATCAAACAAACAAGAACTGCTTACATTTGTGTGAATGACTGGTGGAAAGCATTCCAAGACTAAAAATGATTGAATGATTAAAAATCATGATTATTCCACAAAATATTGATTTCTGTACTCTTCCTGAGTTAAAACATTAATAGTGTTGTTTCTAAATGATTATAAACTTGTTTTCTTTGCATTATTAGAGATCTGAACGAACTGAGTTTTTAAAAAAAAATTTGACTATTTTTCTTTGTCAGAAAAAAAAATACAAAATTTATTGCTTGGAAATTTGGAGACATGTTGTCAGAAGTTTATAGAATAAAAGAACAATTTACATTTTACTCAAAAATATACCTATAAAGAGAAAAATCAGACAAACTGAACATTTTGCAGTGGTCTCTTTATTTTTGCCAGAGCTGTATATACAGGTGCAAAATTAGAATATCATCAAAAAGTTAATTTATTTCAGTTCTTCAATACAGAAAGTGAAACTCATATTATATAGAGTCATTATAAACAGAGTGATCTATTTCAAGTGTTTTTCTCTGTTAATGTTGATGATTATGGCTTACAGCTTATGAAAATCCAAAAGTCATTATCTCAGTAAATTAGAATAATTAACAAAAAAAACACCTCAAGAGCTTCCTAAGCATTTAAAAAGGTCCCTTAGTCTGTTTCAGTAGGCGCACGATCATGGGGAAGACTACTGACTTTGACATTGACACACTCCGCAAGGAGGGTAAGCCACAAAGGGTCATTGTTAAAGAAGCTGGCTGTTCACAGAGTTCTATATCCAAACATATTAATGCCTAGAAAGGATTGTTAAGAAAAGGCCACAAAGATTCACAAAGAGTAGACTGCTGCTGGAGTCATTGCTTCAAGAGCCACCACACGCAGATGTATCCAGGACTTGGGCTACAAGTGTCGCATTTCTTGTGTCAAGCCACTCATGACCAATAGACAAGGCCAGAAGCTTCTTTCCTGGGCCAAGGACAAAAAGAACTGGACTGTTGCTCAGTGGTCCAAGGTGTTGTTTTCAGATTAAAGTAAATTTTGCATTTAATTTGGAAATCAAGGTCCCAGGGTCTGGAGGAAGAGTGGAGAGGCACCCAATCCAAGCTGCTTGAGGTCTAGTGTGAAGTTTCCACAATCAGTGATGGTTTGGGGAGCCATGTCATCTGCTGGTGTAGGTCCACTGTATTTTATCAAGACAAAAGTCATTGCAGTCTTTTACCCGGAAATGTTAGAGCACTTCATGCTTCCCTCTGCCGACAAGCTTTTTGGAGGTGCAAATTTCATTCTCCAGAAGGACTTGGCACCTGTCCACATTGCCAAAAGTACCAAAACCTGGTTTAAAAACAACAGTATCACTGTGCGTGATTGGCCAGCAAACTCGCCTGACTTTAACCCCATAGAGAGCCTATGGGGTACTGACAAGAGGAAGAAGAGAGACACCAGACCCAACAATGCAGATGAGCTGAAGGCTGCTATCAAAGCAACCTGGGCTTCCATAACACCTCAGCAATGCCACAGGCTGATCGCCACCATGCCGTGCCACATTGATGCAGTAATTGATGCCAAAGGAGCCCCGACCAAGTATTGAGTGCATTTACTGAATATACATTTCAGTAGGCCAACATTTCTTATTTAAAATCCTATTTTCAAGCCGGTGTTATAAAGTATTCTAATTTACTGAGATAATGACTTTTGGATATTCATTGGCTGTAAGCCATAATCATCAAAGTTAGCAGAAATAAACACTTGAAATAGATCACTCTGAATGGAATGACTAGTCTGGGGAAACAAACGCCCCCATCAACTGCACAAAATTTTTATTTGCTTATTAAAAACGGACTTTAGAAATACTTTTTGCAAATATCTGGTAATGTGTCAAGCAGTATAAAAGGGACTGTTAGGTCTCCTTATGACCAGCATTGTTATATCCCTTCATAATTATCCTGCCTATCAGGTTCCTTTTAAGTTGCTAGATATTTTTAAAGCTACAGTCAGGAAGAAGACCAGCTGTTTGTTTGACAATATATGCAGATGTTCTTATTATGTGGGAGTTTTCTTTTAAGCAAAAATGATTAACACAATGACTATGTGCTGAAGATATCTTTAGACACTGGAAACACAGACTGCACTGGGACCATGTGATACATGTCTTCTCTTCTGAGAGTATTATCAGGATGACTGCTCCCTTAACAAATCTGTCATTATTGTTAATTTGTTTATAACGCAATTTTCTGTCACTGGGGAGAACGGAAAGGAGCCAAAAACATATTTCCATATGTGACCACTTATATGTAGTTACAGGGCTGCCTCTAGTGGCATTAATGTTCAATAGTTAACCATTGAGTGCCTTGTGAAACACATATGTTCATGGTTATGATGGCAATGATATACTGTACATGTATTGTGTTTGTGTGTTTACAGTAAAACATATTCAAAAGATCTATTCTGATTCCAAAGCTAGGCTGCAAGTATAGGGCACTTGAAGCACCATTTCTAGGCTGCCCCAGTATAAAACCGGTACTCACACGTAGTTATATCATCAGATAGCTTGAACTCGACTGCAGGAGGCACATAAGAAGATTCTAGAAGAAGGCTTATTTTCCAGCTGAATTCTTGTAGATATGCACATATACAGTAGGTACAAAGACTTTTTCAGAAACAGGGCTGCAAACACATGAGCTTCTAAGATGGCTGATGGAGAATAAGGAAGATGGGAGGGTGTTACTGACATCAGAGATACATCAGAGATACAGGGAGAGAGGGCAAACCTTATTGCATAGCAACAAAACATGGGACATGACAGGATCACTTCTTTGAGGTTCTTTGAAGTTAACTGTCACCCGGTGTGTACTGCAGCGAGCCCTGTTACTTTTTGCAGAACCGCTAATTATATTTAGCGCACAGAGCCGCACTGGCCACTAACTAACGCTAACTAGCGGATTTAGCACACAGAGTGCACGCAGGGTCGCACAGGTGAATGCCAAACTGACGCTAACTACAGTGGAGTGTGGACATAGTGCACAGTGGCGTATAGGCAATGCCACTACTAGGCGCTGTCTCTGACTCCAATCACCCAATTCACATACACCACCAGAGGGTAGGGGATCATTAGGAGCTTTCACCTGAGACATACACGCTTGCACACACACACCACAATCATAGGATATACTAGCCGTGCGATCCTTTTATAGCCACAGCCTTCCCGGACCTTGCTGATGGCCCAATCCGAGCTGCTTGAGGACCTGAGCATGTGACCTCCGACCAACAATGAGCAGTTGTCTCTCAGGCATGCTCAGATGGAGAAAAGCAGGACTTAGTCCCAGGAGCGTCTTCTCGCCGCTGATTAATGCTGGTTATTATAGATGAACCTGGCATGGCAGCAGCAACCAAACGCACAGCATTAGCCTGAGCAAGACACTGGGACTGACATCTCTGCTGAGCAGGATCCTCTGTGGATGAAGAAGAATAGGAGACTGCAGAAGACATGGCTCGAGATTCCCCCTGTGCAGCAAAACACAAAGACAATTATGAAAACTCTTTTTTTTTTCAGAAAGAGCATCTGATTTATCTTCTGCAGACCAAGTGTATCTTGTATTATTTATTATTACAGAGAACATTGACAATACTAATACCAGAACAATTAACCTGAAATACTGGTGGTTTCTTTGGTGGTAAAATAATATATTTGCTAACATATTAGATTAAAATAACAATGCAGTATTTATATTAATGTTAAAAGGAATGTCTCCCATTGAACACTAATTTACAATTTAGAGCAAGTATCCGCAATCAGTAACTCGTGAGTCCTTTGGTGTGTAGCTTATGTTTGTCTGCTCTGGTGAGTGATACTCTTAACTGTTTTGGTGGCCACTAGGGATAAGCGAATGTGCTCGGTGATACTGAAATATCACTTGAGTATCTGGGTGCTCGGATGGGCTCCGCACTCGGCGACCATTAGCCGGTGCTCGAATCTCAAACTTGAATCCCTGCCCCACATGTTTGGTGCCTGTTATACCACCAATAAGCATTCAGGGATTGCCCTGTCACTGTAATACCATAGTCATCTTGGTAGGGGCATTATTGTGATTGGCTGGCCGTATGACATCATCAGTAGTTATAAATGAACCGGCGCCGCCATGCTCGGCACACTGACGCCATTGCACAGCTCAGTCACAGTTGTTATTGGAGGGAGAGAGTGCTTGTACATGCCTGTGTGTGTAGAGTTTAATGAATAGGAGTTCTCTAGTGTCGGTACTGGTGCTGAACCATCATATAACTGTCCTTCTAAGGGCAAATTTTGCGCTTTGCTGTTGGAAGTGAAAAACAAAATTGGCCTGTTTTAGGTGTACAAATTTGATTGTTCGAAAATAGACTATCGTCATACTGTATATACTGTAGAACTTGATTTGTGTGAAATTTAGCAAGTTTGAAATAAAAGCAAAAATTGGTCTGCTACAGATATACAAATTTGGTTGTTCAAAAATTGACTATTGTCATACTGTATATACTATAGAACTTGGTTTGTGTGAAATTGTATTGGTTTAAAATAAAAACAAAAATTGGCCTGCTACAAGTGTACAAATTGGGTTCCTCGGTACTCGGTCCCTAGCTGCCACATTTCTCCCAATATGATGTCCCCGTCTTCTACCAGCACGTGTCTAGGAACATCACCAATGTCCTTACCAACGCGGTTACTGTGAATATCCAATTAATGACCGACACATGGACAAGTGCTTGTGGCCAGGGATGTTACATTTCCTTGAAGGCACACTGGGTGAACATTGTGGAAGTTGGGGCCGAGTCCCACCCTGTGTCATTAGCACGGCAAATGTGCTAACGACACTGAGGATTGGTGGCCCTACTTCTATCAGGCTTTCCTCCACTACCTACACCAGTTGCTGAACCCCCTCCTGCTCTTCCTCATCCTCCATCTCTGATGTGCTATCTCAGAGCAAATCGTCCACATCAGCCAGAAGCTGGAAGCTCTGCAGCACTGTCTCTCTGCAAGAAGCTAATTTGTCTAGGAGACAAACTGCAAACCACAAACACTTGTAACGCGGTCACTAGGGAGCGCAAAGAATTTAGACTGTCCAAAAGTTAGCAACAAACGAGGGATCCACCGCAGCTCCAGCCGTTTACCTCCAATGGAGGATGGGTGAATTGCTGCAATATACAAACGGTCAGCGGAGCGCTAGGAACAACAAGACACGGGTGTATTTGATAAGTCCACAGCACGTTTCGACGGTGACCCTGTCATCATCAGGTGGAAGTTTATTGTTAGTATACAGGAAAGGGTATTTAGAAAAGTTCAACCAATCAGGACCTAGGTACAATCATCAAATCACATGATAGATTGAAATCACCATGTTTAAAATGTCATATTTACCCCAATACAATGAAATGCTTAATAAAAACAAAATATGAATAAAACAGAATAAAAACAAAGCAATAAATATCACATATATATAACAAACTAAAAATAAAAAAAAAAATGAATAAAAAACATAAATTATCTGCTACCTTTCTCAATTGTGAGATTTAATCCCTCAGGGGCCAATGTGCCAAGCTTGAACACCCAAAAACTTTCTCTACCAATTAAATTGCTGTAGCGATCTGAAATGGTATCAGGTATAAAGTCAATAATCGTTACATTTTGGAAGGTGACCCTATATTATCGGGCCACATCCCGGTTCAACCTAGAACAATTTTTAGATTTTGGTTGCACCGAGAAATACAATTATAACTCCTTGTCCCCTATCTATAACTCTAACGGCAAAGAACCCTGGTTGCTTTGCTTGTAGATCTGCTAAGTGCCTGTGTTGTGTGTCTATTAAAAATGGGGTTAAAGAATTTAAATCCAATACTATGGGTATCAGCTACAAAATCAATTATCATGTCAACTGTCAATCCATTTATGCAATATATTTAATGGAATGTGAATGTGGACTCCAATATGTAGGTCGCACTATCCAAACCATGCATACAAGGCTAAATAAGCATTGCCAAAATATTCGGAATGGTTTTTTGCTGCATAATAATAATAATAATAATCTTTATTTATATAGCGCCAACATATTCCGCAGTGCTTTACAGCTTAACAGTTTCAAACACAACAGTCATAAGTAACAACGTTAACAATACAATAATTAAAGCACAATAAGACGACCCTGCTCGTGAGAGCTAACAATCTACCATGAGGTGGGAGAGAAACAAAGTACAGGTGTATATTTACAATGATGTATTTACAATGATGGTCCAGCCATCTTCAGGGAGTGAGGAATATATGAAAGTAGTGAATGGGCTACACACAAACATAAAATGACTGATTAGGGAATGTGATAGCAGCTCTGAACAAATATGTTTTGAGGGAGCGCCTAAAACTATGCAAATTGTGAATGGTCCTAATATCTTGGGGTAGAGCATTCCAGAGGATTGGTGCAGCATGGGAGAAGTCTTGGAGTCGGGAGTGGGAGGTACGGATAAGTGCAGAGGTTAGTCGAAAGTCATTTGCAGAGCGAAGAGGTCGGTTAGGCCGATATACAGAAATGAGGGAAGAGATCTATGGGGGTGCTGCACTGTGAAGAGCTTTGTGGGTGAGAACAAGAACTTTGAATTGGATTCTATAATGAATGGGCAGCCAGTGCAATGACTGGCGAAGAGTGGACGCGTCCGAGTAACGATTAGCTAGATAGACAACCCTGGCTGCTGCATTAAGGATAGACTGGAGAGGGGAAAGTCGAGTAAGGGAAAGGCCAATTAATAGAGCGTTGCAGTAGTCCAGGCAGGAGTGGATCAGGGCAACAGTTGGGGTTTTTGTTGTTTCCATAGTGAGAAAAGAGCGGATTCTAGAGATGTTCTTTAGGTATCAGCGGCACGAGCGGGCGAGAGATTGTATATGGGATGTGAACGAGAGATCGGAGTCAAACGTAACAGCCAGACAGCGCGCCTGCTGCCGGGGTGTTATTATGGTGCCACCCACGGAGAGAGAAATGTCAGGTTTAGGGAGGTTAGTAGATGGTGGGAGCAGAAGAACTTCAGTTTTGGAGAGGTTGAGTTTCAGATAGAGAGTGGAAATGATGTCGGAAACTGAGGACAGACAGTGTTGTGAACAGGTAATTCAGAACCACAATGGACCTTGAAGTTCAGAGCACACAAAGTGACCTGACAATTACCAAAAACATAGGACGAGCTCTGAGACGTGGGAACTCTGCTGACCGAAATCCCTAATCCTATCCAACCACACTAAAGGTAGCCGTGGAGCGCTCCTGACCAGTCCTATGCGCCTCGAGCACAGCCTGAGAAACTAGCTAGCCCTAAGAAAGAAAAATAAGCCTACCTTGCCTCAGAGAAATACCCCAAAGGAAAAGGCAGCCCCCCACATATAATGACTGTGAGTTGAGATGAAAATACAAACGCAGAGATGAAATAGATTTAGCAAAGTGAGGCCCAACTTACTGAACAGACCGAAGATAGGAAAGATTGCTTTGCGGTCAACACAAAACCCTACAAACAACCACGCAGAGGGGGCAAAAAGACCCTCCGCACCGACTAACGGTACGGAGGTGCTCCCTCTGCGTCCCAGAGCTACCAGCAAGCAAGAAAAACCAATATAGCAAGCTGGACAGAAAAAATAGCAAACAAAAATGACACAAGCAAAACTTAGCTTATGCAGGATAGACAGGCCACAGGAACGATCCAGGAGGAAGCAAGACCAATACTAGAACATTGACTAGAGGCCAGGATCAAAGCACTAGGTGGAGTTAAATAGAGCAGCACCTAACGACTTAACCTAATCACCTGAGGAAGGAAACTCAGAAGCCGCAGTACCACTCTCATCCACCAAAGGAAGCTCATAGACAGAATCAGCTGAAGTACCACTCACGACCACAGGAGGGAGCTTGGCCACAGAATTCACAACAGTACCCCCCCTTGAGGAGGGGTCACCGAACCCTCACCAGAGCCCCCAGGCCGACCAGGATGAGCCACATGAAAGGCACGAACCAGATCGGCAGCATGGACATCAGAGGCAAAGACCCAGGAATTATCTTCCTGACCATAACCTTTCCACTTAACCAGATACTGGACTTTCCGTCTCGAAACATGAGAATCCAAAATCTTCTCCACTATATACTCCAACTCCCCTTCAACCAAAACCGGAGCAGGAGGATCAATAGATGGAACCATAGGTGCCACGTCTCTCCGCAACAATGACCTATGGAACACGTTATGGATGGAAAAAGAAGCTGGAAGAGTCAAACGAAAAGACACAGGATTAAGAACCTCAGAAATCCTATATGGACCAATGAAACGAGGCTTAAACTTAGGAGAGGAAACCTTCATAGGAATATAACGAGATGACAACCAAACCAAATCCCCAACACGAAGTCGGGGACCCACACAGCGCCTGCGGTTAGCGAAACGTTGAGCCTTCTCCTGGGACAAGGTCAAATTGTCCACTACATGAGTCCAAATCTGCTGCAACCTATGCACCACAGTATCCACACCAGGACAGTCTGAAGACTCAACCTGCCCTGAAGAGAAGCGAGGGTGGAACCCAGAATTGCAGAAAAACGGCGAAACCAAAGTAGCCGAGCTGGCCCGATTATTAAGGGCGATCTCAGCCAAAGGCAAAAAGGACACCCAATCATCCTGATCAGCAGAAACAAAACATCTCAGATATGTTTCCAAGGTCTGATTGGTTCGTTCAGTCTGGCCATTTGTCTGAGGATGGAAAGCCGAGGAAAAAGACAAATCAATGCCCATCCTAACACAAAAGGTTCGCCAAAACCCCGAAACAAACTGGGAACCTCTGTCAGAAACGATGTTCTCTGGAATGCCATGTAAACGAACCACATGCTGGAAAAACAATGGCACCAAATCAGAGGAGGAAGGCAATTTAGACAAGGGCACCAAATGGACCATCTTAGAGAAGCGATCACAAACCACCCAAATGACCGACATCTTTTGAGAGACGGGGAGATCCGAAATAAAATCCATAGAGATATGTGTCCAAGGCCTCTTCGGGACCGGCAAGGGCAAAAGCAACCCACTGGCACGAGAACAGCAGGGCTTAGCCCGAGCACAAATCCCACAGGACTGCACAAAAGAACGCACATCCCGCGACAGAGACGGCCACCAAAAGGATCTAGCCACCAAATCTCTGGTACCAAAGATTCCAGGATGACCAGCCAACACCGAACAATGAACCTCAGAGATAACTTTATTCGTCCACCTATCAGGGACAAACAGTTTCTCCGCTAGGCAACGGTCAGGTCTATTAGCCTGAAATTTTTGCAGCACCCGCCGCAAATCAGGGGAGATGGCAGACAAAATTACCCCCTCTTTGAGAATACCCGCCGGCTCAGGCAAACCCGGAGAATCGGGCACAAAACTCCTAGACAGGGCATCCGCCTTCACATTTTTAGAGCCCGGAAGGTACGAAACCACAAAGTCAAAACGGGAGAAAAACAGCGACCAACGAGCCTGTCTAGGATTCAACCGTTTGGCAGACTCGAGATAAGTCAAGTTCTTGTGATCAGTCAAGACCACCACGCGATGCTTAGCTCCTTCAAGCCAATGATGCCACTCCTCGAATGCCCACTTCATGGCCAGCAACTCTCGATTGCCAACATCATAATTTCGCTCAGCAGGCGAAAATTTCCTGGAAAAGAAGGCGCATGGTTTCATCACCGAGCAATCAGAACTTCTCTGCGACAAAACAGCCCCTGCTCCAATTTCAGAAGCATCAACCTCGACCTGGAACGGAAGCGAAACATCTGGTTGGCACAACACAGGGGCAGAAGAAAAACGACGCTTCAACTCCTGAAAAGCTTCCACAGCAGCAGAAGACCAATTGACCACATCAGCACCCTTCTTGGTTAAATCAGTCAACGGTTTAGCAATACTAGAAAAATTATTGATGAAGCGACGATAAAAATTAGCAAAGCCCAGGAACTTCTGCAGACTCTTCAGAGATGTTGGCTGAGTCCAATCATAAATGGCCTGAACTTTAACAAGGTCCATCTCGATAGTAGAAGGAGAAAAAATGAACCCCAAAAATGAAACCTTCTGAACACCAAAGAGACACTTTGACCCCTTCACAAACAAAGAATTAGCACGCAGGACCTGGAACACCATTCTGACCTGCTTCACATGAGACTCCCAATCATCCGAGAAGACCAAAATATCATCCAAGTATACAATCAGGAATTTATCCAGGTACTCTCGGAAGATGTCATGCATAAAGGACTGAAACACTGATGGAGCATTAGAAAGCCCGAATGGCATAACCAGGTACTCAAAATGGCCTTCGGGCGTATTAAATGCTGTTTTCCATTCATCGCCCCGTTTAATTCGCACAAGATTATATGCACCACGAAGATCTATCTTGGTGAACCAGCTAGCCCCCTTAATCCGAGCAAACAAATCAGACAGCAGCGGCAAGGGGTACTGAAATTTGACCGTAATTTTATTTAGAAGGCGGTAATCAATACAAGGTCTCAGCGAACCGTCCTTCTTGGCCACAAAAAAGAACCCCGCTCCCAATGGCGACGATGACGGGCGAATATGACCCTTCTCCAAAGACTCCTTCAAGTAACTCCGCATAGCGGCGTGCTCAGGTACAGATAAATTAAACAGTCGACCCTTAGGAAACTTACTACCAGGAATCAAATCGATAGCACAATCACAATCCCTATGCGGAGGTAGGGCATTGGACTTGGGCTCATCGAATACATCCCGGTAATCAGACAAGAACTCTGGGACCTCAGAAGGGGTGGATGATGAAATAGACAGGAATGGAACATCACCATGTACCCCCTGACAATCCCAGCTGGACACAGACATAGATTTCCAATCCAATACTGGGTTATGGACTTGTAGCCATGGCAACCCCAACACGACCACATCATGCAGATTATGCAACACCAAAAAGCGAATATCCTCCTGATGCGCAGGAGCCATGCACATGGTCAGTTGGGTCCAGTATTGAGGCTTATTCTTGGCCAAAGGCGTAGCATCAATTCCTCTCAATGGAATAGGACACTGCAAGGGCTCCAAGACAAACCCACAGCGCCTAGCAAACTCCAAGTCCATCAAATTCAGGGCAGCGCCTGAATCCACAAATGCCATGACAGAATAGGAAGACAAAGAGCAGATCAAAGTAACGGACAAAAGAAATTTCGACTGTACCGTACCAATGGTGGCAGACCTAGCGAACCGCTTAGTGCGCTTAGGACAATCGGAGATAGCATGAGTGGAATCACCACAGTAGAAACACAGCCCATTCTGACGTCTGTGTTCTTGCCTTTCAGCTCTGGTCAAAGTCCGATCGCACTGCATAGGCTCAGGTTTATGCTCAGATAATACCGCCAAATGGTGCACAGATTTACGCTCATGCAAGCGTCGACCGATTTGAATGGCCAAAGACATAGACTCATTCAGACCAGCAGGCATAGGAAATCCCACCATGACATCCTTAAGGGCTTCAGAGAGACCCTTTCTGAAAATAGCTGCCAGCGCACATTCATTCCACTGAGTGAGCACGGACCACTTTCTAAACTTCTGACAATAAATCTCTATCTCATCCTGACCCTGACACAGAGCCAGCAAATTTTTCTCTGCCTGATCCACTGAATTAGGTTCATCGTACAGCAATCCGAGCGCCAGAAAAAATGCATCAATATTACATAATGCAGGATCTCCTGGCGCAAGGGAAAATGCCCAGTCTTGAGGGTCGCCACGTAATAAAGAAATAATGATCTTAACTTGTTGAACTGGGTCACCAGAGGAGCGGGGTTTCAAAGCCAGAAATAGTTTACAATTATTTTTAAAATTCACAAACTTAGCTCTATCTCCAGAAAATAACTCAGGAATAGGAATTTTAGGTTCTAACATAGGATTCTGAACCACTAAATCTTGAATATTCTGTACTTTTATAGCGAGATTATCCATCAAAGAGAACAGACCCTGAATGTCCATGTCCACACCTGTGTTCTGAACCACCCTGATGTAAAGGGGAAAAGAAAGACAGAACACAGTGCAAAGAAAAAAAAATGGTCTCAGAACTTCTCTTTTCCCTCTATTGAGAAGCATTAGTACTTTGGGCCTCCAGTACTGTTGTGAACAGGTAATTCAGAACCACAATGGACCTTGAAGTTCAGAGCACACAAAGTGACCTGACAATTACCAAAAACATAGGACGAGCTCTGAGACGTGGGAACTCTGCTGACCGAAATCCCTAATCCTATCCAACCACACTAAAGGTAGCCGTGGAGCGCTCCTGACCAGTCCTATGCGCCTCGAGCACAGCCTGAGAAACTAGCTAGCCCTAAGAAAGAAAAATAAGCCTACCTTGCCTCAGAGAAATACCCCAAAGGAAAAGGCAGCCCCCCACATATAATGACTGTGAGTTGAGATGAAAATACAAACGCAGAGATGAAATAGATTTAGCAAAGTGAGGCCCAACTTACTGAACAGACCGAAGATAGGAAAGATTGCTTTGCGGTCAACACAAAACCCTACAAACAACCACGCAGAGGGGGCAAAAAGACCCTCCGCACCGACTAACGGTACGGAGGTGCTCCCTCTGCGTCCCAGAGCTACCAGCAAGCAAGAAAAACCAATATAGCAAGCTGGACAGAAAAAATAGCAAACAAAAATGACACAAGCAAAACTTAGCTTATGCAGGATAGACAGGCCACAGGAACGATCCAGGAGGAAGCAAGACCAATACTAGAACATTGACTGGAGGCCAGGATCAAAGCACTAGGTGGAGTTAAATAGAGCAGCACCTAACGACTTAACCTCATCACCTGAGGAAGGAAACTCAGAAGCCGCAGTACCACTCTCATCCACGAAAGGAAGCTCATAGACAGAACCAGCCGAAGTACCACTCACGACCACAGGAGGGAGCTTGGCCACAGAATTCACAACAAGACAGTCACTGGTGTTCTGTAGTACAGTGGGAGAAAGGTCAGGGGATGATGTGTATAGTTGTGTGTCATCAGCATAAAGATGGTACTGAAAGCCAAATCTGCTGATGGTCTGTCCAATTGGGGCCGTGTAGAGAGAGAAGGGAAGGGGGCCAAGGACTGAGCCCTGAGGTACCCCAACAGTGAGAGGAAGAGGAGACGAAGTGGAGCCAGAGAACAGAACACTGAAGGAGCGGTCAGAAAGATAGGAGGAGAACCAGGAGAGAGCAGTGTCCTTAATGCCTAGTGACTGGAGCCTAGAGAGTAGGATAGGGTGGTCAACAGTGTCGAAAGCTGCAGAAAGATCAAGAAGAATGAGCAGAGAGTGGTCACTGTTACATTTTGCTGTCAGAAGGTCGTTGGTCACTTTGATGAGTGCAGTTTCTGTCAAGTGTAAAGGGCGGAAGCCGGACTGTGAACGGTCTAGGAGAGAGTGAATGGAGAGGTAACGGGTAAGGTGGGAGTAGACTAGGCGCTCCAAGAGTTTAGAGATGAAGGGGAGGTTGGAGACCGGTCTGTAGTTATTTGTGCAGGATGGGTCGATGGCAGGTTTCTTTAGTAACGGAATAATGATAGAGTGTTTGAAGAAGGATGGGAAAATGCCTGAGGAGAGTGAGAGATTAAAGATTGTAGTTAGGTGAGTAGTGACGACTGGAGAGAGAGACTGGAGGAGATGAGAGGGAATGGGGTCGGTAGTGCATGTAGTCAGACGAGAAGAAGAGAGGAGCCAGGAGACTTTTCCTTCTGTGATGGGATCAAATGTGAGAGTGAGCCAGGGCTGTTTTACTCTGTGTTTGGAGGTTCTGATAGTGAGGAGAGCTACTTGGTCCAGGGTGCTTCTAAGAGTGTCATTGTAGTGATGTACCGCCAGATCAGGAGAGGAAAAGGAGGAGATTGGGGACAGTGATGAGTGTAGGAAGTCTGAAAGTGTATGCGGGTTAATGGCTTGCAGATTTCTGACTGAATGGTAGGTAGGAGTGTGCTGGGGTGGGCGAGGATTTGTGAGCGTGAAGGAGAGAATGTTGTGGTCAGAGAGGGGAAGCGGTGAGCTATTTAGATAGGAGAGTGAACACAGCCGGACAAAGAGCAGGTCAAAGGTGTTACCGTCCTTGTGTATCTCAGAGATTGAGAGCTGTGAGAGGCCGAGCGAAGTGGTTTGTGATAGAAGCTGGGATGCAGATGTAGAAGTGGGGCTCTTTATGGGGATGTTGAAGTCTCCCAGGATAAGGGATGGGAGTTCTGAGGACATGAAGTGCGGCAGCCAGGCACAGAAATGGTCCAGGAAGTGGGTAGGTGAGCCTGGGGGCCGGTATATGACAGCTACTCTGAGGGAGAGGGGATGGAAAAGCCTGATGGTGTGGACCTCAAAAGAAGGGAAAGAGAGTGATGGAGCTGGGGGGATGACCTGGAAGGTGCATTGTGGGGAGAGGAGTATGCCGACTCCACCACGAGGTCTGTTTTTGGGTCTCGGGGAATGGGAGAATTGTAGGCCAACATGGGAAATGGCAGCAGGGGAGACAGTGTCAGAATCCTGGATCCAGATTTCAGTGAAGGCTAATAGATTTATAGAGTTGTTCAGAAAGTAGTTGTGCAGGAAAGGAAGCTTGTTACATACAGACTGTGGATTCCACAGGGCACAATTAAAAGATGGAGATGAGGGAGTGCAAGTAATATTAATAAGGTTAGAATGGTTTTGATGTGAGGTAGGGTAGCGGTTGAGGTTGTGGGATGGTGGACCAGGGTTGGAGGAGATGTTTCCCGAAATCAGTAGGAGTAGGAAGATAAAAAGGAAGAAGTTTTTTTGTGCAGTGTGTTTGGGCAAGATGGGCTGAGGTTTTTCAGGAAGGTGAGAAGTGCATGGGAGCTGTACATGGGAAAGGGAAGGAGACAGGAGCTGATGTGTATGTGTCATAATGGAGGGGGGATGGAGCGGTGAATGTGGATTGCAAGGGAACACAGGAGGATAGGAATAAAGCACATGGATAGAAGGGAGAGCAGAGAGTGGGTTACCTGACTCCTGCCCTGACTGATTGCCATGGAATAATTGCCCTTCAACTTGATGCTTGTCTAATGCGATGCTTAGCTGAATGCGTGCGACCCCACACATGCGTGCAGCCCTAGTAATGACTCTAAATTTATAGGCCCCTAGTGCAGGGAGAGGACAGCGGGATTATGGGAGCTGGTTAGTTATAAATTAGGGACAGCTGCTCAACACATCCTGGTGCGGATAGATGATCAAAGATGCAGTCTTGATTACATCTCTATACTAAACACCTCTCCTGTAATAAACATCTACAGAGACACCCTCCCTGGAGCTACAACAGTGAGTACTGAAAACCATGTAACCGATGATGAATTCTAGCAAAAGAGTTGAATGACATGAAATTACCATTCAGGGTGCTTGCTGACACATAAAAAAATCATTGCAAGATACAAAGACATTCAGGATCCAGGGAGAGCTGGGGATATTCAGTGCATACCATTCAGGGTGCTTCCTGACACGTAAAAAATCATTGCAAGATACAAAGACATTCAGGATCCAGGGAGAGCTGGGGATATTCAGTGCATACCATTCAGGGTGCTTGCTGACACATAAAAAATCATTGCAAGATACAAAGACATTCAGGATCCAGGGAGAGCTGGGGATATTCAGTGCATACCTGTGTGAAGAGAGGAGAGGAGCTGCATAATTCATCTAAACATTTTTTAACTGTACATCAAAAGAATTTGAATTCATTGAGACTAACGATTATTGACTTTATACCTGATACCGTTTCAGATCGCTACAGCAATTTAATCAACAGAGAAAGTTTTTGGATGTTCAAGCTTGGCACATTAGCCCCTGAGGGATTAAATCTCACAGTTCAAAAATTTTGCAGATAATTTATGTTTTTTATTCATTATTTTTTTATTTTTAGTTTTTTATATATATTTGTGACATTTATTGCTTTGTATTTATTCTGTTTTATGCATATTTTGTTTTTATTAAGCATTTAATTGTATTGCGGTAAATATGAAGTTTTAAACATGGTGATTTCAATCTGTCATGTGATTTGATAATTTGACCTAAGTCCTTATTGGTTAAACTTTGTTTAAATACCCTTTCCTGTATGCTAATCATAAACTTCCACCTGATGAAGACGGGGTCACCGTCGAAACGCGTTGTTGACTTATCAAATACACAAATGTCTTGTTGTTCCTAGCGCTCCGCTGACCGTTCATATATTGCAGCAAAACGGCAAACCACAGCACAGTTATTGAAAGGAATAACAGACCAGACAGATCTGTGGATCTCGCCACTGAACCTCCAACCAGGCATGTTTGTGTATGATAATGAGTGTAACCTGGTAGCGGCTGTGAATCTTAGCAAGCTCACACACATACCATGCTTGGCCCACATGCTCGGATTGGTAGTTCAGCGGTTTCTGAAAATCTACCGAGATTTGTCAGAACTTCTGGGTCAAGGTATGCCATTGTCAGTGCCAATTTCCACAAGTCAGCTACAGCTGCCATCACTCTGGCAGTGCTGCAGTAGCACAGGCTACTGACAGCTAACCGCCTGGTGAGTGACGTCACCAAGTGCTGGAACTCCACACTGCACATGCTGGCAAGGCTTTGTTAGCAGCAGAAGCCAGTTATGTAATACCAGCTCCAACACGCCCGTCGGTATTCTGGTCAGTCTTCGCACATAACAACTAAAGAGTGGGCATGGATGTCTGACATTTGTGTAGTTCGCCAAGACTTTGTGGACTCCACAAAGATGATGAGTGGCTATGACATCATAATCAGTGCAAAGATCGCTGCTGACAATTAATCATAAAGCCTTGCATGCGGATCAGGTGGAGATGGAGGAAAACGTGAGACAGGGAGATACCACCCAGCCCAGCCTCATCTCATCTTCTCAGCCCTTATTGGGTAACAATGAGGAGGTGGAGGCTGAGGAGGAACAGGAACTGGCTGACAGCGCAAAAGAGGCTAGTGCCCACACAAGTCTCGTCCCGTCTCCCCTATGTCAATGGGCTAAAGAGGAGAATGAGGGGGAAGAGATGGAGGAGGAGGAGATGGAGAGTAGTCATCATGGGGGAGACAGGGAACTGTTCGCTGTAGGGACTTTGGCAAATATGACAGTCTTTATATATCAATGACATTCGCATTACATTCATCTTGGCCGAAAAAGAGTACTGGTTATTCACTCTGCAAGACCTATGCTACAAGGAGAATATCACATTTCTCCTTCTTGAGGCAGATGGGTCTACTAAAATGGTGCCATATCAGAAGGTCATTATGAAAAATATGTTGAAAAAAATCCCATCAGACAACACTAGCGGCAGGGGGCACTTGGGCTTGGGCTGCATAAGTGGACACTTGGTGTATTATTATTTTATAGGGGACACTTGTGGCATAGTCACTTTATAAAGGGTCTATATGGAGATTATAAAAGGAAGGGGGATGGCCCATTATTACTTTACAATTGGGAACTCAGGACAAAGAAAAAAACGAAAAAAAAGAGCCATCTTCCGCAGCACTAATGCTGCATTCTGTGAAGGTGGCTCTTTTTTGGGGGGGTTCCTTATAACGCTGCAATATCTCTTTTTATAATTTGCCCGCCATATCTTTAGTCTGTCCGGGGGGCATATCTTTTCCCCCCGGACACAAACATCTCCAAGCCATCACTCAGGCCCTTCGTGCGCCAGGCACCGCCTTCTCTGCCTTCATTAATGTCCCCGGCGCCTGCGCTGTAAGTTCCCATTATGTGATGTGAGTCAAAGGGCAGCGCAAACTGCGCATGCCCAAAAAAGGAACTTACAGCGCAGGCATCGGGGACGTTAATTAAGGCAGAGGAGGTGGCGCCCAGCGCACGGAGGGGCTGATTGATGGCTGGGAGGCGTTTGTGTCCAGGGGGAAATGACGTGCCCCCCGGACAGACTAAAGGTATGGCGGGCAAATTCTAAAAAGTGATATTGCAGCGCTGGAAGGGACCCCAAACTTGTAAGATGATATTTCTACCTAAAATACTATAAGTCCATAGATGTATTCCATTACCTATTCCTAAAGCTAGATTACTTAAATTAGATTACTTAAATTACAATCTATGCTATTAAAATTTGGGGGGATAATCAAAAAACAAGAATACTCAAAGATATGTTATACTATGTTTCAAGATGGAGGTAGGGGGATCCCTACTCTAGTCCTATATTTTAAGGTATGTCTAATTGATGCAATAAGAAAATGATGAAATTTCAAATCAAAGCATAAATGGGTTCAAATTGAGAAAGAATTCAATATTTCTCCATGAAATGGGTAAATCCTTTCTCTTGCTTTGCAAGTTGGGTGGCCCATAGGGTTTTCTCTCCCTAAACACTTAAATTACCATTCATTGTAATGTGGGAAGAAGATCTGGAAACCTCTTTTTTCTACGAACAGTGGGAACAACCACTCCTTTGGTCATCCAAAAGCTCATCCTCACATGGAGTTATCAAAGAAAACCCTGCTCAGATGGTTTTTCACCCCTAAAAGGCTATCTCATATTTTTCTGAAGTATTCTCCACTTTATGGGAAACAGTGCATGGAAACGGTCTCTTTATTGCATACACGGTGGTCCTGCAAAAAGATTCATAAGTTCTGAGAAGATTTTTTTCTGGTCATATCTCAATGTAATGAATTCAATTTTCAGTCATCTCAAGCCTTAGAATTTCTGAACATTGGAATATTTGTTTTACCATATGACTCTAGATGTGTTTGCGCATACAGTTGGGAAAATAAGTATTTGATATACTGATGATTTTGCAAGTTTTCCCACCTTCAAAGAATGGAGAGGTCTGTAATTTTTATTGTAGGTACACTTTAACTGTGAGAGATAGAGTTTAAAAAATAAATCCAGAAAATCACATTGTATGAGTTTTACATAATTCGTTTGCATTTTATTGCATGAAATAAGAATTTGATACAATAGAAAAACAGAAAACATTTGGTGCTGAAACCTTTGTTTGCAATTACAGAGGTCAGACGTTTTCTGTAGTTCTTGACCAATTTTGCACACACTGCAGCAGGGATTTTGGCCCACTCCACATCTTTCAAGTTTAGGGAGTCGCTGGGTAGCATTGAGTTTCAGCTCTCTTCAAGCATTTTTTATTGGGTTCAGTTCTGGAGACTGACTAGGTCACTCTAGCACATTGAAATGCTTTTTACAGAACCATTCCTTAGTTGACCTGGCTGTGTGTTTTGGGTACTTGTCATGCTGGAAGATGCAACTATGACCCATCTTCAACGCTCTTACTGAGGGAAGGAGGTTGTTGGCCAAAATCTTGCTATACATGACCCCATCCATACTCCCTTCAATACGTACAGTGCAGTCGTGCCGTCACATTTGCAGAAAAGCAACCCCAAAGTATGATGTTTCTCCCAGCATGCTTCATTGTTTGAACGTTGTTCTTGAGGTTGTGCTCATCCTTTTTCTTCCTCCAAACAAGGCAAGTAGAATTAATACCAAAAAGTCAAATTTTGGTCTCATCTCACCACATGACCGTCTCCAGAATACATTTGTGAAGTGCCACACCTGTTTGAAGAATTGTGTTTAATCTGTGTTCAGTAATTGGATTTAAAAAGGATGCAATTAGCACTGTGTATCTAAGAAGAAACAGAGTGCCAGCTTTTTCTTTACAACCTTTACAAATACTGTGTGTCAAACCACCGTAAAATATGACATTTAGAACTTTGATTTTAGCCAATATAAGACAAGCTGTAGCTATGACCAAGAACAAATTGAATCCAATAGGGATTTAAGTAACTAGTCATCTGTCATAATATTAGCATGTGAGAAAAGAATAGTCACTGGGGATTAAAGTGACAATTAGAGCTGGTATAAAAGATGTATGAGAGGTATGACTGTGGCATGCATAGCTGACGTGCTGTTTGGTAGGCCTGAGTGTGCCTTGTACAATCTGAACTCTTCTCATTTACGCATGACTCTTACTGATCATTCACGATGCAATGTGATCACTTCTATAATGAGACGCATCTATTGATTCTTAACGAGACTGAAGACACTCAGGAGCAACATTCACTTGTCATGAAAACATTTGTGGTGATTGTACTGTTGCTATTTATTTCTCTCACGGTCCTTGGTAACACCCTGGTAATGGTAGCATTCATTATAGACAAGAGGCTCCGAACTCAGAGTAACTTCTTTCTCCTCAATTTAGCGATCTGTGATTTTTTTATCGGTACGTGTCCCGTGTTTCATTGTAATTTTGTTTTATTCATCTTGCAGCACAGTACAAAAGTTCTGCAACTTCTTAATCTACTTTGCGTAATCCTTCACTGTTTTCAAGATCATTAGTCTAAGTGATTGAAAATATTCATTTTATAGGCTGAAAAAAAATGAATTACTGCTTCTCACAGTGAAAGTTTGATACAATGCATAGATTTAGGTTAAATGCTTGGGTCAGGCGGCTATTAAATCATGTTTTTCTCTGAAATGCCGCAGTGTTTCAGAGTCAAGCTTACTTGGTTGAGTTCATACAGCCAGTGGCTTATACGTGACAGTTTTCCTTTCTTTTTTTTTATACAAACGTCACTCCCACCGCCAGAAAGCAACCTTCAAGAAAATGTTCAAATATTGTGTAAGTTGTTCCAGTGATCAGATATACTAGTAATTTAAGCAATGTCCTGTGATTTGAAGCTAGAGGCATCTGGCAGCGTCTTTTTCCTCTCTCCCTGCTGAAATCATCATCACTCATGAGTATCTCATGATTCGGGAGAGAAAGCTTTCCGACAAAGTAGTGCTCATCTGACAGGTATTTTTCATGTATGGCTTATGCCATTTCTAAGACAGACAATGTGGTTTTGTTTATCAGAAATAATTTTCTTTTAATATTTTAGGTGCTTTTAACACCCCCCTATTTTTACAGTACATGTTGACTAGGAAATGGAGACTTGGAAAATGTCTCTGCAAACTGTGGTTAGTTGCTGACTACACAATGTCCACAGCCTCAGTGCTCAATATTGTTCTGATCAGCTACGACAGATTCTTTTCTGTAACTCAGGCTGTAAGTATTTTGTACTGTTTATTGTCTATATATAATGGACGCAAGCTAAGCATACCTCTTCTTTTAGCTATTGATCCTTTTCTCCACACATGTATGTTTTAAGAGTCAAATTAGTCCATATATACAGGATGATAAATGTAAAAGCACTTTTTTTATTGGTAGATTTCTAAAAAATGTCAATGACACATGAAAAGAAGCTTTTGTTGAAAAAGCTATTTAACATATGATAACCTATGGCAGTGGTGTATCTACTGTAGCTCTTCCTGCACCTGGGGCAAAAGATCAGTTTGGCGCCCCCCCCCCCCCCCTCAGATTTCTGCCCCCTATAACGTCCTCAGATTTCTGCATGTGGTGGAGAAATCTGAGGAACACAGTATTATACAGCACTGCCCACATAGTAGTATACAGCACAGCCCGCTTAGTAGTATATGGCACAGCCCGCATAGTAGTATACAGCACCGCCCACACAGTAGTATACAGCACAGCCCACATAGCAGCATACAGCACAGCCCACATAGCAGTATACAGCACAGCCCACATAGCAGTATCCAGCACAGCCCACATAGTAGTATACAGCACAGCCCACATAGTATATAGCACAGCCCACATAGTAGTATACAGCACAGCCCACATAGTAGTATATAGCACAGCCCACTTAGTATACAGCACAGCCCACATAGTAGTATACAGCACTGCCCACATAGTAGTATACAGCACAGCCCACACAGTAGTATATAGCACAGCCCACACAGTAGTATACAGCACAGCCCACACAGTAGTATATAGTACAGCCCGCATAGTAGTATACAGCACTGCCCACACAGTAGTATACAGCACAGCCCACATAGTAGTATATAGCACAGCTCGCATAGTAGTATACAGCACCGCCCACACAGTAGTATACAGCAGAGCCCACATCTCTCCTTCTGGCAGTTCGGTGTCTTCAGCTCCAGCCTCCATTACCCAGCCTTCTGGAGCTGGAGCACTTACCACAAACCGCAAGGCTGCCTGTGAAGAGCCGGCAAGTGAAGTCAGCAGCGTGATCATGTGACCTGATCACGCTGCTGGCGCTTCACTGATGTAGAAGTGCCGGCAGCGGTCAGGGCATAGATCAAGGGTACTAGCATCTGAAGACGCTAGTACATCCTTGGGAACCGACGCACAGCACTTTCTCTGAGCCGGCTGTCAATTTGACAGCCGGCTCAGAGAACGGAAGAATCTCAGTGTGGCAGCGGCAGAATTCCGCCGACAGGGAGCCTCCTCCTTGGACTGCTGCATCACGCAGCCTGCTTGCGCCCCCCTGTCGGCTGCGCCCGGGGCACATGCCCTGGCTGCCCCCCTGTATACGCCATTTAACTATGGGTACTTTAAAGGAGTATTCCCACAACCATAATTATGCCTCAATGTACAAAAGTTAATAAAAATAAATCATATTTTTTACATATAACCAATAACAAAAATGAAAACCGGTTAAAACCATCCAAAATGCCTCATCACAATTGTTGATGTGTACTTGGTAGGCTTAAGTTACATCTACCTGTAATTCTTTTTTTTAGGCGAAGTAGGTGCAGTATTTCACTGCTATGCTAATATAGTGGGTTACTTTCTTGTTCTGTACAATGATAAAATGCATACAACTTTTCTGTCCTCTCTGGACGGAAGGAATATGCAGTTTACCAATATTGCTAGGAAAAATGTAAGGCAAAAAGGAAGTGAATAGGAGAGAGCATGGGGAAATGTAGTCTTCAATAGGAAAGCAGGTAATGAAGTGGGCTGCAGTGTTGGACCACCCATTTTGGCATCAGTATGTAGGAAATTTCAAAAGGGTGCCAATTTGAGAATGGAATACACATAGGAGGTGAGTGACAGCACAATTTTGGGATTTTTCTTTATCTATATGAATGTTTATAAATTCCAAAATTGGGGAGGAACCTCAAATAAACCCTCCCTAGCAGACCATAAAATGTAACTTTTATTTCTATTAATTAAAATAAAGTATGTACAAAGGGTATAACATTAAGCCTATGTCCCATCCCCTGATGATGCCGCTAGCACAGTGAAACATGTTGGGGGGACGCTGGTGCTAAAACCTGTTGTCCTGTTCTGCCAATATATATTAGCATACTGGGTGCTATACACTTTCTAAATATAAATGAGCAGGAATACTGCATAAAATAACTGCAGACTTTAGAGACAGATTAGGGACAAAATGTTTTATACTCTTTGTATATACTTTATTTTACTTAATAGAAAAAAAAGTTATATTTTACGGTCTTCTATTGAGGGTTTATTTGGGATTCTCCCCAATTTGGAAATATATATATATATATATATATATATATACACACAGGGTGGAGCGCGGTAATTTGCTTTTTTGCACTGCATGCTGTGGCGGCACTGTCGGTCGAAGAGAGGGGAGAGTGGGTGTGGCTTACAGTGGCTGATGGGAGATTTGTATTCCTCTGCCTTTCAGTTGCCATCATGCAGTGGACACGTGAGGAGAGGTCATTTTGTGTTGAAGCGTATTTTTCAAATGCCCACTCGATCATTGCAGTGCAGCGTGCTTTTCGTTTACAATTCGCTGTTCCTCCACGCGGACGTGTTCCTGGACGGCAATCAATTGTAAATTGGGTGAATGCATTCAGAACAGCAGGGAATGTGTCATGTGTACGAAGGGGACCTGAGAGAAGGATTACAACACCACAAAACATCGAGAGAGTTAGAGCATTAGTACTGCAATCTCCGAAACGCTCTGCTCGGAAGCAATCATTTGCTCTTGGCATTTCAAGACGTTCTCTCCACCGGATTCTTCATGATGAACTGAATTTTCACCCGTATAAAATGTGCGTGGTCCAACATTTGTCAGCATGGGACTATTTGACACGGCGGACCTCTTGTGAAGACATGTTAGAAACGATACCCCGTGACGCAATTGTGTTTTTTTCTGATGAGGCACATTTTCACCTCAGTGGGTGTGTAAACAAACAAAATATGCGTTACTGGAGTGAAACAAACCCCAGAGAAGTTCACGAGAGACCTCTGCATTCGGACCGCGTCACTGTGTGGTGCGCCATATCACGAGTAGGCATCATTGGTCCTTACTTTTTTCAGGATAATGGTCGTGCCATAACTGTGAACTCCGAACGGTACTTGTCTATGATACAGGATTATTTTCAGCCGGCTCTTGAGGCAATGGAACTAGAGGATACATGGTTCCAACAGGATGGTGCCACTGCACACACAGCGAGGGTTACCATGAATTGTTTGAGGCAAATGTTTCCTGGACGGCTTATCTCTTTGAGGGGAGATGTGAACTGGCCAGCACGCTCACCAGATTTAGCCCCATGCGATTTTTTCCTTTGGGGTTACCTGAAGTCTAAGGTGTATATCAACTGTCCCAACACCTTGGAAGACCTAAGGAACAATATTGAAGCTGAAATTGGCAGAATACCAGTGGACATGCTTGTTAGAGTTCATGAAAACTTCAGAAAACGTATGCAGCAGTGTGTGGATAGCGAAGGTCGACATTTGCCAGATACACTATTTAACCCCTTACCGGCATCGGACGTACTATACCGTCCGATACCGTCTCCCCTGCTTTGATGCAGGGCTCCGCGGTGAGCCCGCACCAAAGCCGGGACATGTCAGCTGTTTTGAACAGCTGACATGTGCCCGTAATAGGCGCGGGCAGAATCACGATCTGCCCGCACCTATTAACTAGTTAAATGCCGCTGTCAAACGCAGACAGCGGCATTTAACTACCGCTTCCGGCCGGGCGGCCGGAAATGACGTCATCGCCGACCCCCGTCACATGATCGGGGGTCGGCGATGCTTGTGAATGGTAACCATAGAGGTCCTTGAGACCTCTATGGTTACTGATTGCCCGTCGCTGTGAGCGCCACCCTGTGGTCGGCGCTCACAGCACACGTGCAATTCTGCTACATAGCAGCGATCAGCAGATCGCTGCTATGTAGCAGAGCCGATCGTGCTATGCCTGCTTCTAGCCTCTCATGGAGGCTATTGAAGCATGGCAAAAGTAAAAAAAAAAAGTTTAAAAAAATGTGAAAAAAATAAAAAAAACATAAAAGTTTAAATCACCCCCCTTTTGCCCCAATCAAAATAAATCAATAAAAAAAATATCAAATCTACGCATATTTGGTATCGCCGTGCTCAGAATCGCCCGATCTATCAATTAAAAAAAAGTATTAACCTGATCGCTAAACAGCGTAGCGGGAAAAAAATTCGAAACGCCAGAATTACGTTTTTTTGGTCGCCGCAACATTACATTAAAATGCAATAACGGGCGATCAAAAGATCGTATATGCACCGAAATGCTATCACTAAAAACGTCATCTCGGCACGCAAAAAATAAGCCCTCAACCGACCCCAGATGATGAAAAATGGAGACGCTACGAGTATCGGAAAATGGCGCAATTTTTTTTTTTTTTTTTTAGCAAAGTTTGGAATTTTTTTTCACCACTTAGATAAAAAATAACCTAGTCATGTTAGGTGTCTATGAACTCGTAATGACCTGGAGAATCATAATGGCAGGTCAGTTTTAGCATTTAGTGAACCTAGCAAAAAAGCCAAACAAAAAACCAATGTGGGATTGCACTTTTTTTGCAATTTCACCGCACTTGGAATTTTTTTCCCGTTTTCTAGTACACGACATGCTAAAACCAATGATGTCGTTCAAAAGTACAACTCGTCCCGCAAAAAATAAGCCCTCACATGGCCAAATTGACAGAAAAATAAAAAAGTTATGGCTCTGGGAAGGAGGGGAGCGAAAAACGAACACGGAAAAACGAAAAATCCCCCGGTCATGAAGGGGTTAAAACCATGTAATTTAAAAATTCCATTACTGTTCAGTATAATTAAAATATGAAATAAATTTTTCTAATGATCATAATTTTTTTATTTCATTCCCAAATCAGCAAATTACCGCGCTCCACCCTGTATATATATCCCTCCAAAGACCATATTACTTCCTCCATTATTTTTAGTTTCAATAAATTTTTATTTTCTGAATAAATTTTGACAGTAAGTTTCCCTTCCTTACATAAATCATGTAAAAGAAGAACATGAGTCGTATAAAAGGAACGACTAAGCTTAAACAAAGTAAACATTTAAAACAGTAAGACATGGACAGAGAGTCAAAACACATGGAGGGGGGGAGATTGAATAGCCATTATACATTATGCAACAGGAATGAGCGCAAACAGAATCAAAACCATCACAAAGATAATATTAAGGTCTGCTCTAAAGTTATCATTGGTGTCCAAGTCCATCCAGGGTCGCCAAGTCTGATAGAAGATGTCCCATGTATCTAGTTCCTCCATTATTTTTGTTATACTATATGAATGTTTGAATTTTTATCTTTTATAAAGAAATGTTATGACAATCCTTTCAAAGAAGATATTAAAAGTGTTGCTCTCTTTTAGATAGTGCAGTTTCTTTAAAAAAAATAACAAAGACTCATTGGTGGACCTGAGGAAGGTGGGTACAGTGCAGTTTATATTTTTTAACAAACTTCATCTCAGGCTGAACATTGTGTGGAGGGGAACAGCTCCTTTTAAAAAGGTTGTCTCACCTTGCTAAATAGGTAAAATTGCAAATTTCTTGCAAAATAAACAACTTTGCAAGTTTTGTCTTACAAAAGGATTTTTCATTCTATTATGTGTTGTCTAGTTTACCAGCCACCACCGCAGTCTATCAGAGGCGTCGGGTCTCCTAAGCAAGTAGTGAAGTGCTTGAAAACATAGCCTTGGAGCTGGTTGGATCATAATTGCGAACCAACAATGGATTAGTCTGAACTGTTCATTTTTATGTGCGTGCCGTACCCGGGGAAGCAGGAGAAGTGGTGCACTCCTGAAGATCAGGATTTTCAGTGTGATCCGCTCTGTATAAATCAATGGTCTTTCATGGATTATAGGGTTTCTTGATTCCTACTTATTCTGTGTACTACATTTAATGGTTGCTAATAAAGGTTATGCTTTACCACTCAGAATACAGGATTTACAAAGAGATTTTCCATTCTACCTTTCTGTAGGTACATTATCGCACTCTTCAAAAAAGACACAGCGTGACTCTCATGAAGATGACAGCAGTGTGGATTATGTCTTTCCTTCTCTACAGTCCATCTATTCTCTTTTGGGAAAGTGCTTTTGGTGAAAGTCACAAAGATGAGGATGTATGTACGGCAGGATTCTTTAATACCTGGTACTTTCACTTAGCTACTTCAGTCTTTGATTTTTTTCTTCCATTAATAAGTATATCATTTTTTAATCTGAGCATCTACTGGAGCATTTCGAAACGCAGTAAGAAGAAAAGACAAAAGTCTGCTTGTGACCCATTAGGAGGAACATCAAAAGATGTCAAGCCATTCATCATATCAAATAACCTGGTGCTAACTTCTGCTCATATAACCGAGACAAAGAATATTAGTTTACACGTAAGAAAGACATTTGAGAAATCCCTTAGACATAGTCCAACGGCTTCTACAAGTCCAACTCAGATGACCAATATTCCCAATACCATTCACGTCGTTAATCTCTCCAGGGACAAAAAAGTAGCAAAATCCTTGGGAATTTTAGTTTCTGTTTTTGCTGCTTGTTGGGCTCCTTATACTTTCTTGGTCACCATTGACAGGGCATGCCAAAATAACTGTGTGGCCCTTTACTGGTATGATATCACAGTATGGATATTATATCTGAACTCAACAATTAATCCTATATTATATCCACTGTGTCATAAAAGTTTTAGAAAAGCATTCAATTTAATTTTAAAAATGTGTCTCAAAACACGAGTAGTGGAATCATGAAAGCCATTTTATTTTTTATAATGTCAAGATACTTTATAGTATAATAAATTAAAATACTACGAAGTGTATTTTTTATATGTCTAGATATTTTGAAGGGATTGTCTGTTATTAAACTACAAATCTGCAGTCGCTCTATGTGAATCCTCAAATTGTGCACACTGCGCATTGAGAGGATTCGGGAACGGTGGTCATATGACCACAAGTATGCAATTTGCATACTACTGGCCAAATTCAGACTAGACTGTTTTCGGCCTTGCTCAATACACTTGCATTGACAGAGGCTGTGCCCATCTAGTCAGAATGTGGCCATGAGTATGCATACTTGCACTCACATGACCAGCGTTCCAGCGCCCGTACTGGAGAATCCCCACAGCACGCAGTGCGCACGATGTGAGGATTCACAAGTCTGCAGTCACATAGAGTTTAAAGAGGTTGTCTGGTCTTAAACTTTCAAATAAACTTACAAATTTACAAAAAAGGTTAGGAAAAATTAATGACTATCAACTAAGCTTTGTTCTATTAACAGCAATATTCTAGTCCCAGAGAATAGAGATAAACTGCAATACCAGATATAACATATAAACAAGACTCCTGCTATTTCTGGAAGAAAAAGACAGGCTTGTTCACTACAGTACATGCAAGTCCGTCAAATAAAAGACATAAATTAAGGTAAATAGAGAATAAAACTACACCCAGGCAAAATGAAAACTGAGTTTTAGAATTTTTACATTTTATTTTAATCTTAAGTGTTTGTGTTCCATAATTCACATGTATTTAGTTTTTTCAATAATGTTCTTTTTGTTTGCAAAAAGCAAACTTTTAGCAATGCAATAGACAACCACAATAGAAAGTATATGATGTAACTAATATTCACAATCGTAGATTGATTAAGAGATGATTTAAAGGAATTGCATAAACATACATATCACAATAGCAATCAAAACTATTCAACCCCAATGCAAATTAGGTTTATTAGCAAAATTTACAACCTTTCTGTTTAAATAGCTCCACACAACTAATATAACAAGTGGCATCTCAATATTCAACACAAAATGCCACTATTAATGGGAACAACTTCCAGTTCTCTCCAAACCACCAACATAAATTTCTTTTTGTTAATAATCTTCCTAACAAGCCCTTTGTACTGTATATTTGATTACACTACATGACAAAAAAAAACAATTTTATAAATCCATTTTAGATATGACAATTGGTGTCAGAGTAGTCAAGGGGAGCATTCATTATTGGGCATGATAGCATGATTTGAAAGTCATTGTGTCACGACTCACGAGTGTGTCAGATGCAACAGACTGTCACTCTGCATCTGGCTGCAGAAAGTCTCTGTGTTTGGCATTGCAAACACCTCCTTAATCCTTCTGACTCTTGGACACAGCAGCAACATCCCTCCGGCTCTTCTTGACACAGCTGGACCTGGGGATTTATAAATCCCCAGTCTGCTGCAAAGAGTGGAAGGTGATATTGACATTTTTCCCTTGTGAATAATAATAATAATAATTTTATTTATATAGCGCCAACATATTCCGCAGCGCTTTACAAATTATACAGGGGACTTGTACAGACAATAGACATTACAGCATAACAGAAATCACAGTTCAAAATAGATACCAAGAGGAATGAGGGCCCTGCTCGCAAGCTTACAAACTATGAGGAAAAGGGGAGACACGAGAGGTGGATGGTAACAATTGCTTTAGTTAGTCGGACCAGCCAAGGTGTAAGGCTCAGGTGTTCATGTAAAGCTGCATGAGCCAGTTACATAGTTACATAGTTATTAAGGTTGAAGGAAGACTTTAAGTCCATCTAGTTCAACCCATAGCCTAACCTAACATGCCCTAACATGTTGATTCAGAGGAAGGCAAAAGAAACCAATGCGGCAAAGAGTAAGCTCCACCTTGGTGAAAAAAATTCCTTCCCGACTCCACATACAGCAATCAGACTAGTTCCCTGGATCAACGCCCTATCAAGGAATCTAGTGTATATTCCCTGTAACATTATACTTTTCCAGAAAGGTATCCAGTCCCCTCTTAAATTTAAGTAATGAATCACTCATTACAACATCATACGGCAGAGAGTTCCATAGTCTCACTGCTCTTACAGTAAAGAATCCACATCTGTTATTATGCTTAAACCTTTTTTCCTCCAAACGTAGAGGATGCCCCCTTGTCCCTGTTTTAGGTCTATGATTAAAAGGATCATCAGAAAGGTCTTTGTACTGTCCCCTCATATATTTATACATTAAAATAAGATCACCCCATAGTCTTCCTTTTTCCAAACTAAATAGCCCCAAGTGTAATAACCTATCTTGGTATTGCAGACCCCCCAGTCCTCTAATAACCTTGGTCGCTCTTCTCTGCACCCGCTCCAGTTCAGCTATGTCTTTCTTATACACCAGAGACCAGAACTGTGCACAGTATTCTAAGTGTGGTCGAACTAGTGACTTGTATAGAGGTAAAATTATGTTCTCCTCATGAGCATCTATGCCTCTTTTAACCCCTTCCCGACCTTTGACGCCACGTAGGCGTCATGAAAGTCGGTGCCATTCCGACCCATGACGCCTATGCGGCGTCATGGAAAGATCGCGTCCCTGCAGATCGGGTGAAAGGGTTAACTCCGATTTCACCCGATCTGCAGGGACAGGGGGAGTGGTAGTTTAGCCCAGGGGGGGTGGCTTCACCCCCTCGTGGCTACGATCGCTCTGATTGGCTGTTGAAAGTGAAACTGCCAATCAGAGCGATTTGTAATATTTCACCCATTATAACGGGTGAAATATTACAATCCAGCCATGGCCGATGCTGAAATATCATCGGCCATGGCTGGAAATACTAGTGTGCCCCCACCCCACCCCTCCGATCGCCCCCCCCAGCCCTCCGATCTGGCCGGTACACTGCTCCGGCTCCCCTCCGTCCAGTGCTCCGCTCCCCCCCGTGCTCTTGTCCGCTCCCCCCGTGCTCCAATCACCCCCCCGTGCTCCAATCACCCCCCCTGCACTCCGATCCACCCCCCCCGGTGCTCCGTTCCACCCCCCCGTGCTCCATTCCAGCCCCCCCGTGCTCCGTTCCACGCCCCCCGTGCTCCGTTCCACCCCTCCCGCACTCCGATTCCCCCCCCGTGCTCCGATCCCCCCCCCGTGGTCCCCCCCACCCCATCATACTTACCGATCCAGCCGGGGTCCCGTCCGTCTTCTCCCTGGGCGCCGCCATCTTCCAAAATGGCGGGCGCATGCGCAGTGCGCCCGCCGAATCTGCCGGCCGGCAGATTCGTTCCAAAGTGCATTTTGATCACTGAGATATAATCTATCTCAGTGATCAAAATAAAAAAAATAAAAAATGACCCCCCCCCTTTGTCACCCCCATAGGTAGGGACAATAAAAAAATAAAGAAATTTTTTTTTTCCACTAATGTTAGAATAGGGTTAGGGTTAGGGTTAGGGGTAGGGTTAGGGGTAGGGTTAGGGGTAGGGTTAGGGTTAGGGGTAGGGTTAGGGCTAGGGTTAGGGTTAGGGCTAGGGGTAGGGTTAGGGTTAGGGCTAGGGGTAGGGGTAGGGGTAGGGTTAGGGTTAGGGCTAGGGGTAGGGGTAGGGTTAGGGTTAGGGCTAGGGTTAGGGTTTCGGTATGTGCACACGTATTCTGGTCCTCTGCGGATTTTTCCGCTGCGGATTTGATAAATCCGCAGTGCTAAACCGCTGCGGATTTATGGCGGATTTACCGCGGTTTTTCTGCGCATTTCACTGCGGTTTTACAACTGCGATTTTCTATTTGAGCAGTTGTAAAACCGCTGCGGAATCCGCACAAAGAAGTGACATGCTGCGGAATGTAAACCGCTGCGTTTCCGTGCAGTTTTTCCGCAGCATGGGCACAGCGATTTTTGTTTCCCGTAGGTTTACATTGAACTGTAAACTCATGGGAAACTGCTGCGGATCCGCAGCGTTTTCCGCAGCGTGTGCACATACCTTTAGAATTAGGCTATGTGCACACGGTGCGGATTTGGCTGCGGATTCGCAGCAGTGTTCCATCAGGTTTACAGTACCATGTAAACATATGGAAACCAAATCCGCTGTGCCCATGGTGCAGAAAATACCACGCGGAAACGCTGCGTTGTATTTTCCGCAGCATGTCAATTCTTTGTGCGGATTCCGCAGCGTTTTACACCTGTTCCTCAATAGGAATCCGCAGGTGAAATCCGCACAAAAAACACTGGAAATCCGCGGAAAATCCGCAGGTAAAACGCAGTGCCTTTTACCCGCGGATTTTTCAAAAATGGTGCGAAAATATCTCACACGAATCCGCAACGTGGGCACATAGCCTTAGGGTTAGGGTTGGAATTAGGGTTGTGGTTATGGTTAGGGGTGTGTTGGGGTTAGGGTTGTGGTTAGGGGTGTGTTGCGGTTAGGGTTGTGTTTAGGGTTATGGCTACAGTTGGGATTAGGGTTAGGGGTGTGTTGGGGTTAGTGTTGGAGGTAGAATTGAGGGGTTACCACTGTTTAGGCACATCAGGGGTCTCCAAACGCAACATGGCGCCACCATTGATTCCAGCCAATCTCGTATTCAAAAAGTCAAATGGTGCTCCCTCACTTCCGAGCCCTGACGTGTGCCCAAACAGTGGTTTACCCCCACATATGGGGTACCAGCATACTCAGGACAAACTGCGCAACAATTACTGGGGTCCAATTTCTCCTGTTACCCTTGTGAATCAAAAAAAATGCTTGCTAAAACATAATTTTTGAGGAAAGAAAAATGATTTTTTATTTTCACGGCTCTGCGTTGTAAACGTCTGTGAAGCACTTGGGGGTTCAAAGTGCTCACCACATATCTAGATAAGTTCCTTGGGGGGTCTAATTTCTAAAATGGGGTCACTTGTGGGGGTTTCTACTGTTTAGGCACACCAGGGGCTCTGCAAACGCAACGTGACACCCGCAGACCATTCCATCAAAGTCTGCATTTCAAAAGTCACTACTTCCCTTCTGAGCCCCGACGTGTGCCCAAACAGTGGTTTACCCCCACTCATGGGGTATCAGCGTACTCAGGAGAAACTGGACAACAACTTTTGGGGTCCAATTTCTCCTGTTACCCTTGGGAAAATTAAAAAATTCTGGGCTAAATAATTATTTTTGAGGAAAGAAAACGTATTTATTATTTTCACGGCTCTGCATTATAAACTTCTATGAAGCGCTTGGGGGTTCAAAGTGCTCACCACACATCTAGATAAGTTCCTTTCGGGGTCTAGTTTCCAAAATGCGGTCACTTGTGGGGGGTTTCTACTGGTAAGCCACATCAGGGGCTCTGCAAACGCAACGTGACGCCCACAGAGCATTCCATCAAAGTCTGCATTTCAAAACGTCACTACTTCACTTCCGAGCCTCGGCATGTGCCCAAACAGTGGTTTACCCCCACATATGGGGTATCAGCGTACTCAGGAGAAACTGGACAACAACTTTTGGGGTCCAGTTTCTTCTGTAACCCTTGGGAAAATAAAAAATTCTGGGCTAAATAATTATTTTTGAGGAAAGAAAACGTATTTATTATTTTCACGGCTCTGCATTATAAACTTCTATGAAGCACTTGGGGGTTCAAAGTGCTCACCACACATCTAGATAAGTTCCTTTGGGGGTCTAGTTTCCAAAATGGGGTCACTTGTGGGGGGTTTCTACTGTTAAGCCACATCAGGGGCTCTGCAAACGCAACGTGACGCCCACAGAGCATTCCATCAAAGTCTGCATTTCAAAACGTCACTACTTCACTTCCGAGCCCCGGCATGTGCCCAAACAGTGATTTACCCCCACATATGGGGTATCAGCGTACTCAGGAGAAACTGGACAACAACTTTTGGGGTCAAATTTCTCCTGTTACCCTTGGGAAAATAAAAAATTGCAGGCTAAAAGATCATTTTTGAGAAAATATTTTTTTTTTTTTTCATGGCTCTGGGTTATAAACTTCTGTGAAGCACTTGGGGGTTCAAAGTCCTCACTACACATCTACATTAGTTCCTTTGGGGGTCTAGTTTCCAAAATGGTGTCATTTCTGGGGGATCTCCAATGTTTAGGCACACAGGGGCTCTCCAAACGTGACATGGTGTCCGCTAATGATTGGAGCTAATTTTCCATTTAAAAAGCCAAATGGCGTGCCATCCCTTCCGAGCCCTGCCGTGCGCCCAAACAGTGGTTTACCCCCACATATTGGGTATCTGCGTACTCAGGACAAACAGGACAACAATATTTGGGGTCCAATTTCTCCTATTATCCTTGGCAAAATAGGAAATTCCAGGCTAAAAAATCATTTTTGAGGAAAGAAAAATTATTTTTTATTTTCATGGCTCTGCGTTATAAACTTCTGTGAAGCACCTGGGGGTTTAAAGTGCTCAATATGCATCTAGATAAGTTCCTTGGGGGGTCTAGTTTCCAAAATGGGGTCACTTGTGGGGGAGCTCCAATGTTTAGGCACACAGGGGCTCTCCAAACGCGACATGGTGTCCGCTAACAATTGGAGCTAACTTTCCATTCAAAAAGTCAAATGGCGCGCCTTCCCTTCCGAGCCCTGCCGAGTGCCCAAACAGTGGTTTACCCCCACATATGAGGTATCGACGTACTCGGGAGAAATTGCCCAACAAATTTTATGATCCATTTTACCCTACTGCCCATGTGAAAATGAAAAAATTGAGGCGAAAAGAATTTTTTTGTGAAAAAAAAGTACTTTTTCATTTTTACAGATCAATTTGTGAAGCACCTGAGGGTTTAAAGTGCTCACTAGGCATCTAAATAAGTTCCTTGGGGAGTCTAGTTTCCAAAATGGGGTCACTTGTGGGGGAGCGCCAATGTTTAGGCACACAGGAGCTCTCCAAACGCGACATGGTGTCCGCTAACGATGGAAATAATTTTTCATTCAAAAAGTCAAATGGCGCTCCTTCCCTTCCGAGCCTTACCATGTGCCCAAACAGTGGTTTACCCCCACATGTGAGGTATTGGTGTACTCAGGAGAAATTGCCCAACACATTTTAGGATCCATTTTATCCTGTTGCCCATGTGAAAATGAAAAAATTGAGGCTAAAAGAATTTTTTTGTGAAAAAAAAGTACTTTTTCATTTTTACGGATTAATTTGTGAAGCACCTGGGGGTTCAAAGTGCTCACTATGCATCTAGATAAGTTCCTTGGGGCGTCTAGTTTCCAAAATGGGGTCACTTGTGGGGGAGCTCCAATTTTTAGGCACACGGGGGCTCTCCAAACGTGACATGGTGTCCGCTAAAGAGTGGAGCCAATTTTTGATTCAAAAAGTCAAATGGCGCTCCTTCCCTTCCAAGCCCTGCCGTGCGCCCAAACAGTGGTTTACCCCCACATATGAGGTATCAGCGTACTCAGGACAAATTGGACAACAACTTTCGTGGTTCAGTTTCTCCTTTTACCATTGGGAAAATAAAAAAATTGTTGCTAAAAGGTAATTTTTGTGACTAAAAAGTTAAATGTTCATTTTTTCCTTCCATGTTGCTTCTGCTGCTGTGAAGCACCTGAAGGGTTAATAAACTTCTTGAATGTGGTTTTGAGTACCTTGAGGGGTGCAGTTTTTAGAATGGTGTCACTTTTGGGTATTTTCAGCCATATAGACCCCTCAAACTGACTTCAAATGTGAGGTGGTCCCTAAAAAAAATGGTTTTGTAAATTTCGTTGTAAAAATGACAAATCGCTGGTCAAATTTTAACCCTTATAACTTCCTAACAAAAAAAAATTTTGTTTCCAAAATTGTGCTGATGTAAAGTAAACATGTGGGAAATGTTATTTATTAACTATTTTGTGTCACATATCTCTCTGGTTTAACAGAATAAAAATTCAAAATGTGAAAATTGCGAAATTTTCAAAATTTTCGCCAAATTTCCGTTTTTATCACAAATAAACTCAGAATTTATTGACCTAAATTTACCACTGACATGAAGCCCAATATGTCACGAAAAAACAATCTCAGAACCGCTAGGATCCGTTGAAGCGTTCCTGAGTTATTACCTCATAAAGGGACACTGGTCAGAATTGCAAAAAACGGCAAGGTCTTTAAAGTCAAAATAGGCTGGGTCATGAAGGGGTTAATGCACCCCATTATTTTATTTGCCTTTGTAGCAGCTGCCTGACACTGGCCACTGAATATGAGTTTGTCATCCACCCATACACCCAGGTCTTTTTGATTGACGGTTTTGCCCAGAGTTTTAGAATTAAGCACATAATTATACATTTTATTACTTCTACCCAAGTGCGTGACCTTACATTTATCCCCATTAAAGCTCATTTGCCATTTATCAGCCCAAGCTTCTAGTTTACATAAATCACCCTGTAATATAAAATTGTCCTCCTCTGTATTGATTACCCTGCAGAGTTTAGTGTCATCTGCAAATATTGAAATTCTACTCTAAATGCCCCCTACAAGGTCATTAATAAATATGTTAAAAAGAAGAGGGCCCAATACTGACCCCTGTGGTACCCCACTGCTAACCGCTACCCAGTCCGAGTGTTCTCCATTAATAACCACCCTTTGTTTCCTATCCTTGAGCCAGCTCTCAGCCCACTTACACATATTTTCCCCTATCCCCATTATTCTCATTTTATGTATCAACCTTTTGTGTGGCACCGTATCAAAAGCTTTTGAAAAGTCCATATACACTACATCCACTGGGTTCCCTTTGTCCAGTCCGGAACTTACCTCTTGTAACGCTCGCACCGAGACTGGTTGGCGCGGGCACCTGGGGGTGTGGCCCCACTGGACCACAGACCGAACTTCCCTGGAAGGGGCGTAACTAAGTAGCTTCCTAGGTGTTTGCTGGAGCCTCTGATGGTGAGGTCAGACTTGTGCAATAGGAAGCTATCAGGTACCACTCCAGGGTGGAGTCGGACTGTGGATGCTGATCCCACCGGGGACAAGACACGGGCAGGCAGGCACGGCTGTGACACTGGCTGACAGACGGGTATGGCAGAGGCCCTGACGGGCGGACTGGCTTGACGGAGATACAGGCAGGCAGACGGGCGCAGCTGGCACTCAGGCAGACAGGCGGGCACGGCTGGCACTGGCAGACAGGACTGATACTCTGGTAGGAACTGGTATTCAGATGGATGTGTGGAAACAGGTAAGAACCTGTTCAGACTGGAGAATATAAAGGAACAGGTAGAGACCTGTAGGGAAAGTTGCAGAATTAAGATAGAGCAAGAGTGGAAGAAAAAGCTGAATCGCAGGAGGCGGAGTACGAGTAGAAGGTGGAGCTATGAGCAGAGAAGGAGAAGGCAGAGCAGAGAGTAGAGAAGGAGAAGGCAGAGCCAAGGACGGAGCCGCAGGAGGCGGAGCCAAAAGCGGGGACGCTGGAGGCGGAGCCAAGAGCGGAGACGCTGGAGGCGGAGCCAAGAGCGGGGACGCTGGAGGCGGAGCCAAGAGCAGAGACGCTGGAGGCGGAGCCAAGAGCAGAGACGCTGGAGGCGGAGCCAAGAGCGGAGACGCTGGAGGCGGAGCCAAGAGCGAATATGCTGGAGGCGGAGCCAAGAGCGCAGAAAAGAGCAAAGACGCTGGAGGCGGAGCCAAGAGCGAAGACGCTGGAGGCTGAGCCAAGAGCTAAAGACGTAGAACCGCAAGGAGCGGTGCCAGGTGGAACCGCAAGGAGCGGAGCCGTAGAGCAAAGCCACAGAGAGCGGAGCAAGGTCAGAGAGCAGAGCTGAGAGAAAAGCTGAGAGACACAGAGCCACAGGTTGTGGTAGAACTGAGCAGAGAGAAGCAGAGCCACAGACAGTGGCGAACAGAGCAGAAAGATAAGGCAGAGGTACACACAGCTGAGTGGGAAATGACTAATGACAAAGAAGGAGCAGGGACGGACATAGACCAGAGTACAGACAGGAACGGACACGGATACACAAACAGAACACAGATGAAGGCCTGCAATAGTGCAGCCCTCAGAGACAGGAAACACACGACCTGGCAGCTCAGTAGCAAATGCTAACTGAGGGGAATAGTTTGCTCAGGCATCCTCCAATGGGTGAGGATGCCTTAAGTATCAGAGGCCTCAAGGCTATTGGCCAGAAGCACCTTAGGGAGGTGCACACAGTCTCAATAAGAATCCGGAGTGGCTGGTGCCGCCCCCCTATGCACACAGCCAGGAAGTGTACACAGAGCAGGCTGCCATGAAGCACATGGCATGGAACCAGCAGCAGACACATCTCACAGCATGGCACTGGGTGAGTGAGTAGATGTAACAGGCAGGTGGGGAATGGAAGGCCATGCAGTGATGCCGGCAGGGTTGTTACAGTACCCCCACCTTTACGCCCCCTCTTCTTCAAACCCGCTAAAATGATCCATAGAAGAAGAAAGAAACCACTCACAGTCCAAGTCATAACATCTTCAAAGTAGGATAAGGCAAACGGGTCACCAGGAATCTCAGAAGACAAAGTTTCTTTGTGCCCAACAGGGTTAGCTTCATCAGAAATCTCAGATAGCAAAGTCTCTTTGTACCCAATAAGGTTAGCCTCCTCAATGGACTGGACCATTTCCTCTGGGTAGACAAGAAGCAGGGACTTGGATGCTACTGGTTTGATATCTTCACCAGCCGGCCACTTAGAAGCCGAAGGAACACTCACAGGATACATCTTCTGCCTGATATACAGAGACACATTTTCAGGTAGCAGAGATGTCTTGAAATCTTCACCAGCCGGCCACATTGAAGCCGAAGGAACACTCACAGGATACACCTTCTGCCCGATATCCAGAGACGAACTTTCAGGTAGCTGAAATGTTCCAGAGTACTGAACGCAGGAAAAATCACTGGAGCAGAGGGTGGAGAAGAATAACTCCACCGGATCAGGAAAAAACTGAGAGGAGAAAACTTCTGTTTTGGAATCTTCACCAAACGGCCATATGGACAATGAAGGCACCCACATAGGAACCATTTTCTGCCGATTATCCAGAAAAAAACGTCCAAGAGGCGGAGGTATTTCCACGAACAGGTTACAGGTATAGTCTGTTGTGAATTCTGTGGCCAAGCTCCCTCCTGTGGTCGTGAGTGGTACTTCGGCTGGTTCTGTCTATGAGCTTCCTTTGGTGGATGAGAGTGGTACTGCGGCTTCTGAGTTTCCTTCCTCAGGTGATGAGGTTAAGTCGTTAGGTGCTGCTCTATTTAACTCCACCTGGTGCTTTGATCCTGGCCTCCAGTCAATGTTCTAGTATTGGTCTTGCTTCCTCCTGGGTCGTTCCTGTGGCCTGTCTATCCTGCATAAGCTAAGTTCTGCTTGTGTTGCTTTTGTTTGCTATTTTTTCTGTCCAGCTTGCTATATTGGTTTTTCTTGCTTGCTGGAAGCTCTGAGACGCAGAGGGAGCACCTCTGTACCGTTAGTCGGTGCGGAGGGTCTTTTTGCCCCTCTGCGTGGTTGTTTGTAGGTTTTTGTGTTGACCGCAAAGCTATCTTTCCTATCCTCGGTCTATTCAGTAAGTCGGCCCTCACTTTGCTAAATCTATTTCATCTCTGTGTTTGTATTTTCATCTTTACTCACAGTCATTATATGTGGGGGCTGCCTTTTTCTTTGGGGAATTTCTCTGAGGCAAGGTAGGCTTATTTTTCTATCTTCAGGGCTAGTTAGTTTCTCAGGCTGTGCCGAGTTGCATAGGGAGCGTTAGGCGCAATCCACGGCTACCTCTAGCGTGGTGTGATAGGATTAGGGATTGCGGTCAGCAGAGTTCCCACGTCTCAGAGCTCGTCCTATGTTTTTGGTAATTGTCAGGTCACTTTGTGTGCTCTGAACTTCAAGGTCCATTGTGGTTCTGAATTACCTGTTCATAACAGTACTGGAGGCCAGGATCAAAGCACCAGGTGGAGTTAAATAGAGCAGCACCTAACGACTTAACCTCATCACCTGAGGAAGGAAACTCAGAAGCCGCAGTACCACTCTCATCCACCAAAGGAAGCTCATAGACAGAACCAGCCGAAGTACCAATCACGACCACAGGAGGGAGCTTCGCCACAGAATTCACAACAGTAACGGCTACCTCTAGTGTGGTGTGATAGGATTAGGGATTGCGGTCAGCAGAGTTCCCACGTCTCAGAGCTCGTCCTATGTTTTTGGTAATTGTCAGGTCACTTTGTGTGCTCTGAACTTCAAGGTCCATTGTGGTTCTGAATTACCTGTTCATAACAGTACTGGAGGCCCTAAGTACTAATGCTTCTCAATAGAGGGAAAAGAGAAGTTCTGAGACCATTTTTTTTTCTTTGCACTGTGTTCTGTCTTTCTTTTCCCCTTTACATCAGGGTGGTTCAGAACACAGGTGTGGACATGGACATTCAGGGTCTGTCCTCTTTGATGGATAATCTCACTATAAGTGTACAGAACATTCAAGATTTAGTGGTTCAGAATCCTATGTTAGAACCTAAAATTCCTATTCCTGAGTTATTTTCTGGAGATAGAGCTAAGTTTTTGAATTTTAAAAATAATTGTAAACTATTTCTTCCTTTGAAACCCCGCTCCCCTGGTGACCCAGTTCAACAAGTTAAGATCATTATTTCTTTATTACGTGGCGACCCTCAAGACTGGGCATTTTCCCTTGCGCCAGGAGATCCTGCATTATATAATATTGATGCATTTTTTCTGGCACTCGGATTGCTGTACGACGAACCTAATTCAGTGGATCAGGCAGAGAAAAATTTGCTGGCTCTGTGTCAGGGTCAGGATGAGATAGAGATTTATTGTCAGAAGTTTAGAAAGTGGTCCGTGCTCACTCAATGGAATGAATGTGCGCTGGCAGCTATTTTCAGAAAGGGTCTCTCTGAAGCCCTTAAGGATGTCATGGTGGGATTTCCTATGCCTGCTGGTCTGAATGAGTCTATGTCTTTGGCCATTCAGATCGGTCGACGCTTGCGTGAGCGTAAATCTGTGCACCATTTGGCGGTATTATCTGAGCATAAACCTGAGCCTATGCAGTGCGATAGGACTTTGACCAGAGCTGAAAGGCAAGAACACAGACGTCAGAATGGGCTGTGTTTCTACTGTGGTGATTCCACTCATGCTATCTCCGATTGTCCTAAGCGCACTAAGCGGTTTGCTAGGTCCGCCACCATTGGTACGGTACAGTCGAAATTTCTTTTGTCCGTTACTTTGATCTGCTCTTTGTCTTCCTATTCTGTCATGGCATTTGTGGATTCAGGCGCTGCCCTGAATTTGATGGACTTGGAGTTTGCAAGGCGCTGTGGGTTTGTCTTGGAGCCCTTGCAGTGTCTTATTCCATTGAGAGGAATTGATGCTACGCCTTTGGCCAAGAATAAGCCTCAGTATTGGACCCAGCTGACCATGTGCATGGCTCCTGAGCACCAGGAGGATATTCGCTTTCTGGTGTTGCATAATCTGCATGATGTGGTCGTGTTGGGGTTGCCATGGCTACAAGTCCATAACCCAGTATTAGATTGGAAATCAATGTCTGTGTCCAGCTGGGGTTGTCAGGGGGTACATGGTGATGTTCCATTTCTGTCTATCTCATCATCCACCCCTTCTGAGGTCCCAGAGTTCTTGTCTGATTACCGGGATGTATTCGATGAGCCCAAGTCCAATGCCCTACCTCCGCATAGGGATTGTGATTGTGCTATCGATTTGATTCCTGGTAGTAAGTTTCCTAAGGGTCGACTGTTTAATTTATCTGTACCTGAGCACGCCGCTATGCGGAGTTACGTCAAGGAGTCTTTGGAGAAGGGTCATATTCGCCTGTCATCGTCGCCATTGGGAGCGGGGTTCTTTTTTGTGGCCAAGAAGGATGGTTCGCTGAGACCTTGTATTGATTACCGCCTTCTAAATAATATTACGGTCAAATTTCAGTACCCCTTGCCGCTGCTGTCTGATTTGTTTGCTCGGATTAAGGGGGCTAGTTGGTTCACCAAGATAGATATTCGTGGTGCGTATAATCTTGCGCGTATTAAACGGGGCGATGAATGGAAAACAACATTTAATACGCCCGAAGGCCATTTTGAGTACCTGGTTATGCCATTCGGGCTTTCTAATGCTCCATCGGTGTTTCAGTCCTTTATGCATGACATCTTCCGAGAGTACCTGGATAAATTCCTGATTGTATATTTGGATGATATTTTGGTCTTCTCGGATGATTGGGAGTCTCATGTGAAGCAGGTCAGAATGGTGTTCCAGGTCCTGCGTGCTAATTCTTTGTTTGTGAAGGGGTCAAAGTGTCTCTTTGGTGTTCAGAAGGTTTCATTTTTGGGGTTCATTTTTTCTCCTTCTACTATCGAGATGGACCCTGTTAAAGTTCAGGCCATTTATGATTGGACTCAGCCAACATCTCTGAAGAGTCTGCAGAAGTTCCTGGGCTTTGCTAATTTTTATCGTCGCTTCATCAATAATTTTTCTAGTATTTCTAAACCGTTGACTGATTTAACCAAGAAGGGTGCTGATGTGGTCAATTGGTCTTCTGCTGCTGTGGAAGCTTTTCAGGAGTTGAAGCGTCGTTTTTCTTCTGCCCCTGTGTTGTGCCAACCAGATGTTTCGCTTCCGTTCCAGGTCGAGGTTGATGCTTCTGACATTGGAGCAGGGGCTGTTTTGTCGCAGAGAAGTTCTGATTGCTCGGTGATGAAACCATGCGCCTTCTTTTCCAGGAAATTTTCGCCTGCTGAGCGAAATTATGATGTTGGCAATCGAGAGTTGCTAGCCATGAAGTGGGCATTCGAGGAGTGGCGTCATTGGCTTGAAGGAGCTAAGCATCGCGTGGTGGTCTTGACTGATCACAAAAACTTGACTTATCTCGAGTCTGCCAAACGGTTGAATCCTAGACAGGCTCGTTGGTCGCTGTTTTTCTCCCGTTTTGACTTTGTGGTTTCGTACCTTCCGGGCTCTAAAAATGTGAAGGCGGATGCCCTGTCTAGGAGTTTTGTGCCCGATTCTCCGGGTTTGCCTGAGCCGGCAGGTATTCTCAAAGAGGGGGTAATTTTGTCTGCCATCTCCCCTGATTTGCGGCGGGTGCTGCAAAAATTTCAGGCTAATAGACCTGACCGTTGCCCAGCTGAGAAACTGTTTGTCCCTGATAGGTGGACGAATAAAGTTATCTCTGAGGTTCATTGTTCGGTGTTGGCTGGTCATCCTGGAATCTTTGGTACCAGAGATTTGGTGGCTAGATCCTTTTGGTGGCCGTCTCTGTCGCGGGATGTGCGTTCTTTTGTGCAGTCCTGTGGGATTTGTGCTCGGGCTAAGCCCTGCTGTTCTCGTGCCAGTGGGTTGCTTTTGCACTTGCCGGTCCCGAAGAGGCCTTGGACACATATCTCTATGGATTTTATTTCGGATCTCCCCGTCTCTCAAAGAATGTCTGTCATTTGGGTGGTTTGTGATCGCTTCTCTAAGATGGTCCATTTGGTGCCCTTGTCTAAATTGCCTTCCTCCTCTGATTTGGTGCCATTGTTTTTCCAGCATGTGGTTCGTTTAAATGGCATTCCAGAGAACATCGTTTCTGACAGAGGTTCCCAGTTTGTTTCGAGGTTTTGGCGAGCCTTTTGTGCTAGGATGGGCATTGATTTGTCTTTTTCCTCGGCTTTCCATCCTCAGACAAATGGCCAGACTGAACTAACCAATCAGACCTTGGAAACATATCTGAGATGTTTTGTTTCTGCTGATCAGGATGATTGGGTGTCCTTTTTGCCTTTGGCTGAGTTCGCCCTTAATAATCGGGCCAGCTCGGCTACTTTGGTTTCGCCGTTTTTCTGCAATTCTGGGTTCCACCCTCGTTTCTCTTCAGGGCAGGTTGAGTCTACGGACTGTCCTGGTGTTGATACTGTGGTGGATAGGTTGCAGCAGATTTGGACTCATGTAGTGCACAATTTGACTTTGTCCCAGGAGAAGGCTCAACGTTTCGCTAACCGCAGGCGCTGTGTGGGTCCCCGACTTCGTGTTGGGGATTTGGTTTGGTTGTCATCTCGTTATATTCCTATGAAGGTTTCCTCTCCTAAATTTAAGCCTCGTTTCATTGGTCCATATAGGATTTCTGAGGTTCTTAATCCTGTGTCTTTTTGTTTGACTCTTCCAGCTTCTTTTTCCATCCATAACGTGTTCCATAGGTCATTGTTGCAGAGATACGTGGCACCTGTGGTTCCATCTATTGATCCTCCTGCTACGGTTTTGGTTGAAGGGGAATTGGAGTATATAGTGGAGAAGATTTTGGATTCTCGTGTTTCGAGATGGAAACCCCAGTATCTGGTTAAGTGGAAAGGTTATGGTCAGGAAGATAATTCCTGGGTCTTTGCCTCTGATGTCCATGCTGCCGATCTGGTTCGTGCCTTTCATGTGGCTCATCCTGGTCGGCCTGGGGGCTTTGGTGAGGGTTCGGTGACCCCTCCTCAAGGGGGGGGTACTGTTGTGAATTCTGTGGCCAAGCTCCCTCCTGTGGTCGTGAGTGGTACTTCGGCTGGTTCTGTCTATGAGCTTCCTTTGGTGGATGGGAGTGGTACTGCGGCTTCTGAGTTTCCTTCCTCAGGTGATGAGGTTAAGTCGTTAGGTGCTGCTCTATTTAACTCCACCTGGTGCTTTGATCCTGGCCTCCAGTCAATGTTCTAGTATTGGTCTTGCTTCCTCCTGGATCGTTCCTGTGGCCTGTCTATCCTGCATAAGCTAAGTTCTGCTTGTGTTGCTTTTGTTTGCTATTTTTTCTGTCCAGCTTGCTATATTGGTTTTTCTTGCTTGCTGGAAGCTCTGAGACGCAGAGGGAGCACCTCCGTACCGTTAGTCGGTGCGGAGGGTCTTTTTGCCCCTCTGCGTGGTTGTTTGTAGGTTTTTGTGTTGACCGCAAAGCTATCTTTCCTATCCTCGGTCTATTCAGTAAGTCGGCCCTCACTTTGCTAAATCTATTTCATCTCTGTGTTTGTATTTTCATCTTTGCTCACAGTCATTATATGTGGGGGGCTGCCTTTTCCTTTGGGGAATTTCTCTGAGGCAAGGTAGGCTTATTTTTCTATCTTCAGGGCTAGTTAGTTTCTCAGGCTGTGCCGAGTTGCATAGGGAGCGTTAGGCGCAATCCACGGCTACCTCTAGTGTGGTGTGATAGGATTAGGGATTGCGGTCAGCAGAGTTCCCATGTCTCAGAGCTCGTCCTATGTTTTTGGTAATTGTCAGGTCACTTTGTGTGCTCTGAACTTCAAGGTCCATTGTGGTTCTGAATTACCTGTTCATAACAATAGTCATTAGAGTAGTGAGGAGAGATTGTCACCGCTTTCCCATCTTTGGTAACATCAGCACACCTTGACTCGACGACTAGCAGACCAGCTGAAGAAGAAGACAACACAGTTGACTGTCCTTGATGCATGGGAACCAGACACCTCTCATGACTGGGTAAATTCAAACGAAGTATTTTGCAGGAACTCTTGACCAGAGCGGGTGGTAGAGTTCCAGGCTCAGAATGACCCATGGGCATAACAGACAGCATAAGGTAGATAAACTTCTTCGTGTATAAGGCTCCAACTTGGAGCTGTAGTTGTCCTTGCAGGACTAGACTGCTCTTGAGTAGGGCTTGACCAACTTCAGACAACGCCCTTACCGGGTTCTGGAGCTGTATGACAGAGACCACACACCGACTCCGAATGGTTGGCGACTTTACCACACCAAAGCGCCCGGAAAACAGAGACACAGTCTTTGATTTTAATGGAGAGGAGGTACTCTCACCTAGGGCAGCCTCTCCTGCTGGCCCAGGGTTTTGGAGTTTTAGATCTACAGGGCAGAGACCGTCTGGATGTTCCTTGCAACTGCAGCGATACCGCGTTCCCTTCTTGTGGCTGGATTTGGGCTGCTGCTTTGCCAGCCCACTTTTATCAGCCTTCTGGGGTTTTGCTTGGGTAGCTGCTGGGACAGGTAGAGGAACAGGTGGGTCTTGGACGGACTTTGTCTGACGTGACGATTTCTTTGGGGGATTCGCTCGTCTAGACCGCCTCTGGGATCTGGTGAGGGAAGACTTTGCAGGAGGAGCAGGTTCAGGCGCTTTGAAGGCTTTAACAAAGGCTTCCAGGAAAGCCCCAAGGTCTGAGAGGATTGGATCCCTTGCTTCCCAGAGAGGGTTCATCCAATTCAATGCATCTCCTGCTAGATAGGACAAGATAAATCCTACCTTGAACTCATCAGAAGAAAATTCGGAAGGATTAGCTTCGATATACATCAGACTACGCTCCAGGAACTCCATGCACTCCTCTGGATCCCCATAGTATCTAGGCGGAAGGAGTTTTTCTCTACTGGCAATGTAATCATACAACTCTCTAGAGATTATGAGTGGACCACCAGGAGTAGGTGTAGGCAGATCTTTCAACTGAGTATAAAAACTTTCTGGGGGCAAATACAGGCTAGAAGAGAGTTCATTTTGCTCCGAGAGCAACGGCTCATGGGACTCAGCGGGGACCATGGCCTGAGCAATCTGTAACGCTCACACCGAGACTGGTTGGCGCGGGCACCTGGGGGTGTGGCCCCACTGGACCACAGACTGAACTTCCCTGGAAGGGGCGTAACTAAGTAGCTTCCTAGGTGTTCGCTGGAGCCTCTGATGGTGAGGTCAGACTTGTGCAATAGGAAGCTATCAGGTACCACTCCAGGGTGGAGTCGGACTGTGGATGCTGATCCCACCGGGGACAAGACACGGGCAGGCAGGCACGGCTGTGACACTGGCTGACAGACGGGTATGGAAGAGGCCCTGACGGGCGGACTGGCTTGACGGAGATACAGGCAGGCAAACGGGCGCAGCTGGCACTCAGGCAGACAGGCGGGCACGGCTGGCACTGGCAGACAGGACTGATACTCTGGTAGGAACTGGTATTCAGATGGATGTGTGGAAACAGGTAAGAACCTGTTCAGACTGGAGAATATAAAGGAACAGGTAGAGACCTATAGGGAAAGTTGCAGAATTAAGATAGAGCAAGAGTGGAAGAAAAAGCTTAATCGCAGGAGGCGGAGTACGAGTAGAAGGTGGAGCTATGAGCAGAGAAGGAGAAGGCAGAGCAGAGAGTAGAGAAGGAGAAGGCAGAGCCAAGGACGGAGCCGCAGGAGGCGGAGCCAAGAGCGGGGACGCTGGAGGCGGAGCCAAGAGCGGGGACGCTGGAGGCGGAGCCAAGAGCGGAGGTGCTGGAGGCGGAGCCAAGAGTGGAGACGCTGGAGGCGGAGCCAAGAGCGGAGACGCTGGAGGCGGAGCCAAGAGCGGAGACGCTGGAGGCGGAGCCAAGAGCGGGGACGCTGGAGGCGGAGCCAAGAGCGGAGACGCTGGAGGCGGAGCCAAGAGCGGAGATGCTGGAGGCAGAGCCAAGAGCGAAGACAAGAGCGAAGATGCTGGAGGCGGAGCCAAGAGCAAAGACGCTGGAGGCTGAGCCAAGAGCTAAAGACGTAGAACCGCAAGGAGCGGTGCTAGGTGGAACCGCAAGGAGCGGAGCCGTAGAGCAAAGCCACAGAGAGCGGAGCAAGGTCAGAGAGCAGAGCTGAGAAAAAAGCTGAGAGACACATAGCCACAGGTTGTGGTAGAACTGAGCAGAGAGAAGCAGAGCCACAGACAGTGGCGAACAGAGCAGAAAGATAAGGCAGAGGTACACACAGCTGAGTGGGAAATGACTAATGACAAAGAAGGAGCAGGGACGGACATAGACCAGAGTACAGACAGGAACGGACACGGATACACAAACAGAACACAGATGAAGGCCTGCAATAGTGCAGCCCTCAGAGACAGGAAACACACGACCTGGCAGTTCAGTAGCAAATGCTAACTGAGGGGAATAGTTTGCTCAGGCATCCTCCAATGGGTGAGGATGCCTTAAGTATCAGAGGCCTCAAGGCTATTGGCCAGAAGCACCTTAGGGAGGTGCACACAGTTTCAATAAGAATCCGAAGTGGCTGGCGCCGCCCCCCTATGCACACAGCCAGGAAGTGTACACAGAGCAGGCCGCCATGAAGCACATGGCATGGAACCAGCAGCAGACAGATCTCACAGCATGGCACTGGGTGAGTGAGTAGATGTAACAGGCAGGTGGGGAATTGAAGGCCATGCAGTGATGCCGGCAGGGTTGTTACACCTCTTCATAGAAGCTGATCAAATTAGTCTGACATGAACGGTCCCTAGTAAACCCGTGCTGATACTGGGTCATGAGGATATTCCTCTTCAGATACTCCTGTATAGCATCCCTTAGAATGCCCTCCAGGATTTTACCCACAGTAGAGGTTAAGCTTACTGGCCTATAATTTCCAAGTTCAGTTTTTGTCCCCTTTTTGAATATTGGCACCACATTTGCTATATGCCAGTCCTGTGGTACAGACCCTGTTATTATGGAGTCTTTAAAGATTGAAAATAATGGTCTATCAATGACTGTACTTAATTCCTGCAGTACTCGAGGGTGTATCCCATCCGGGCCCGGAGATTTGTCAATTTTAGTGATTTTTAGCCGCCGCCGCCGCACTTTCTGCTGGGTTAAGCAGGTGACATTTAATGGGGAATTTTTATCACTAGTCATTTTGTCTGCCATGGGATTTTCTTGTGTAAATACTGATGAAAAAAGTCATTTAGCATATTGGCTTTTCCCTCATCCTCATCCACCATTTCACCCAGACTATTTTTAAGGGGGGCAACACTCTCTCTGTCTCAATCTTTGCTGCCTTGATTTGCTTTTTACAGAATATATTTAATTTTTTGTATTTATTTAATGCCTCCTCACTACCTACTTCCTTTAATTCTCTAAATGCTTTCTTTTTGTCACTTATTGCGCCCCTTACAGCTCTATTTAGCCATATTGGTTTCCTCCTATTCCTAGTATGTTTATTCCCATACGGTATATACTGTGCACAGGTCCTATCCAGGATGCTAATAAACGTCTCCCATTTTCTTTGTGTATTTTTGTGTCTCAGGATATCGTCCCAGTTAATTGCACCAAGATCCTCTCTCATCCGTTGGAAATTTGCCCTCCTGAAGTTTAGTGTCCTTGTAACCCCTCTATTACACATCTTTTTAAAGGATACATGAAAACTTATTATTTTGTGATCGCTATTTCCCAAGTAACCCCCAACCCTTATATTTGATATGCGGTCTGGCCTGTTGGTTAATATTAGGTCTAGCAGCGCCCCCCTTCTTGTTGGGTCCTGAACCAGTTGTGAAAGGTAATTGTCTCTCATAGTTGTCAAAAACCGATTACCTTTGCTGGAACTGCAGGTTTCTGTTCCCCAATCTATTTCAGGGTAGTTGAAGTCCCCCATAATAATGACTTCTCCTTGAGTCGCAGCTTCATCTATTTGCTTTACGAGGATATTCTCCATTGCTTCCATTATTTTTGGAGATATATAACAAACCCCTATCAGTAATTTATTATTTTTTCCCCCTCCCCTTATCTCCACCCACAGGGATTCTACATTTTCATTAAATTCACTTATATTATCACGCAGGATGGGTTTTAAGGACGATTTTACATATAGACACACCCCACCCCCTCGCTTATCTGTACGGTCATTTCTGAACAGGCTATAGCCCTGCAAGTTAACAGCCCAGTCATGGCTCTCATCCAGCCATGTTTCAGATATCCCCACCATGTCATAATTATGCTCCAACAACATTAGTTCTAATTCGTTCATTTTGTTGGCGAGGCTTCTGGCATTAGTATACATGCACTTGATGTTCCTCTCTGTACCTCTATTCTTTCTTAAATTATTAACTGTTCTAACCCCACCCCCCATGCCACCGCCACCCCCAACTTCCTTATTTGTGCCCAGGTCTCTGTCTGCACTATCTTCCCCTCCTATAAATTGAATACCCTCCCCCCCAATCCCTAGTTTAAACACTCCTCCAACCTTCTAGCCATTTTCTCCCCCAGCACAGCTGCACCTTCCCCATTGAGGTGCAGCCCGTCCCTAGCGTAGAGCCTGTAGCCAACTGAGAAGTCGGCCCAGTTCTGCAGGAACCCAAACCCCTCCTTTCTACACCAATTCTTGAGCCACTTATTAACCTCCCTAATCTCCCGTTGCCTCTCTGGCGTGGCACGTGGTACGGGCAGTATTTCGGAAAATACCACATTGGAGGTCCTTGCTTTCAGCTTGCAGCCTAATTCCCTGAAATCATCTTTAAGGACCTTCCACCTACCTCTAACTTTGTCATTTGTGCCAATGTGCACCATGACCGCTGGGTCCTCACCACCCCCTCCCAGTAATCTGTCCACCCGATCAGCGATGTGTCGGACTCGAGCGCCAGGTAGGCAGCACACCGTTCGATGATCCTTGTCTTTGTGACAGATTGCCCTATCTGTTCCCCTAATAATTGAGTCCCCCACTACCAGCACCTGTCTGGCCTGCCCTGCTCTCCTATTTCCCTCCTTACTGGAGCAGTCACTCCCCCGGCTTTCAGAGGACATGCCTGGCTGCAGCAGTGCTACCCCTGCACTGGCACCCCCCCTCATCTGCCAACTTAGCAAACTTATTGGGGTGTGCCAGATCAGGACTAGCCTCCCTGGCACTCTTCCCTCTACCCCGCTTCCTAATTGTCACCCAGCTTGCTACTTCATCGTCCTGCAGCTCCATCCTACCATCCCCCCCCTCATCTATCCCATTGAGCGTCTGCTCAGGGAGCAGAAGACTCCTCTCCATATTGTCTATGGATCTCAGTGTTGCCAGCTGCACATTTAGATTCAGAATCTGGGTTTCCAAATGCACAACGTGCTCACATCTCGCACAGCAGTATGCACCCTTGATCGGCTGCTCAAGGATTGCATACATGTGTCAAGATGTGCACTGGATGGCATTAACAATAGTGGAGCACACCAAGTATGTAGCAGCATAGACACAGAGGGCTATTAACTGCATAAAGTGTATGAGAATATGATGCGAGGAACCCAGTTATGTTTTTTTTTTTTTTTTTAGAATGGCCAACACAGGGATAGTTAGGTTAATGCGTTGAGGCGGTAGGCCAATCTGAACAAATGAGTTTTTAGGGCACGCTTAAAACTGTGGGGATTGGGGATTAATCGTATTAACCTAGGTAGTGCATTCCAAAGAATCGGCGCAGCACGTGTAAAGTCTTGGAGACAGGAGTGGGAGGTTCTGATTATTGAGGATGCTAACCTGAGGTCATTAGTGGAGCGGAGGGCACGGGTAGGGTGGTAGACTAAGACCAGAGAGGATATGTAGGGTGGTGCTGAGCCATGGAGTGCTTTGTGGATGAGGGTAGTAGTTTTGTACTGGATTCTTGAGTGGATGGGTAACCAGTGTAATGACTGGCACAAGGTAGAGGCATCGGTGTAACGGTTGGTGAGGAATATGATCCTGGCTGCAGCATTCAGGACAGATTGGAGCAGGGAGAGTTTAGTAAGAGGGAGGCCGATTAGTAGAGAGTTACAATAGTCCAGACGAGAATGAATAAGTGAAACAGTAAGAGTTATTGCAGAGTCGAATGTAAGAAAAGGGCGAATTCTAGAAATGTTTTTGAGATGCAGATAAGAAGAGCGAGCCAGTGATCGGATGTGGGGGGTGAATGAAAGCCTGGAATCAAGTATGACCCCAAGGCAGCGGGCATGTTGCATTGGAGTAATGGTGGAACCACACACGGAGATGGCAATGTCAGGCAAAGGTAGGTTAATAGAGGGAGAAAAGACGAGTTCAGTTTCAGATAGAGGGATGACATGATGTTAGAGACAGTGGTGTGACAATCACTGGTATTTACTAAAAAGGTCGGCGTGATAACAGGAGAACAAATGTATAATTGGGTATCGTCACCATAGAGATGGTACTGGAAACCAAATCTACTGATTGTTTGTCCAATAGGGGCAGAATACAAAGAGAAGAGGAGGGGGCCTAGGACTGATCCTTGAGGAACCCCAATAGTAAGGGGAAGGTGAGAGGAGGAGGAACCAGCAAAAGATACAGTGAAGGAGCGGTCAGAGAGATAGGAGGAGAACCATGAGAGAATGGTGTCCTTGAGGCCAATGGAGCGGAGCATAGTGAGGAGGAGCTGATGATCCACAGTGTCGAATGCTGCGTAGAGATCCAAGAGAATTAGCATGGAGTAGTGACCATTAGATTTAGCTGTTAGTAGGTCATTAGAGACTTTAGTGAGGGCAGTTTCAGTAGAGTGTAAAGAGCGGAAATCAGATTGAAGAGGGTCTAGAAGAGAGTTATCTGAGAGATAGCGGGTAAGACGGGAGTGGAAGGCTTGGAGCTATCCTACACTGGTAGAATTTGCAATAAATAATCGTCATCAAAAGTCTACCTTCAGGTCACCGTTTATTAGTGCATATGGTTACCATTCACAGTTTGGTACTTTTAGCGTGGAAGGGGCTTTGGGAGTTCTTGAAGAGGAACATTTTGCTTTGTGGCTCTTCTCAGTGTGGTGGGGGGTTCAGAGTAATTTGAAGATCATGGGAGACAGGTACAAACGTATGGCTGACAGAAAGCTCTTGCCAGGAAAGGATCTGAATGTAAATGACTTTGTGTGGTTGTCTACCAGGTATATGAAGTTGAAGGTTCCTTCCTGGAAGTTGGGATCTAGGTTTATTGGTCCCTGTAAAATAACCACCGTCATTAACCCAGCAGTGTTTCGTCTTGAGCAACCTCAGGTCCTTAAGATCCACAATGTCTTTCAAAGGTCTCTGCTCAAGAAATATGTGGAACCTCTTGAGACCTCACCCCCACCGCCACCCCCAATAATGGTTAATGGTAATCTGGAGTTTCAGATTTTGTGGATTCTAGATTCTTGTCTCCAACGTCGTTCCCTACAGTACTTGGTTCACTGGAAGGGTTATTGTCCAGAGGAGAGGATGTGGGTTTCAGCTTCAGAGATGAATACCCCCAGGCTGGCTTGTTCATTCCACTCCTCTTATCCTGAGAAACCTGGTCCTGAGTGTCCGAAGACCACTCATAGAAAGGGGGGTACTGTCACAGGTGTGTTTGATGCAACATTATAAACCGAACACGACCGCAGATAAATAGCAGGTATAGGATTAGCATATAAAACAGAGGATCATAATGTATTAAAGTGACAGTGCACAATAATCCATACCAGAACAGGGGAGAACTATCAATCTATAATTTTATTAAAGAAAAACGAAACAAAATATTCGACACACATAAGAGACAGCAGTAATCAGTGATGAAAAAAACAGCTAAGAAGATAGGCGCCTCAGATGGTATATAGGGCGCTGAAGGATAACACATGTATCACTGCTACAAGCCCCACTACAACAGCAACTGCCCCGATGTCATGAGTGCACAAGGTAGCACAGAATATCCCTTCCAGATAATACTGGAAATATAGGCTGTCACTTAATGGTATAAAATAGGCTGACACTCTATGATATAGAAAGTCCCAGATCCTAAGATGGAGATGAAATGCTACAAAAGTATACTCCACGGGTGATGGACATAATGCCAAAACTGGCTAATAGACGTTACCTTGGGTTGTCATGGCTGGAGAGTGAGGGCGTGCAGCAGGAAGTGGAGAGCCTCGACGCGCGTTTCACCGCCTTGGCTTCATCAGGAGGCGTGTTTGATGCAACAGACTGTCGCTATGGATCTGGCTGCAGAAGTTCTCTGCATTTGGCATTGCAAACACCTCCTTAATCCTTCTGGCTCTTGGACCCAGCAGCCATCTCCCTCCTGCTCACACATGGACCTGGGGGTTTATAAATCCCCAGTCTGCTGCAGAGAGTTGCTGATAATATTCACATTTTTCCCTTGTGAAGCTTGGATCTATAGCAGTTGGCTATCTTCCTCCATGGAGCTGTTTGATGGCATTTGGTGTTACAACTCAAGCTACTCAAACTAAGTTCATTCCCCTTGTCTGTCTACCTTTTTGTCTTTAGTTCACAGTGGGGGATTAACAGTGGGGGATTGACCAGTGCTCATCCCCTCCCCCTCCCTATCCAGGGCTTGGCTCTAGGGAGATACAGGGCTTAGGTTCCTGCTCTGTGATTGATGAGGAACCAACTTAGGGACGGTAGGGCATTATCAGATCTGTCTAGGGGTCTCCACTCACCCTTTCCCTTCGTATTGCACTTAGTCTTCCTTCACTGTGCGTTACACACTGCTTGCTCTTTGCAAATCTCATGTATGTGCACAAATTTCATCCTTTCATGTCAGTGCACAATGAGCCTAGTGCAGGTTTCCTGCCTTCATAGGCACACTGCTCATGTCAAGTGAGCACAGTCAGGCTTCCACTGTTCTCCTTCCAATTATTGTCTTAGGATAATGGCAGATTACATTGCAACAATGTGCTCTCCAGAAATTCACATTATGGCTATGGAGACAGGGAACAGACACCTGACTTAATTGCGCACTGACATGAAAGGATGAAAATCGCACATGTACAAGATTTAAAAAGATCCGCCAGTGACAGCATCTATTGCAAACCCACAGAGGTGTGGTAGCATAGTTAGTGGCGTGCCTAGTTTAGGTAAACTAATGCCCCTTTGACTAGTCTGGTTCTAATTAGCATATCGTAAATGAATATATAAAATTGTCTTTTGCAATATGCATTACATAGGGCTTGTTAGGAAAAGTATTAACATAAGAGTAAATACATGGTGACAGTTTGTGGGGTATGGGTGAGCTATTCCCTTTTCTGACTAGTGCAGTGTCAGAATTATTCACCCTCTTTATACAAGTGTCTTTAGTACTTAGTAGAGCAACTTTTGGAGTTATAATTGCTGCAAATAAGATTTTCTAAGGAGCCGAAGTCAAGTCACTTTGAAGACCACTGCACAATCTTTAGGATTTCTGAACCTAAGCCTTTGTGGACAGTTCCCGAGCCTCGTCACAGAAAGCATGATGTTTTTGGTTAGAAGTTCCTGATACTTGGATGAATGCATCTTGCGTTCCACATTATAAAGGTTTCCATTGTCAGAGATTGAAAACATCAGCAGAGCATCAATGTGCCACTACCATGCTTTCCTGGGGCATAACTTGGTGCCATGCGATACCAATCAGTGGGAGCAAAGTAACATGTAAAAATCAAAGCAAATAAAGTGTTTTCCCGAAAATAAGCCCCAGGATTATTGGAGTATCCCTGAAATATAAGACATTCTCCAAAAATAATACCTAGTTACAGTCATGGGAGGGGAGGAAACTGGGCAATTCCCCAGGCCCCCCACTCTCTTAAGGGCCCTTAGCATTTCTATTCCAAGGTTAAGAACTTTAGGTGACATCACAGTCATGTGAACATTATGTCATCAAAGATCCTCTATCTGTGGGAGTCTAGAGGAATTGAAGAGGAGACAGACTGGTATGTACTGTATGTGCAATGTGTACATACAGGATATTTACTTTTTTATTGCGTTTTATTCCACTTTTTGTTCAGCGGTATGATGAAAAAGCATATTTTTTTGCATCACTGTTCCTTTTTTTTACAATTTTTAGAATATCATCAAAAAGTTAATTTATTTCAGTTCTTCAATACAAAAAGTAATCCTCATATATTATATAGTCATTACAAACAGAGTGATCTATTTTAAGAGTTTATTTCTGTTAATGTTGATGATTATGGATTACAGCCAATGATAATCCATTATCTCAGTAAATTAGACTACTTTCTAACACCATTTTGAAAAATGATTTTAAAGTCCAAAATGTTGGCCTACTGAAAAGTATGTTCAGTAAATGCACTCAATACTTGGTCCTTTTGTATCAATTACTGCATCATTGCGGCGCGGCATGGAGGCGATCAGCCTGTGGCACTGCTGGGGTGTTAAGGAAGCCCAGGTTGCTTTGATAGCAGCCTTCAGCTCATCTGCATTGTTGGGGTTAATGCATCTGCATTCTCTATGGGGTTAATGTCAGGTGAGTTTGCTGGCCAATCAAGTACAGTGATACTGTTGTTTTTTAAACCAGGTATTGAAACTTTTGGCAGTGTGGACAGGTGTCAAGTCCTGCTAGAGAATGAAACTTCCATCTCCAGAAAAGCTTGTCAGCAGAGGGAAGCATGAAGTACTGTATAATTTCCTGGTAGACGGCTGTGCAGAATTTGGTCTTGATAAATAAAACACAGTGGACCTACACCAGCAGATGACATAGCTCCCCAAACCATCACTGATTGTGAAAACTTTACACTAGATCTCAAGCAGCTTGGATTGTGGCCTCTCCACTCTTCCTCCAGACTCTGGGTCCTTGATTTCCAAATGAAATGCAAAATTTACTTTTATCTGAAAACAACACCTTGGACCACTGAGCAACTGTCTAGTTCTTTTTCTCCTTGGCCCAGGTAAGATACTTCTGGCGTTGTCTATTGGTCATGAGTGGCTTGACACAAGGAATGCGACACTTGTAGCCCATGTCCTGGATACGTCTGCGTGTGGTGGCTCTTGAAGTAATGACTCCAGCAGTAGTCCACTCCTTGTGCAGCCCCCAAATTTTATAAAGGCCTTTTCTTAACAATCCTTTCAAGGCTACGGTTATCCCGGTTGCTAGTGCACCTTTTTCTACGACACTTTTTCCTCCCACTCAACTTTCTATTAATATGCTTGGATATAGCACTCTGTGAACAGCCAGCTTCTTTAGCAATGACCTTTTGTGGCTTACTCTCCTTGTGGAGTTTGTCAATGACTGCCTTCTGGACATCTGTCAAGTCAGCAGTCTTCCCCATGATTATGGAGCCTACTGAAACAAACTAAGGGACCTTTTTAAATGCTTAGGAAGCCATTGCAGGTGTTTTTCTTTTAAAACAGATAATGACTTTTGGGTTTTCATTAGCTGTAAGCCATAATCATCAACATTAACAGAAATAAACACTTGAAATAGATCACTCTGTTTGTAATGGCTCTATCTATATATATAATTGTCTAAGGGTCACTTCCGTCTGTCCTTCTGTCACGGTTATTCGTTCGCTGATTAGTCTCGGCAGCTGCCTGTCATGGCTGCCGCGACCAATCGGCGACGGGCACAGTCCGATTAGTCCCTCCCCTATTCCCCTGCACTCACTGCCCGGCGCCCGCTCCGTAATCCCCTCCACTCACCGCTCACACAGGGTTAATGGCAGCGGTAATGGTCAGCGGTGTAACGCACTCCGTTACCGCTGTTATTAACCCTGTGTGTCCCCAACTATTTACTATTGATGCTGCCTATGCAGCATCAATAGTGAAAATATGTCATGTTAAAAATAATAATTAAAAAAAAACCTGCTATACTCACCCTCCGCCGCATTTCCCGCTCCTCGCCACGCTCCCCGGACCGCTCCATTGCAAGCGGCAGCTTCCGGTCCTAGGGCTGGTGTGCGACAAGGACCTGCCGTGACCTAATGGTCATGTGACCGCGACGTCATCATAGGTCCTGCTCACACCAGCCCTGGTACCGGAAGCTGCCGCTTGCAATGGAGCGGTCCCGGGAGCGTGGCGAGGTGCGGCAAAGGCGGCGGATGGTGAGTATAGCAGGACTTCCAACGGGCCTTCGGAAGGTGAGTATATGTTTATTTTTTTTTAAGTCTCTATACTACGTGGCTCTGTGCTGGGCAATATACTACGTGCCTGGGAAATATACTACGTGACTGGGCAATATACTACGTGACTCTGCTATATACTATGCGGCTGGGCAATATATTACGTGACTGGGCAATGTACCGTACTACGTGGCTCTGCTACATACTACGTGGCTGGGCAATATACTACCTGACTGGGCAATATACTATGTGACTGGGCAACATATTACGTGACTGGGCAATATACTACGTGGCTGGGCAATATACTTCGTGGCTGGGCAATATATTACGTGACTGGGCAATATACTACATAGCTGGGCAATATATTACGTGGCTGGGCAATATACTATGTAGCTGGGCAATATACTACGTCACTGGGCAATATACTAAGTCACTGGGCAATATACTACGTCACTGGGCAATATACTACGTCACTGGGCAATATACTACGTGACTGGGCAATATACTACGTGACTGGCCAATATACTACGTGACTAGCCAATATACTACGTGACTGGGCAATATACTACATGACTGGGCAATATACTACGTGGCTGGGCAATATACTAGGTCGCTGGGCAATATACTAAGTCGCTGGGCAATATACTATGTGGCTGGACAATATACTACGTGACTGGGCAATATACTACGTGACTGGGCAATATACTACGTGGCTGGACAATATACTACGTGACTGGGCAATATACTACGTGACTGGGCAATATACTACGTGACTGGGCAATATACTACATGACTGGGCAATATACTACGTCGCTGGGCAATATACTCCGTGACTGGGCAATATACTAAGTGGACATGCATATTCTAGAATACCCGATGCATTAGAATCGGGGCACCATCTAGTATAATATATGAGTTTACTTTTTGTATTGAATAACTGAAATAAATTAACTTTTTGATGATATTCTAATTTGGTGAGAAGCACCTGTATATGTATGTATGTATATACAGTACGTGTGTATTATACAGTACTTTTGTATGTGCAGTGTAGTTGTGTGATAACATGATTATATTTTAATAAATGCTGACATTTTGTTCCAAAACAAATGTGGATTGTTGCTCATGGAAAAAAATAAGACATCCTCTGAAAATATGCCCTTATCCATCTTTAGGAACAAGAAGTAATATAAGACCTTGTCTTATATTTGGTGAAACGCGGTAGTAGAAGACTAAAGACAATGAAGCTCCTGCTGCTGTAGAAATACTGCAGTTGTCATGACTCTTTTGTCCGATATCCCGGAACAAGGGACTCCCTCCCTGTCCCTAACGCTGGGTGCACCCTAGCTTGCACTGTTCTCTGGATTTCTCCTGATGGTGAAGACGCTGGGGCCACATACCTTTCACTAGCTCTGTTTTTCTTTTTTTTAAAATTTGCAAAATTTACTTCATTTCTGGGTTTTTTCAGTCAAGATGGGGCGCAGAGCGTACATTAATGAGAAAAAAAAAGAACTTTTTTGAATTTACCAAATGGCTGCAATGAAACAAAGAGTGAAAAATTTAAAGGGGTCTGAATACTTTCCATACCCACTGTAAATACCATATGATCATTTAATGTTAGAGTTGGAAGGGACCTCCAGGGTGATCGCTTCCAACCCCCTTAATGCAGGACTCACTAAATCATCTCAGATAGATGTCCGTCCAGCCTCTGTTTGAAGACTTCCATTGAAGGAGAATTCACCACCTCTCAGCAGCCTGTTCCACTTATTGATCACCCTCAGGCTGCCGTCACACTAGCAGTATTTGGTCAATATTTTACATCAGTATTTGTAAGCCAAAACCAGGAGTGGAACAATTAGAGGAAAAGTATAATTGAAACATATGCACCACTTCTGTATTTATCACCCACTCCTGGTTTTGGCTTACAAATACTGATGTAAAATACTGACCAAATACTGCTAGTGTGATGGCAGCCTCACAGTCAAAATGTTTTTTTCCAATATCTAATCTGTATCTTCTCCTTTTCAGTTTCATTCCATTGCTTCTCGTGCTTCCATGTGCAAATGAGAATAAGGATGATCCAACTACACTGTGAAATCCCTTCAGATATTTGTAGGCAGCTATTAAGTCTCCTCAGCCTTCTTTTTTGCAAGCTAAACATTCCCAGATCCTTTAATTGTTCCTAGAAGGACATAGTTTGCAGTCCGCTCACCATCCTGGTAGCTCTTCTCTGAACTTGCTCCAGTTTCTCAATGTCATTTTGGCATTCTAACAGCTTCATCAGATAATCACCTGGAATGACTATCCAACAGTACCGAAGGAGTTGACAGTGCTGCTGAGCACTTGCCTGGGCCATGTCATCTGAAACAGCACTCCATACATCTTCTTCTTGGTAAAATATGAGGAGAGTCATCTCACTGACTGGAAAATTTGGACACACATAAAAATTGGTGCCACAACAGGTGCAAAGATTCAGGTAATTAACTCCAGCTTCTAGAAACGTCCATTAACCCCTTCATGACCCAGCCTATTTTGACCTTAATGACCTGGCCATTTTTTGGAGTTCTGACCAGTGTTCCTTTATGAAGTAATAACTCAGGAACGCTTCAACGGATCGTAGCGATTCTGAGATTGTTTTTCGTGACATATTGGGCTTCATGCTAGTGGTAAATTTAGGTCAATAATTTTTGCGTTTATTTGTAAAAAAAAACGGGAAATTTGGCAAAAATTTTGAAATTTTCACAATTTTCAAATTTTGAATATTTATTCTGTTAAACCAGAGAGTTATGTGACACAAAATAGTTAATAAATAACATTTCCCACATGTCTACTTTACATCAGCACAATTTTGGAAATACATTTTTTTTTTTGCTAGGAAGTTATAAGGGTTAAAATTTGACCAACGATTTCTCATTTTTACAACAAAATTTACAAAACCATTTTTTTAGGGAACACCTCACATTTGAAGTCAGTTTGAGGGGTCTGTATGGCTGAAAATACCCAAAAGTGACACCAATCTAAAAACTGCACCCCTCAAGGTGCCCAAAACCACATTAAGAAGTTTATTAACCCTTCAGGTGTTTCACAAGAGCGGAAGCAACATGGAAGGAAAAAATGAACATTTAAATTTTTAGTCACAAAAATTATCTTTTAGCAACAATTTTTTTATTTTACCAAGGGTAAAAGGAAAAACTGGACCCCAAAAGTTGTGGTCTAGTTTGTCCTGAGTATGCCGATACCCCATATGTGGGGGGAGGACCAATGTTTGGGCGCACGACAGGGCTCGGAAGGGAAGGAGTGCCATTTGACTTTTTGAATGAAAAGTTGGCTCCAATCTTTAGCGGACACAATGTCGTGTTTGGAGAGCCCCTGTGTGCCTAAAGATTGGAGCTCCTCCACAAGTGACCCTATTTTGGAAACTATACCCCCAAGGAACTTATCTAGATGCATAGTGAGCACTTTAAACCCCCAGGTGCTTCACAAATTGATCCGTAAAAATAAAAAAGTACTTTTTTCACAAAAAAGTTCTTCTAGCCTCAATTTTTTCATTTTCACATGGGCAACAGGATAAAATGGATCCTAAAATTTGTTGGGAAATTTCTCCTGAGTACACCGATACCTCACATGTGGGGGTAAACCACTGTTTGGGCACACGGCAAGGCTCGGAAGGGAAGGAGCGCCATTTGACTTATTGAATGAAAAATTAGCTCCAATCATTAGCGGACACAATGTCGCGTTTGGAGAGCCCCTGTGTGCCTAAACATTGGAGCTCCCCCACAAGTGACCCCATTTTGGAAACTAGACCCCTCAAGGAACTTATCTAGATGTGTGGTGAACACTTTCAACCCCCAAGTGCTTCACAGAAGTTAATAACGCAGAGCCGTGAAAATAAAAAATCATTTTTCTTTCCTCAAAAATTATTTTCTAGCCCGCAATTTTTTATTTTCACAAGGGTGACAGGAGAAATTGGACCCCAAAAGTTGTTGTCCAGTTTGTCCTGAGCACGCTGAGACCCCATATGTGGGGATAAACCACTGTTTGGGCACACGTCGGGGTTCGGAAGGGAGGGAGCACCAGTTGACTTTTTGAACGCAAGATTGGCTGGAATCAATAGTGGTGCCATGTCATGTTTGGAGACCCCCTGATGTGCCTAAACAGTGGAAACCCCTCAATTCTAACTCCAACAATAACCCCAACACATCTCTAACCCTAATCCCAACTCTAACCATGACCCTAATCACAACCCTAACCCCAACACACCCCTAACCACAACCCTAGCCCCAACACACCCCTAACCCTAATCACAACCATAACCCTAACCACAAGCCTAACCCTAACCCCAACACACCCCTAACCCTAACCCCAACACACCCCTAACCCTAATCCTAACCCTAATTCCAACCCTAACCCTAATGCTAACCCTAACTCTAGTTCCAACCCTAAGGCTATGTGCCCACATTGCAGATTTGTGTGCGGATTTTTCTGCACTGTTTTTGAAAAATCTGCAGGTAAAACACACTGTGTAGTTGCTCTCCTCTGCTCTGCACTACTAGCACTCAGGATCCAGCGCCGTTACTCCCTCCAGGCTTTGTGCCTCTCCTCTGGCGCTTCACCTTCCACTGTGATCCTGCAGCAGACTGCAGCTCCTATATCCTGTGCTCTGGCTGACGCTCATTCAGGCTCATTAGCTTCCTCATCCAGTCAATGTCTAAGAAACGCTCTGACGAAGGTCCGGTGTGGACCGAAAACGTTTAGCGGTTTTGTTTGTCTGAATGCATCAATAAACTAAGAAGCCTTTTTTCTCAAAAATTGAGTGCCAAGTTTCATTCATCTTTAATATACGGGGTGGACACCCTACTTGAGCACCGCCAACCCTCATATCTACTGAGTGCCGTGTTTTCTTACCGGAATCTACCGGTCGGCAGATTCGGCGGGCGCACAGCGCATGCGCCCGCCACTTTGGAAGATGGCGGTGCCCATGTAGAAGATGGACAGACACCGGAGGTCAGTAAGTATAAGGGGATGGGATCGGAGCACGGGGGGAGCAGACAGGAGACGGAGGGGAGCAGAGGACAGGACGGAGGACGGAGGGGAGGAGATCGGTGGCGGGGGCAGATCGTGGTCTCCAGCCATGGCCGATGTTATTGCATCATCGGCGATGACTGAATTGTAATATTTCACCAATTTTCATTGGTGAAATCTTACGATTGCTCTGATTGAAAGTGAAACATCACTTTCAACAGCCAATCAGAGCAATCGTAGCCACGGGGGGGCCAAGCCACCCCCCCTGGGCTCAAGTACCACTCCCCAGTCCCTGCAGGTCGAGTGAAATTAAAGTTAACCCTTTCACCCGACCTGCAAGAGCGCGATCCTGCCATGACGCCACATAGGGTCGGGAAGGGGTTAAGGTAAAAAAATATATATTTTATTGAGAAAAAAATATTTTAAAGGGAACCTGTCACCCCGTTTTTTCAGTACGAAATAAAAATACTGTTAAATAGGGCCTGAGCTGTGCATTACTATAGTGTATTTTGTGTACCCTGATTCCCCACCTATGCTGCCGAAATAACTTACCAAAGTCGCCGTTTTCGCCTGTCAATCAGGCTGGTCAGGTCATATGGGCGTGGCGACATCGCTGTTTCTTCCCCCAGATCTTGCATATCTTTCCGTTGGTGGCGTAGTGGTTTGCGCATGCCCATCTTCTGAATCCACTGGGCAGGAGAAGAAAAAACGCGCGATCTGCGCTATTTCCCTGGTGATCTGTGGGGGCGGCCATCTTCCTGAGGCCGCGCGTGCGCATATGGAGTCCTCTGCTGCCCGGGGCTTCAGGAAAATGGCCACGGGATGCCGCGCGTGCGCAGATGGAGATCGCGGCGGCCATTTTCCTGAAGCCGAGATGCGAACTCGGCTTCAGGAAAATGGCCGCCGCGATCTCCATCTGCGCACGCGCGGCATCCCGTGGCCCAGTGGATTCAGAAGATGGGCATGCGCAAACCACTACGCCACCAACGGAAAGATATGCAAGATCTGGGGGAAGAAACAGCGATGTCGCCACGCCCATATGACCTGACCAGCCTGATTGACAGGCGAAAACGGCGACTTTGGTAAGTTATTTCGGCAGCATAGGTGGGGAATCAGGGTACACAAAATACACTATAGTAACGCACAGCTCAGGCCCTATTTAACAGTATTTTATCTCGTACTGAAAAAACGGGGTGACAGGTTCCCTTTAAAAATTATCGCAGCTACACACATATAAAATCAAACCCATTTCATGCGCAAATGTCGTTAGCCATTGCATACAGATTAATGGCTGGATCAGCTTTAAATATCCTTTTTTTTTGTGATCACATGACAACAAGAAACCTATAAAACCTGGTACAACGTACTTCACACAGATGAGTAATAATAACACAGGTTTACAAAAAAAAAAAATGTTTAATGTGCCAAGGTTTGTTTTTTTTTAAATAGATTTAGGGTATTTTGAGGGTGCTTTAATCAAGCCTTATTCCATTTATCTGAGAGAGAGTTTGAGACTCTATAGACGAAGGATCTCATTTACTTATTAAAAATTAACGTTTAATCAAATATTTAAAAGAATTATCACAATACAAGAGATGAGCTAAAAATAACTAAGTAAATAAGGTGCTCAATGCTATCAGTATTTTCAAAAGCTTGCAAGGATTAAATGCAAAATCAGAGCTCCAAACTTATTAACACGAACAGAATACCTAGGTTGAAAAGATGCTCAGTGCTATCGGTATTTTCTGCAGCTTGCAAAGAGTATATGTACAATGAGAGCTCCAAGCATAGTAGTTCTCCAAAATGCATGCAGTACATTTATATAGTGCTCAATATAACCAGTGCTCAACAACAATGGTTCGATCTCTCCTCACTTCTTTCTGTATGCGCTTAGTTACTGCTGGATTGAAAGACCGGGCTAACAGCTTACAAAAAGGGGTTCTTTTCTACTGTCCCTGTTGTGTCCAGTGTAGCTCCCGCCTTTACAAGGGGAGTACCGAAGTGTATATCCTACAAACAAACGTACCCCTACAAAAAAAAATCCCTCCCGACGCGTTTCAACCTTATTCATGAGTTCTCCTCAGGGAAGTGTACATGCAGGAGGGCAATGGCTCTAACAGTTCCAAAGGTAGTAAACAAAATTAGGTATAGAGCCAGGCGTGCAGTGGCACCATAAGCCTAGCTTAAATATAGAAGAATTGTGAAGGGTGCTGCATTCCTTCATAAAAATTGGAATTCTGGGGCATGCTTGGTGTTGCACAGATACCCCCACCGATAGCATTACCTTTCATTAGGAGTCTCTCTCTCTCTTTATATATATATATATATATATATATATATATATATATATATATACACTTGCACCTTTAACCCCTTCATGACACTGGAATCTTCCATTTTTCCGTGTTCGTTTTTCACTCCCCCCCCCCCCCCCCCTTCCCGGAGCCATAACTTTTTTATTTTTCTGTCAATATGGCCATTTGAGGGCTTATTTTTTGCGGGACGAGTTGTACTTTTGAATGACATCATTGGTTTTACCATGACATGTACTAGAAAAGGGGCAAAAAATTCCAAGTGCGGTGAAATTGCAAAACAAAATTGCAATCCCAAGCGTGTTTTTTGTTTGGCTTTTTTGCTAGGTTCAGTAAATGCTAAAGCTGACCTGCCATTATGATTCTCCAGGTCAGTAAGAGTTCATAGACTCCAAACATGTCTAGTTTTTTTTATATCTAAGTGGTGAAAAAAATTCCAAACTTTGCTAAAAAAAAAAAAAATTGCGCCATTTTCCAATACCTGTAGCGTCTCCATTTTTCGTGATTTGGGGTCGACTGAGGGCTTATTTTTTGCGTGCCGAGCTGACTTTTTAGTGACACCATTTTGGTGCAGATATGTTCTTTGGATCACTCATTATTGCATTTTAATGCAATGTCGCAGCGACCAAAAAAACGTAATTTTGGCGTTTCAATTTTTTCTCTCGCTACGCCATTTAGCGATCAGGTTAATCCTTTTTTTTCTTGATTGATCGGGTGATTCTGAATGCGGCGATACTAAATATGTGTATATTTGATTTTATTTTTATTATTTTGAATGAGGTGAAAGGGGGGTGATTTAAACTTTTATATTTTTTTATTTATTTCATATTTTTTAAACATTTTTTTTAACTTTTGCTATGCTTCAGTAGCCTCCATGGGAGGCTAGAAGCTGGCATAGCCTGATCAGCTCTGCTACATAGCAGCGATCATCAGATCACTCCTATGTAGCTTAATTGCAGGCTTGCTATGAGCGCCGACCACAAGGTGGCGCTCACAGCAGGCCGGCATCAGTAACCATAGAGGTCTCAAGCAGGGGGGATCTGACCTCGGACGTACTATCCCGTCCGAGGTCAGAAAGAGGTTAATGTTCACCGCATTCCAGGTGTGTGATCCCGCACTTTCTATCCAGTTAAACCAGGGATCCACTTGGTATAAGTGCAAACCAGATGGGATAGCATGTTGTTGCAGAACTCTCTGTTAGCCTTGTAAGTGTTTTTTGAATTTGTAATAAATTAACAAAAATTTCAAGTGTCACCAGCAAAGCATCTCCACACCATTGCATCTCCTTGCTTCATTGAGGGCAGCACATATGTAGGAATCATCCACTCATATTTTTTGCGTCTCACAAAGAAGTGTTGGTTAGTTCCAAAAATCTCAACTTTTGATGCATCAGACCTCAGTACACATTTCTACTAATCTAATGTACTGTTATTGTGTTGCTTGGCCCAAACAAGTCTCTTCTTCTAGTTTGCCGTCCTCAGCATATCTTTGCAGCAATTAAACCATAAAGGTCTGCTTCTCACCTTCACCTTTGGACAGTTGACTTTGAGATGTGTCTGCTAGCTTCCTTTATGAGGTGCTTTGAATTTGTATTGTCTGTGACTGGTAACTCATATTAACTTATCCTCTGCAGCAGAGGTCATTTTGGTCTTCCTCTTGGGGCACAACTCATGAGAGAGTAAGGTGCCCAAGACAGTAATCATGGGTGAGAGGCTGCTGTGTTCCCACACCATGGCACCCTACAAATAAACGGTGTGTCGATTCTCCTGTACCATGTGTGTGGTGTGTAACACTCATGTTTTGGTCGCAGGTCTCTGCTGTCTTCGTTTCATCAGCTTCTGGAACCGCAGCACACACATTAGGGGACATCAAATTCGTTTTATAATAAAGAAACTTACTTAACTGTCCATTTTCATCATAATGAGACATGCAGTATTGAGCACAAACTTTTCCATTTTAAAAATCCATAGCACAACTCGTTCTGATGTCCGCTGCTCATTCGCCCTGAGCTATCCTCTTCCTGTCTGGCATCTCTGAACTCTGGGATATTCCGTCTCGCTCTGCAGCTTCCATGAGTCCCGTCCCAACTCCCTTATGCAATTATGCATCCAACTTCCTCTCCTAGGAAGATATTGAGGCACTCTTCTCAGTACCTCAGTTGGACCATACATCCCGGATATTCCAGGAATCTGCGCTTTGAGCTTATAGCTGACGTTCTCTTTCTGCTGAACAGCTCATACCCTTGGACCTCAAACTACTGCTTGCTCCATCCATCCAATCTCTTAATCTCGCTCACTAACCAGCAAGTGTTCCCCTGTTAACTGCCTTTCTCTCCCCAACTGGAGCTGTTCCTGAACACATTAACTGTTTCTAGCCTAAACCTTTCTACATCCTGAACTTATTATGCCCACCACTGCACTATACCTAATCTTATCTTATAGCTAAATCTTAAATAATGTCCTATGTACTAATCTTATCCTTTCCCTATATTTAATGCATTTATCAGAATACATTGAATCATCCACATATTATAGCAATACATTAACCGTGCACCTTGGTGCCTATAAGGTTCTATGCAATAAAAAACACTTTTTCGTATACACAGGTTATAACCGTTTTTCTAATCAACGGAGAAGTACATGATTGTCCCAGCCATCCTCTTGCAAGAGCAAGTTTCATTATAGTGATAGATGGTTTTCATGAAAAGCACTGGAAATTTTCAAGATTCTGGCAAATTTTCAGATTGACTGGCCTTTTATGGCCGGGATCACACATACGCGAGATACGGCCGAGTGTCGCAGGTGAAAACCCAGCTCTGGCGCCGGCACTCCGGAGCGGAGTGTGCAGCTCCATGTATTGCTGTGTGGCTGCACGTTCCGCTCCGGAGTGCCGGCGCCAGAGCTTGGTTTTCACCTGCGAGACTTGGCCGTATTTCGCGTATGTGTGATCCCAGCCTTAAAGTAATAATGGATTGTCACTAGTTCTTAGTTGAATGGTTCTTGCCACATTCTGGCTTACAACAGTTGTGTAAAAGGGCTCAGTATTGTATGGTGATATGTACCAACTGCCCCTGAAAAACACCTGAAGGCCTGAGAGTCCACAAATGAACTCTTGATGAGCCATTCATTGAAAGCAATTCCAAGTGATTACCTCATGAAGCTAGTTGAGAAAATGACAAGGAGGCGTCAGCCTGTCATCAAAGCAAAAGGGGGATTCTTTAATTTTTCTAAGGTTTACTACACATTCTGGTTTGTTTTATACATGATTCCATACACCTGGTGCATGTGTAACAAATGTCCTTCCAAAATGCAGGAAACTGTATTCATGTGAATGTAATTTACCATAGCAAAAATTAAATTATGGTGGTCACTTTACAGCTTTTCCATATAAACAGAGCCAGCAGCACACTTCTACTCATAGGGGTAGCCTAAAGTGCTGCTCCGCTGGAAAGACAAATGAATGGGCTATGACACTAAATCAGCAATGTGGCCGCTTCATTCTCAAGATCAGTGAGGATCTCATAACACTTATTCCTGCCAACAAAAGTGATAATATATTTTAGTAATTTCTATCACTTTATAAGATGTGAAAACACCAACATTAATGCAGACTCCAGACTCAACCACAACATTTTTACAGACCACAGACCAGAGTAAAACACTATTTAGACCCAAAATGAAACACCTAAATTAGTGAGGACCCTAGATCAGACCACAAGATTATTTCAAACCCAGGACTAAAAGTAAATGCTGGAGACACAATAGCGATTTTAAAATCGGTCCGATTTTGATGCAGGAGAGTCGGACGAGTGTAATGCAAGTGTCATGCGAGTGTCATGCATTTTCTATGTGAGTACAATCCGATTTTTCACAACTAGCATCCGATTTACATCAGAATGCAGTGCGATTGCTATCAGACTGCAATGCGATTTTAACATGAGATTTTACATACAGCAATTCTCTGTCATTTACACTTCGTTTTCAAACGAAATATTCTTCAAAACACATACAAACACACATATATATACATACAGCTCTGGCAAAAATTAAGAGACCACTGCAAAATGTTCAGTTTGCTGATTTTTCTCTTTATAGGTATATTTTTGAATAAAATGTAAATTGTTCTTTTAGTCTATAAACTTCTGAGAACATGTCTCCAATTTTCCAAGCAATAAATTTTGTATTTTTTTCTGAGAAGGATCCAAGAAGTATTGTTTCTCCTTGCGGAGAGTGACATGTTAAGCATGTCGAGGTGAGGAGACTTAAAGCCGCAATCCCCCTCTGGGAAATATGCAAATTGTGTCTTCAGAGAGGAAGAGGACTAGAACTCTAGTGCCACCTATTGGAAGTAGTTATCCTAACAGTCAATGTCGACCCTTTAACGAGCCCTGTCACATGACTTAGGATAAAAGCCAAACCAGAATCTCAATTTGAGGTACCCAAAAACACAGTGTCTGCAAATTGAGATTCTGGTTTGGCTTTTATCCTAAGTCATGTGACAAGGCTCGTTAAAGGGTCGACATTGACTGTTAGGATTGCTACTTCCAATAGGTGGCACTAGAGTTCTAGTCCTCTTCCTCTCTGAAAAAAACAATTTGCATATTTCTGAGGAGAAATAGTCAAAATTTAAAAAAAAACAAAAAAGACCTGTGCTTTCAGACCTCAAATAATGCAAAGAAAACAAGTTCATAATCATTTAGAAACAGCAATACTAATGTTTTAACTCAGGAAGAGTTCAGAAATCTATATTTTGTGGAATAACCATGATTTTTAATCACAGCTTTCATGCGTCTTGGCATGTTGTCCACCAGTCTTTCACACTGCTTCTGGCACAAAAATTTAAGCGGTTCTTCTTTGTTTGATGGCTTGTGATTATCCATCGTCCTCTTAATTACATTTGAGAGGTAAAATACCGCGCTACGAAGAAAATCTCATGGGAGTTAAGGGTTCAATTGTCTGGAAATGAATAAGCAGGAGGTACTGGTGAGCTCTACAGAGTGAATCACTAGCTGTTCGGTCACACTTATGACATCCTACTATGTATGTACTTATACATGTACTTATGTGTATGTACTTATATTCAATCATCCCTATGTTAATCATGCGTTGCCAGACTAGCATACATACGTGTTTCACATACCTTGGTAGCGTGTGGAATCTACCGTATATACTCGAGTATAAGCCGACCCCCCTAATTTTGCCACAAAAAACTGGGAAAACTTATTGACTCGAGTATAAGCCTAGGGTAGAAAATGCAGCAGCTACGGGTGAATTTTAAAAATAAAAATAGATGCTCCATACCGTTCATTATTGCCCCATAGATGCTCCATATACAACTGTGCTATATAGAATGCTCTGCACCGTTCATTATTGCCCCATAGATGCTCCTTATAAAGCTGTGCCATATAGAATGCTCTGCACCGTTGATTATGGCCCCATAGATGCTCCTTATAAAGCTGTGCCATATAGAATGCTCTGCACCGTTGATTATGGCCCCATAGATGCTCCTTATAATGCTGTGCCATATATAATGCTCTGCACCTTTGATTATGGCCCCATAGGTGCTCCTTATAAAGCTGTGCCATATATGCTCTGCACCTTTGATTATGGCCCCATAAATGCTCCTTATAATGCTGTGCCATATATGCTCTGCACCTTTGATTATGGCCCCATAGATGCTCCTTATAATGCTGTGCCATATATGCTCTGCACCTTTGATTATGGCCCCATAGATGCTCCTTATAATGCTGTGCCATATATAATGCTCTGCACCTTTGATTATGGCCCCATAGGTGCTCCTTATAATGCTGTGCCATATATGCTCTGCACCTTTGATTATGGCCCCATAAATGCTCCTTATAATGCTGTGCCATATATGCTCTGCACCTTTGATTATGGCCCCATAGATGCCCCTTATAATGCTGTGCCATATATGCTCTGCACCTTTGATTATGGCCCCATAGATGCTCCTTATAATGCTGTGCCATATATGCTCTGCACCTTTGATTATGGCCCCATAGATGCCCCTTATAATGCTGTGCCATATATGCTCTGCACCTTTGATTATGGCCCCATAGGTGCTCCTTATAATGCTGTGCCATATAGAATGCGGCTGCAATAAAAAAAAAAAATCACATACTCACCTCTCTTCTCAGGACACCAGCGCTTTCAATAATTACCTGCTCCTCTGCGGCTCCGTCTCCAGCACTGACACTCAGCAGAGGGCGCGCACTGACTACGTCACAGCGCCCTCTAACCTGAGCGTCACTGCTAGAGGACGCTGCAGACGGAGCCGCACCGGAGCGAGGAGCAGGTAATTATAGCGCTGCGCTCCCCTTACCTGCTGCGGCGCGGTCCCTGCAGTCCCTGGCTTCTCCGGCGCTGCAGCTTCTTCCTGTAATTGAGCGGTCACATGGCACCGATCATTTACAGCAATGAATATGCGGCTCCTCCCCTATGGGGGTGGAGCCGCCTATTCATTTCTGTAATGAGCGGTGCCATGTGACCGCTCAGTACAGGAAGAATCTGCAGCGCCGGAGAAGCCAGGGACTGCAGGGACCGCGCTGCAGCAGGTAAGTATAACTACACAGCCCCCGCTCCCCCTCCCCTGCCGACACCCGGGTATATGACTCGAGTATAAGCCGAGATGGGGACTTTCAGCCCAAAAAAATGGGCTGAAAATCTCGGCTTATACTCGAGTATATACGGTAATACTGTGTGGAAGTGCTCCAGCATGTGTTGTTTGTGCAGCCCGTACTTGTGGGTCTCTGCAGAACCGAGGCAGGTATGCACGTACCCGGTGTAGCCTTTAGGCGGAGCAATGAGTGGAGGGGAAAGTGCGAAGTGAGTAGAGCCAGAGGCGCCCTAGCCGGCGGCGTCCCTGGATACACACGGAGATATAAAAAAATGAAGAAAGACGCGGCAACACTCACCGATCCTGTAAAGCGGGCTTTACCTCTTTATTCAAGTAAGTGTGAGACCATCTTCACGGCACGGGGGAAACAAAATGAAGGAGGTGAGCGGGGGAGAGGACAACAGCCGTTTCGCGCCTACACCGGCGCTTCTACGGGTCCACACTGGAAGGGAACCACGTCGGGTGAGAAAAGCACAAAGGCTCCGCCCCCCACAGCGTGTATCCCGTCCAGAGCAGGCAGAGAACAGGTGCATATCAAGGGAACAATTACCAGAGTGAAAATTAAAATCAATTACAGAAACGTAAATATACAAATATTGAACATGCACATATAAGATCACGAGATCTCTGTGGAAAAATAAGACACAAGTACATAGAACTTACATAATATGGAGACTATACGTAATGAGACTTTGAAGTAACTTCCAAGTTGTTATCCTATCTATATCTTACCTTATACATCAAAACTATTGTTATAAAGATGTTTATGCTAATATAAAATGTAGAAAAAACATGTTTTAAATACTGATTTATATTACAAATATGGCACAGTGTTGGCGGTGTATGAGATGCAAGTGTCATAGAAGATATCATAAAAAAACGGACATATCAATTTTTTCATTGAGGCCAGCTGGTCCTGTGGCCTTAGTTTTCATTATCCACAGTGCCTCACGTTGCAACAATAATTTATGAAGATCTCCTCCTTGTCTAGGTAAGGAAACCTTTTCAATTCCTGCGAACGTTAAAACATTAGGGTTTCCTGCATGGCTCTCTCTGACATGTTGAATAAGTCTAGGGACACCTTTACCGGTCTCAATAGATTTTTGATGTTCTCTGAAACGTGTAAAAAGTTTTCTGATGGTCTTCCCTATATAAAACCTTCTGCACGGACAAAAAATAACGTAAACTATATAGTTAGTCCTGCAGGTAATTAATTGTTTAACTTGGTGTCTAACGGGACCAATATGTAAGACGGGAGTCTGTATGTGAAAACGGCAATATTTGCATTGTCCACATCTATGATTCCCTTTGGGGGTTAACTGCTCTAACCAAGTGTACCCATCATTTGTTATGCGGTTACGGACCAGCACATCTCTAACTCTTTTCCCCCTTCTATTGGTGACAAGAGGGCCTTCTACAGCTATCTTAGCTAATTCTCTGTCTCCTTCCAAAATATGCCAATGCTTCCTTATGGTGGATCTAATTTCCCTATCCATGGAACTGTATTGAAAGCAGAAGGTAAATCTGCGAGGGGGACTATTATTGGGGTTCATTCGTTGTGAATTTGTATTAACCCTTTTAATGGCGGTTCCTAGAATATCTTCAGGGTACCCTCTATCCCGAAATCGTTGACATAGATTCTCTGACTGTTCTTTGAACCCTCTGGCTGTGTTGTTAATCCTTTTAGTCCTCAGCAACTGACTGTAAGGTAGTGACTTTTTAACATGGGGGGGGTGGAAACTGTCAAAATGAAGTAAAGAATTAACCGCAACCGATTTGCGAAACACTGAGGTACATAATTTCTCTTCTTGGATGTGAATAGCAACATCCAAGTATTCTAGTTTATCACCACCAAAGTTAGAAGTAAAGGACATCCCCATGGTGTTCTTTGTGTTCAAGAAGTCAACAAACAGATTGAAAGCGTCCTCAGTGCCATCCCATACAAGGAATACGTCATCTATGTACCTAAGATAAACTCTAATGTGTTTCAGAAAAATATTCAATTGTGAGTATACATAGTCTTCTTCGAATACAGCCATATAAAGATTGGCAAAAGTACATGCAGCCGGGGTCCCCATGGCAGTCCCGGTGATCTGCCTGTACCATTCATCTTGAAAAGTAAAAATATTGTGAGTCAAAATAAAAAGAAGACTCTCACATACGAAATCTACATAATTTTTACTCTTGTCTGTGGTCTCAAGAATTCTCCTAATAGATTGAATGCCTAAATCTTGCAGGATGTTAGTGTACAGGCTGATCACATCAAGGGATGCCAGGGAGAACCCCGGCTGCCAAACCAAATTCTGTACACATTTCAGAAAGGAATCCGTATCCTTAATGTACGAGGGGACGTCTTTCAATAAAGGACGCAGAAGCCAGTCAATGTATTGAGAAAGGGGTTCAGTTAACGCTCCAATCCCTGACACAATTGGTCTCCCAGGGGGTGAGGTGACCGATTTGTGTACTTTGGGGAGATAGTACCAATGAGGTTTAATGGGGAATTGTGGTAGTAATTTTTCCGCCTTATTTTGTGTGATAACTTTATTCTCTACCGCTCGTCTAAGAAGAGAGCGGAGTTCCTCTTTGAATTTAAGTGTATAATCCTTCTTTAACGGGAGGTAGGTAGAAATGTCAGATAATTGTCGCCGTGCTTCGGTGATATAAGCTTCTCTTGGTATAAGGACGATTTTACCTCCTTTATCCGCTGGGCGTATTATGACATCAGACCAGCTAGTCATCTCCTTTAGTGCCTCATTTTCAGCCACAGACAAATTTGTCGATGCCTTTTTATACAATATGGCTTCTATGTCTTTCAACACTAATGTCTCGAAGAGATCTATCACATTCCCAGGAGAGGAAGGAGGCATATAGGTGGACGAAACACCCCCCAGAAAAGGACTATGGGAATCGGAGATGCTAATATCCTGATCAGATGTAGCACCAGTAATGCTTAAGAGAAGAGCAGCATCTTCTCGCATATCTGCCAGAGTTTCATCTGTACTACCCGCCATAAAACCCAGTGTTCCCACCTAGCAGGGTCGTTCACCTTCCCATGCTACAGTATCCGTAGTTCTGGAGGAAAAGAATTTATGTAGATGAACCTTCCTTATGGCTTTGAACAGATCGATCTGGAAGACAGAGAAATCAAACGACTCGGGTATACAATAGTTTAAACCCTTTGAGAGTAATGATAGGTGTGCCGGCTCCAAAATACGTGAGGTTAAATTAACGACATAATCACTAGGGTCCGATGTAGAAGTTGTTCCTATCTCCAAGAGACAGTTTTTCTCTTGTTCCGCCATCTTGGGATGGTATTTGCGCTGGCTCCTTCGTGTCTTCCTTCTAAAGGGACAGCGGAGGTGGTTGCGATTTCTGATATGACTTCCTCAGAGGAGTCAATTGTATTAAGGCCATTTTCACTCAGGCTCGAGTCTGATTCGGTGGTGAGATAATCTCTCCTCGTACCTGGATTCCTTTTTTGGAATCTTCTTTTTTTACGTTTCATTTGGGTAGAGCTTCCTTCTTGATTCCATGTTTCTCTATTATCTCTAGTTTTATTTTGAGTTTTATTCCAAGTAAAAATTTTTCCTGATTCATAATCATTTTTATCTCGCAGGAATTTGTCCCGTTTCTTGGCTTTAATATCGACTTGCATCAATGTCAACTTAGTGTCTAATTTTTTATTAAATATTGTCCATTGACTCTCAGTCAATCTGCTCTTTAATTCAGATTGTGTTTTTAAAATCTCAGCATTAACAGTCTCATAGTTTTGTATATTGGATTTTAGGACCAATTTTAATAAATCCTGGGAGCATTGGATCATAATATTCTCCCACTCCAGTCTCAAAGCAGTATCATTATTGAAATGGGCTATGTCTTTCCAGACACGCAGTCCTCTAGGGACTCGTCCACAGTCTATGTACGATTGTAAAGAGTTGTTAGTCCAGAATAATCTAATCTCTCTTTCAGAGAGATTAGTTAACTTAAATTCCAATGATTTCGTGCTTAGCATCTGCACCTCCTCCACCCGCTCACATTCATTAAAGTAATTACTAGCATCCTCCCGGCCGGCTTGTAGGCTTGACCGCACAGGGATTGGCTCCGATTCCATCATGAAGTAACAATAAAACTTCCAATTCAAAGTCAGTGAAACACCATAAACTCACATCAAAGCGTGCGTGCTGAAGAAACAACAAGTCCAATGTACAAAACGAAAAAATAGAAAGCAGCACAGCCCGATGTAGAGTGACCAGATGGAGTCACTGCGGGAACCACTGAGCTCAGCATGCACAGTGAGGTGCACGCGTCCAAGGCACAGCAAACATGTAGATCAAAAAATGAAGAAAGACGCGGCAACACTCACCGATCCTGTAAAGCGGGCTTTACCTCTTTATTCAAGTAAGTGTGAGACCATCTTCACGGCACGGGGGAAACAAAATGAAGGAGGTGAGCGGGGGAGAGGACAACAGCCGTTTCGCGCCTACACCGGCGCTTCTACGGGTCCACACTGGAAGGGAACCACGTCGGGTGAGAAAAGTACAAAGGCTCCGCCCCCCACAGCGTGTATCCCGTCCAGAGCAGGCAGAGAACAGGTGCATATCAAGGGAACAATTACCAGAGTGAAAATTAAAATCAATTACAGAAACGTAAATATACAAATATTGAACATGCACATATAAGATCACGAGATCTCTGTGGAAAAATAAGACACAAGTACCCAAATGAAACGTAAAAAAAGAAGATTCCAAAAAAGCAATCCAGGTACGAGGAGAGATTATCTCACCACCGAATCAGACTCGAGCCTGAGTGAAAATGGCCTTAATACAATTGACTCCTCTGAGGAAGTCATATCAGAAATCGCAACCACCTCCGCTGTCCCTTTAGAAGGAAGACACGAAGGAGCCAGCGCAAATACCATCCCAAGATGGCGGAACAAGAGAAAAACCGTCTCTTGGAGATAGGAACAACTTCTACATCGGACCCTAGTGATTATGTCGTTAATTTAACCTCACGTATTTTGGAGCCGGCACACCTATCATTACTCTCAAAGGGTTTAAACTATTGTATACCCGAGTCGTTTGATTTCTCTGTCTTCCAGATCGATCTGTTCAAAGCCATAAGGAAGGTTCATCTACATAAATTCTTTTCCTCCAGAACTACGGATACTGTAGCATGGGAAGGTGAACGACCCTGCCAGGTGGGAACACTGGGTTTTATGGCGGGTAGTACAGATGAAACTCTGGCAGATATGCGAGAAGATGCTGCTCTTCTCTTAAGCATTACTGGTGCTACATCTGATCAGGATATTAGCATCTCCGATTCCCATAGTCCTTTTCTGGGGGGTGTTTCGTCCACCTATATGCCTCCTTCCTCTCCTGGGAATGTGATAGATCTCTTCGAGACATTAGTGTTGAAAGACATAGAAGCCATATTGTATAAAAAGGCATCGACAAATTTGTCTGTGGCTGAAAATGAGGCACTAAAGGAGATGACTAGCTGGTCTGATGTCATAATACGCCCAGCGGATAAAGGAGGTAAAATCGTCCTTATACCAAGAGAAGCTTATATCACCGAAGCACGGCGACAATTATCTGACATTTCTACCTACCTCCCGTTAAAGAAGGATTATACACTTAAATTCAAAGAGGAACTCCGCTCTCTTCTTAGACGAGCGGTAGAGAATAAAGTTATCACACAAAATAAGGCGGAAAAATTACTACCACAATTCCCCATTAAACCTCATTGGTACTATCTCCCCAAAGTACACAAATCGGTCACCTCACCCCCTGGGAGACCAATTGTGTCAGGGATTGGAGCGTTAACTGAACCCCTTTCTCAATACATTGACTGGCTTCTGCGTCCTTTATTGAAAGACGTCCCCTCGTACATTAAGGATACGGATTCCTTTCTGAAATGTGTACAGAATTTGGTTTGGCAGCCGGGGTTCTCCCTGGCATCCCTTGATGTGATCAGCCTGTACACTAACATCCCGCAAGATTTAGGCATTCAATCTATTAGGAGAATTCTTGAGACCACAGACAAGAGTAAAAATTATGTAGATTTCGTATGTGAGAGTCTTCTTTTTATTTTGACTCACAATATTTTTACTTTTCAAGATGAATGGTACAGGCAGATCACCGGGACTGCCATGGGGACCCCGGCTGCATGTACTTTTGCCAATCTTTATATGGCTGTATTCGAAGAAGACTATGTATACTCACAATTGAATATTTTTCTGAAACACATTAGAGTTTATCTTAGGTACATAGATGACGTATTCCTTGTATGGGATGGCACTGAGGACGCTTTCAATCTGTTTGTTGACTTCTTGAACACAAAGAACACCATGGGGATGTCCTTTACTTCTAACTTTGGTGGTGATAAACTAGAATACTTGGATGTTGCTATTCACATCCAAGAAGAGAAATTATGTACCTCAGTGTTTCGCAAATCGGTTGCGGTTAATTCTTTACTTCATTTTGACAGTTTCCACCCCCCCCATGTTAAAAAGTCACTACCTTACAGTCAGTTGCTGAGGACTAAAAGGATTAACAACACAGCCAGAGGGTTCAAAGAACAGTCAGAGAATCTATGTCAACGATTTCGGGATAGAGGGTACCCTGAAGATATTCTAGGAACCGCCATTAAAAGGGTTAATACAAATTCACAACGAATGAACCCCAATAATAGTCCCCCTCGCAGATTTACCTTCTGCTTTCAATACAGTTCCATGGATAGGGAAATTAGATCCACCATAAGGAAGCATTGGCATATTTTGGAAGGAGACAGAGAATTAGCTAAGATAGCTGTAGAAGGCCCTCTTGTCACCAATAGAAGGGGGAAAAGAGTTAGAGATGTGCTGGTCCGTAACCGCATAACAAATGATGGGTACACTTGGTTAGAGCAGTTAACCCCCAAAGGGAATCATAGATGTGGACAATGCAAATATTGCCGTTTTCACATACAGACTCCCGTCTTACATATTGGTCCCGTTAGACACCAAGTTAAACAATTAATTACCTGCAGGACTAACTATATAGTTTACGTTATTTTTTGTCCGTGCAGAAGGTTTTATATAGGGAAGACCATCAGAAAACTTTTTACACGTTTCAGAGAACATCAAAAATCTATTGAGACCGGTAAAGGTGTCCCTAGACTTATTCAACATGTCAGAGAGAGCCATGCAGGAAACCCTAATGTTTTAACGTTCGCAGGAATTGAAAAGGTTTCCTTACCTAGACAAGGAGGAGATCTTCATAAATTATTGTTGCAACGTGAGGCACTGTGGATAATGAAAACTAAGGCCACAGGACCAGCTGGCCTCAATGAAAAAATTGATATGTCCGTTTTTTTATGATATCTTCTATGACACTTGCATCTCATACACCGCCAACACTGTGCCATATTTGTAATATAAATCAGTATTTAAAACATGTTTTTTCTACATTTTATATTAGCATAAACATCTTTATAACAATAGTTTTGATGTATAAGGTAAGATATAGATAGGATAACAACTTGGAAGTTACTTCAAAGTCTCATTACGTATAGTCTCCATATTATGTAAGTTCTATGTACTTGTGTCTTATTTTTCCACAGAGATCTCGTGATCTTATATGTGCATGTTCAATATTTGTATATTTACGTTTCTGTAATTGATTTTAATTTTCACTCTGGTAATTGTTCCCTTGATATGCACCTGTTCTCTGCCTGCTCTGGACGGGATACACGCTGTGGGGGGCGGAGCCTTTGTGCTTTTCTCACCCGACGTGGTTCCCTTCCAGTGTGGACCCGTAGAAGCGCCGGTGTAGGCGCGAAACGGCTGTTGTCCTCTCCCCCGCTCACCTCCTTCATTTTGTTTCCCCCGTGCCGTGAAGATGGTCTCACACTTACTTGAATAAAGAGGTAAAGCCCGCTTTACAGGATCGGTGAGTGTTGCCGCGTCTTTCTTCATTTTTTGATCTACATGTTTGCTGTGCCTTGGACGCGTGCACCTCACTGTGCATGCTGAGCTCAGTGGTTCCCGCAGTGACTCCATCTGGTCACTCTACATCGGGCTGTGCTGCTTTCTATTTTTTCGTTTTGTACATTGGAGATATAAAAAGGTGGCCGCTGTTGCGCAGTCGCATGACTACGAAGTGACGTCACAGGACAATGGAGTAGCAGAAGGGTAAAAAATAACCGACGCATTATGGATATTGGTCCCCCATGGCTAAAACCGTCAGCACTCAGCCGGCCCAGAAAAGGCGCATCTCTAAGATGCGCCAATTCCGGCACTTAGCCTTGCTCTTTCCACTTGCCCTGTAGCAGTCGCCAGTGAGGTAATAGTTGTGGGGTTAATGTCACCTTTGTATTGTAAGCCCGGATTAATAATGGGATTATGTCATTAATAATAGTAATAGGACACCTATCCATTACTAATCCTATAGTTGTCATAGATTAAATAAAAATACAGGATAAAAATATCAGCTCTCAGCCCCCCAGAAAAATGCATCTCTGAGATGCGCCAATCCTGGCCTCACTCTTCCCACTTGTCCTGTAGTGGTGAAAAATGGGGAGATATTTGGGGGGGTTGATGTCACTTTTATATTGTCAGGTGACATTGAGTCCCGAGGTTAGAAATAAGATATTTAAGTTGAGAATAAAAGAGTAATAAATTATGGATTCTGCCATATTCCTTTCAAACTGGCTCTATCCACTTTCTATACTTTCAGAAACAAAGAAAGCTTAACTTACGGACACCTCTATATCAGAGATTATGCCCTGTGTTATTGAATAATACTTATAAAGCTAATACTAAAATACAAAACTATCAAAAGAAATATAGGTTTATATAATTGTCTAAATCAGGGGTGGGGAACCTCAGGCCCCCGGGCCATTTATGGCGCTCAATTACTTTTTATCAGACCCCCTAGCAGATTCTCAGGGACCGCATTTTTAGGCAGGGAGGTGTTTTTTGATTACAACCAGCTCATTAACTTCTTCTTGCTCTGTTAGCACACACATGCAGTGCTCACTACTGAACACTAAAGGGCATGCAATGAAAGATTAGGTCCTGAAACCAGTGCCAGAGTCAGGATGCACTTTGTGGGCAGAGTTTGTATGGCCCCTGAAGGATGGTATAAATATCCAAATGGCCCTTGGCAGAAAAAAGATTCCCCACCCCTGGTGGGGAATAATCAAAGCAAAGTATAACATATTTACCATAGCAGGAGTATATTATAAGGATGTATAACTTTGCAAACACTGATCGATAATTATATAAAACAAAGTTTAGTTCAGGTGCTTTAATGTCCATTAACACTTAGTATCCTGTTTACACGGGCCGACCCTGCTTCAGATATGCCCTGCATGATTCATAATAGATAATTCAGAGTGAATAGACTTCCATTGTTGTCTACAGTGCAAGTCCTGTTTACAAAGGATCTGTGCGCAGCCAATAACATTCATCTTTTGTGCAGCACGAAAGATCATTTCACATTCACCTTAGGAATTAGCATTTTCCTTGTTCATCTGGTGACCGACAGTCTGTTAAGACTTCATGATAATCTTATAGTGTAAATGGACCCGTACTCTTTATCTTAATCCTTATAAATGATGTAATATTTTGTGACAAATTAACATGACGGTACATAGTAAGTCATAATACCCCTTGTTACATCTGTAATGCAAATGTGTCATATAAGAGAGAAGGGAAATGGGAGTATTTTTTCATTATGTGTTCTATTGCTCTATATATTGTAGGTTATTACTGTGGCCATGGCACGACTTCGTTCATTGGGGAGAACATCTGCAGTTCATTTTTTCCTTTCGAAAGTGGAATCATTTGTCATTTCTTTGTTTTCTCATGTGTATTGCAGTTCACTGGCAGCCAGTATAAAAGGCAGCTCATAGTTATCTCCTAGTGTGTCTGAGTAGTCGCTGCTTTCACGTGTTACTACAGTTAGGGAATCTCCTGATGATGGCCATCTTGGCATTGCTTTATTTTAACATGGCTTTTACATACTGTAGTCCACACAGAACACCATGACAAGACTACTGGTTTATAATGAGAGTGGATTGGTTGTGTTAAATCTGAATGAAACCTCTGGCTTGGATCCACGGTTTTCAGAAGGCGTTAAGAGCGTGATAATGCTACTTATTTCTTTACTGATGATGGTGACAATTTTTGGTAATATTCTCGTTATGGTAGCTTTCATTGTGGACAAGAGTCTTAGGACTCAAAGTAACTTTTTTCTTCTCAATTTAGCAATTTGTGATTTTTTTATAGGTAATAATATTCGTTTATCTTCAATACATATCTATCCAAGGCAATATGAATGAGGCAAAAATTGATCTAGATGTTTTTTCATCTCACTAACATCTCTGCAGTTGAAAAATGCATGAGGTTCAGTGTGAAGATGAGCAGCACATTTCTTAATTAGTAGATACGGAAAAGAGAAAATATAACACACTAGTTTGGGAACCCGATATATAGACATTCAAGACTCACAGGATTGTGGTCTTCAATATGACTACCTATTGGGTTTTTGATCAGAAACCTTTTGAAAAATAGCATTGTATAATTTTTATTATACTATAGTTATCAATGCATTGTATATCAATACATGTGTTAAGGAGTAGAATATGAATGCAGTATATCATTTTTTACACCATGTGGATGGCATCACTTACCTGGGGAGAAGATGGCTCCAGGATGCACTACAGGAAGAATTCAAGCTGGAGGAACATTAAACTCTGCCCGATGTTCTGCTGGGAATTTTAGTTCCTGGCATCTTAGGCTATGTTCATATTTGCGGTGCGTCGGGCGCAACCGCGGCGACGCATGCGCCATGTGCCCCTATATTTAACATGGGGGGCGCATGGACATGCGTTGTGTTGCGTTTTGTGACGCATGCGTTTTTTGGGCGCAAGCGTCAGGGTGCAGAGGACGCTGCTTGTTGCATTTTTTGCGCTATAAAAATGAACGCATGCGTCACAAAACGCAGCGTTTTGCATGCGTTTTTGCGTGCGTTGCGTCGCCGACGCAGGACACAACAACGCAAATGTGAACGTAGCCTAAGTGGATGTTACTTTGACATGTACCTCCTACTTGAACCTCCAATAGATCAAGCATTTTTATACATCGTTATGGCAATGAGATGTTGACTAGGTCTCCAATTTCCAGATCTCAATAAAATTGAGCATCTGTCCAGTTCATGAAGGTCATTTTATAGGATGTACATTTTTTTACATTTCATCTGTAATTTTTTTTCTAAATTATTTTTCTTTCACTTCCTACAAACAAAGGAGAAGGTCCCACAAATAATTTTTTGTGAGTTAACCTTCAAAGACCAGAATCCAGCCTTTTTTCATATGAGAAGTCTTCTTACAGAAACATGTAAAAGTAGGGATGTGTATGAGCCGCAGGAAAGAATTTGAAAATAATTATTAATAATTAATTGAATTTACAACCATTGATGTCAATTGTTCCTTTATTTTTTCTTATTTCATTCTACAATATATTGCATATGTGTAAAATTATACATTTCTATAATTGCCTACTCCATGTTTTATGTTTTGCTCTAGGTGCATTTAACGCCCCTTTGTATGTGCTATATTTACTTACTGGGAAATGGATGCTTGGAAAACATATCTGCAAGCTGTGGTTAATTACAGATTATTCAATGAGCACTGCCTCAGCATTTAATATTGTTCTAATCAGCTACGATAGATTCCTTTGTGTGACAAAAGCCGTAAGTTATTCATCACTAATTATGTTTAATATTTTAAAGAGAACCTATCAGTCGGTAGGTTTTACTTTCACAAACCATACACATCTGTGCTAAGTCACTGTAGTCCAGAATGAATGTATACCTTTTGTTTTTGTAATCCTTTTTTGCGTTACAATGTAATACTCTGTCCAATTCTTGAAGTTACATCTCTCCTACCTTTTTTCAATTTTCCTCTCCCGTCGCTATCTAACAGGTCATATTCTCTCAATGATCTATCTCATGCAGACACCGTCACTCCCCGCACCAGTTGTCTACTCAGAGAAGGTGGTGCATGCATAGATTCATAGTCCTGATCCTGTGTCATCAGGATTTTACTGCACATGCACCGCCACCAGGAGTGACGGCTCCTGAACAAAATTTCCAGCGGGGATGCAAGTCACTCAGATATAAGAGTAACCTGTCACTCAAGGAGCAAAGGATGGTGGCAGACAGGGAAAATTGGGAAGAAGATGGAGAGCTTTATGTGCAAAGCCAAGCTCCCCATAAACACCCATCCACCGTGCAATTGTGGGTTTTTTGCATAACAATTGGGAAGAAAACTTTGAAAAGCTAAGAAGGATCACAAAACATGAAGGCATCGATTCCTGATTACAATGATCTATAACATAGATTGCTTGGTTTGTGGTAATAAAACTGCTGTTCCCTTTAATGCACACATGAACAAGTTGGAGTATGCTTCATCAGAAACTCATATCATCTTCATCAGTTTTTTTAACCCTTTTCCTTTGCAGACAGTTTGCATTATTAGATTTGCGTTCCCCTCCCCTTCTTCCAAGAGCCATAACGTTTCGTAATTTTCTGTCAAAATGGCCATATGACCTGGGATTGTTATTTGCGGAACGAGTTGTACTTTTGAATGACATGATTCATTTTACCATACAATGTATTGAAAATTGGGGAAAAAAGGTATAAGATTGAGACCCTTAATTTTTTTATTTTTCTTTCAATGGAGCTATTTGAGGTCTTGTTTTTTTCACCCTAAACTGATGGTTTCATTGATACTGGATTGGGATACAAAAGACGAATTGTTAATTTCTTATTGCATTTTTTCCGATGTGGTTGTGATGAGAATTCAGGTGTTTTATTCTCTTTCAGTGTTTACCATATCTGTTAATTAATTTTATATTATGATAGACTGTACGTTAGTGAACACATCAGTACCAAATATGTTAACTCTTTTAATTTCTTTTTTTTAAATAGAGGAAAGAAGAGTGAATCGATTTTTTATCATTATTTTTAAAAACTTTTTTTTTTTACATTTTACTTACATTTGTTAGTTTCCTTATAGGACTTAAACCTGTGATCATTTGATTGCTTATACTATATACTGCAATATCATAGTATTGCAGTAAATAGTGGAAATCGTGATCTCAAGTACCAAGATGGCTATGATGCCATGTTAATCCACATGTGCCCCATGATCGCGATGTGGGGCCTGATCACAGCTGTTGTGTATGCGCAGAGGAACTCTGACACCCCAGGAGTCCGTCTGTCACAGTGGTATTGCCTTCCTCACGGGGAGGATGATGCCATGCCTGGAGACAAGAAGAATCCCATTAGCAGGTAACACTTACATGCAACATGTTTCTGACTCCAGGCCAGAAGGGGGAGCTCTAGTCCCAGTTTCAGGGGAGCTTCCATAGATATTCTGGCTGGAGGAGGAGTTAGGGTAGTCCGTGAGGAGAGCTGGAGCTCAGCAGACGTATGCTCTGCAGCTCCTGACAGGAGCAGATTGTAGGAGACAGTGAGGGGAGAAGGAGCAAGAGTGGAGAGAGGACCTGGAGTGGAGCTGCGAGGGACTCCCTCCAGGATCAGTGCAAGAAAGCGGAGGCCGGAATTCCGAGGTTGTGGAGATAACTGTATGCCCCACATCAGAAACCGGCGGGCAGGAGATTTCAAGTCTCCTGGCCACCATTACAACCGGCACAGCAGCAGATAGAGCCCAGAGTTACCATGAGAAGGGACACCTGTAAAAAGGCTCGAGTTGCCTGCCATGCAGGTAGTGTCCAACTAAAAGGACAGAGAGGGAGAGGACCTTGTGCAGAGCCTCGGGAAGCAAGGGACAGCATATACTGCACAGTAAGGAAGGCCCAACCCCACCTGGCTAGGGGGATTCCGAATCGTTTCCAGGCTGCCCGTACCCCACCATCACCCGTGATCTGTACCCTGGACTGTGGCTGAATACCACCAGTAAAAGGTAAAGACACTGCAACCTTGTGTCCTCCAATTCTTTTCTGCACTTCACCATCTATCATCCTTACCAACCACACTGGGAGCCCTGGTGACTAAGCTCTACCTGTGGGGAGTCATACCATCTAAGCTGCAATACCATCATCCCCAGTGGACCTCTTGGCCAAGTAACACAGGTGGCATCACGAGCATTACATTAGAGTTTATTCCCTTTGCCATTAACTCCCTTTAACTGGACATCCAGGGCCACGGACTGGGTCATTGCCACTGTGACCTTCCCTTTCAGAACTGAACCTGCCCGGTACCTAGTATCCCACGGTCCTAGCAGGTGCTCCACAACCTCTTCATTTTGGTGTCGCTGTCATAGATTGACAGACGCATTTAAATGGTTAACAGCAGCAATTAAAGCTCACATCCGGCTGCTGCTGTTAGACAATAGCTACTGCAGCGCACTCAGTGACCTAATATTTCCTGCTTTCTGCAGCTCATTGCGCTTCTTGTTTTTTAGTCTGCTAAGTTCTTGTACCCATCCAAAAAGACAAACAGCACAAGAAAGGAGCATAAATGGAGCACAAATTTTCATACTATGGACTTTGCTTTGTTTAACTAAATAACTCAGTCCAGGGCACCCTCTGAATCCTGTTTGATATGAATGCTCCGCAAAACATATTGTAAGCAGGCTCTAACTGTAATTAAAGTGTGGGGGATTTATTACAGATACCAGTCTATTGTACTGAAGCGGTGTCTACATAAGGCCACATTAAGATTAAGCTCTGTATAAATCATTCCTTCAAGGCCCCTATAAAAAATAAGCACACTGGGAGAAATGCATTAATACTGGGATATGATGTAAGCACTGTACCGTTCCCTCTAACCATCATACAGTGTACATCAGATACATTAATAGGTTTGCAATTCAAATAAGTCTAAATTGTCTAGAACCTACAAAGACACCAGTGAAGATTACGGATGAGTAGACCCATGGAAGTTTGGGTTCTGGTACCAGAACTGTATCCAAACTTGAACCAGAACCCAAACCCCATTGAAAACAATGAAACCCCCACTTTGGAGCAGGAAAATTCTGTCCCTCTCTCTTTCTCTACCTCTATCTCTCTCTCGAGTCCCTGGAACTCCGAACATTAAAACGGACTTCCTGGAGAAGTCCTTGTTTGGAGTTTACCATTATAACAGTAACTGTCTGGTACGAAACCCCAAACTTTTAAGTTCGGGTTCGCTAATCTCTATTATCAGAAACTAAATATAATTTTATTAACTTATAAATAAACCTGGACAACTGAAGATAAAATACAACACAACAACACAAAATACAACACAATAACAAAAGATTTATGAAAAACATAGGAGGTAGAAGAACACAGCATGTATCTAAAATGAAGTGTGCTAACCAATGTACATGAAGCAATATAATGCACAGGGTACATGCAAATATGGAAGTAATATTCAAGTGAGTAACTCCCCAAATAATAATGTCTACGATAGAGAAAAGGTATGGCAACATGTAGAACACACCAAGCACAATAATGAGTGCTATAAGGTGCAATTGCTGCCGTGCACTGATGAAATACCGTATTTTGCTGATAATAAGACACTCTTTTTTTAAAAAAATTTGGGCGGGAAATTGGGATGCGTCCTATAATCCGAATTGTAGCTGCGATGGAGCTTACCAACTGCGGTGGAGCGAGGTGCCAGGGTTGCTGCTGCTGCTGCCGGAAGCTTCTGGCGGCAACAGAGGACTCCAGGCTGGTACGATGAGGTGTTCAGTGGGGCAGGAGCTCCGCTGACATTTTGTGCAAGCCCGGAGTCCTGCATTTTCTATATTCTTCTATGCAGTGGACTCCTGGAAATTGGCCGCTGGAGGTGGCGTATGCCCAAATTGATATCTCAGCACCAATATCTCTTCTCCTGGGATCTAGACTCCTGAGATCTCAATTGCGCATGAGCGACCTCCGGCGGCAATTTTCCCAGAGTCCATCACATTAGAAAGTATGGAAGGTGCAGGGCTCCAGACTTTCATAAAATGTCAGCGAAGCCCCCACATCACTGAACACCTTATCGTACCGGCCTGGGGCCCACAGCCATGGCTCAACTCCTGCCTCTGCTGAACACCCCGTCCTACCATCCTGGAGCCCACAGCATCTCCTGCTTTTGTCAGCAGCAACCCTACCACATAGAACCTTGTTTCACCACCACTGCCCCCCAGGTAAGCTACTGCAAAAGCGGATTATAACACACACCATTTTATTAAAAAAACATTTTTTTCCTATTTTCCTCCCCAAAGCTTGGGATGCGTCTTAAAAACCGGTGCGTCTTATAATCCGCAAAATACGGTAAATAACTCATAAACTCATTAGGTGAATAGAAGTAAAATCCATAAGAGAGTGAAAATAACATTTTCATGAAAATGATCATTATAAATCCTGACCAGACTTCACCATGCCCAAAAGATTGCTGTGTGACCTCCAACTCACTTACCAACTCACTCACCAACGCACGTTTTGTAAATGCATCCTGTGGAAAACTATATTGTCTTAGCTTAGACCTGTCTATTATACATCTACCATTCTTTACTTATTACATAAATCACCAAAATTAGATTTACAGGTTAAATACTGATTCTCTGTCTGATGCTAAATGTCATATTTGTGACCATTAAGCAGAAAGTGTCTGTGCTTTTTGTATTTGGCAGCTGCTATATCGTTCTGTTCAGAAAAGACACGGTCAGACAGCTCTGAAGATGGCTTCCATCTGGGTAGTGTCTTTCCTACTATACGGTCCAGCCATCCTATTTTGGGAAGCAATTTTTGGTAAAAAAGAGATGGCTGAGAGTGAATGTATGCCCGCCTTTAGTGACTCCTGGTCTTTCTTCTTGGGCACATCAATATTTGATTTTATTCTTCCATTAATAAGTATTTCACATTTTAATCTAAGCATCTACTGGAGCATCACTAAACGTAGCAAGAAAAAAAGGCAACAGTCTGCTCCTCTATCATCTGCTCTCAGAGAAAATCATGGTAAACCTCCATACATTATAGCCACAACTCTAGTGCTGTCTACAGATCACATGAAGATTTCCGTTCCACTAAGAAAGAAAGTGAAGAAATCTCTCAGCCAATGTTTCCAAACAAAAGACACTTTACATATGGACAATGCATCTAATACTTTTAACATACATGTCCTTCACCTATCCAGGGACAAGAAGGTGGCCAAATCTCTCACAATTCTTGTTTGCATCTTTGCTATGTGCTGGGCCCCTATCACTTTTCTCATCAGTGTAAGAACTGCCTGCCGGGGAAACTGCATACCTTCTTATTGGTACGATATCACAGTCTGGATATTATACACAAATTCAGCTATCAACCCTATATTGTATCCATTGTGTCACAAGCGCTTCAGGAAAGCTTTCTCCATCATTTTTCATCTGAAAAAACAAAACAGTTAGTGTTTTTGGGTTAGAATGTAAAAAATAAAGGGATGAAGAAATTGCTTTTATATTTAGATTTTTCCTCAGTTTGCAGCACAAAAAAATACATTTAAACCGAATGAAATAAAAAACAAAATTGCTAAATAAAATTGCATGTATTTCAATCTTTATTCACTAGGGTAATTTTAAAGGAACCTTTAATTAGATTTAGGCTATTTGCGCACATTGCGTATTTGCTTGCAGAAATTTCTGCGAGGTTTTTGCATCGCTTGGCAGAAAAACACAGCTGAAAATAAGCGCGTTTTTGCATGCATTTTTCATGCGTTTTTTCTTTCGTTTTTGTAAATCCATAGAGCTAAATAAAAGATATATCATTAAAAAAAGAAAAAAAAGAATTGTGATGTATTTTTCTTTGTTCAACCTCTTCAGCCAGATGCCTCATTAATATTAAATAAAGACACACACAGTCACCAGCCTGTGTAGGAGCATTAACATAACTAACCTACATATGCTGTAACAAAACAGCAACTGTCAGAAATCTGTTTGAAATACAATATCTGTTTATTTAAAAGCTGTTTGCTTAGCCTTCACTGGCTAGTTTACAGGGGAACCCCAGATAAAATTGACATGGGGTTCCCCTATAAAATCGAACCAGCAAAGGCTAGGCAGACAGCTGCGGGCTGATATTAATAGCCTGGGAAGGGGCCATGGATATTGGCACCCCCAGGCTAAAAGCATCAGTTTTCAGCCTCCCCGGAAATGGCGCATCTTAAGAGCCTCACTCTTCCCACTTGCCCTGTAAAGGTGGCAAGTGTTGTTCATATTTCTTGGGTTGATGTCACCTTTGTATTGTTGGGTGACATCAAGCCCACAGGTTAGTAATGGATAGGCGTCTATAAGACACCTATCCATTAGTATCCCCATAGTGATATTGTATAAAAACACCGACACCCAGAATAAAGTCCTTTATTTGAAATAATCACACAGACTCCTTTATTGAATCTAAATTTACCATACTTACTGAATGCCTAATCCCCGACGCCCTCGACATCTGCAAACAATCAAAAAATAATAAACCAACATATAATACTATCCTGTCTGATGTAGTCCACTTAATACCAAGTGTCCCACAGCAATCTCACGTGTAGAACAGACCGCTGTACCCGGCCTCCGGCGATACACTGACAGGAGGTAATCGCTCCCGCAGTGTATCACTGATCAGCTCATGAACTCCAGTGAACTCTCACGGCGGCTCAGTGATACACTGTGGGAGTGATCACATCCTATCAGTGTATCGCCAGCGGCCGGGTCAGATCGACGTGGGACACTCGGTATTAAATGGACTACGGCGGAAAGGTGAGTATATGTTGGTTTATTATTTTTGATTGTTTGCAGGAGACTCGGGTATCGGGGATTAGGTGTTCGGTGAGTATGTATTGGGTATGTGAATACGTATGTACTTATGTACATGTTTTGATTTTTTTATAATTGAACACAGGCACCGGATGATGAGACTATTCCCCCATCATCGGCTCATGCTGTCTCTGTTATACGTGACAAAAGACATAGCCGGATGGGAGTAGTAGTCCCATCAGACGATGCCTGGGTACACACGTCGCATGGGTACACACAGACAGACACACACAGATAGAAACACACAGACAGACACACGCACATATTCTCCGCCCACACACAGACACACACATATTCTCCACCCACACAGAGACACACACACATATTCTTCGCCCACGCACAGAGACACACACATTCTCTGCCCACACACACAGACACACACATATTCTATGCCCACACGCAGAGACACACGCAGATATTCTCCACCCACACACAGACACACACACATATTCTTCACTCACGCACAGAGACACACACATTCACTGCCCACACACACAGACACACACATATACTCTGCCCACACACACACAGAGACACACGCACATTTTCTCCACACACGCACATATTCTCCGCCACTCACACAGACACGAACATATTCTCCGCCCACACACTCTTCCTCCTTCTGACATTTCCTTTGACAAATCGCAGCATTTTGGCAGCAAATCTGCAGCAAATATGCTAACTTTTTTACACCTGTTTTTGCTGCAGATTTGACTGACTCAATTGAAGTCAATGAATCAAAAATGCTGTAGAAGTGCAAAAAGAATTGACATGATGCAGAAAATAAAACGCTGCAAATACGGACGGAAATTTACTCATCATGTGCACAGCACTTCAGGACTGTGTAAAACTAAAATAGGAGAAGAAAGGGAATTATCACACTCACAAAACCAAATCTACCAACCGACTACTTCAATAACCACCACCTATCCTCCTAGCCAAGCAGCATAATCTAGCTCTGACGAGGTGTGTTATTCACGACCCAGATTATATAGGGGATTGGAGTGGATAACAGTGCACAGCTGAGAGCCTTAGCTCCAAGAGCTTTCAACAGATCAGATTAACCCCTGCACTGCAAAAAGAAATGTATCAAACTGTAAAGCGCTGCAGAATATGTTAATGCTATATAAAAATAAAGATTATTATTATGTACTGTCAGGATTTGAACATAGCAGCTCCTGTGCACCAGACGGCAGCTCTTCCTTCTGAGCTATTCAGCTCATCCTGATTGCACACCCTATTTATCCCTGGCCTTGCTCTCATTTCCTTGCATGATTATTGAGCTAACTGCCTCTAGCCAAGCTCCCTTCCACCTGCTTTTCCCTCAAACGCTATTGCTGCTCCAGGTAATCGACCTTTGGCTTCCTTGACTACGATTCCTGCTATTCCCTCAAATGACACTGCTGCTCATGGTAGATGACCTCTGGCTTCCTTGACGATTCCTGTTTATTCCTTCAAACTACATTGCTGTTCCTGTGTACCGACTCCTTGGCTATACCAGACTTCGCTAGCTGCCGATGCTACCCCTAGTGGTTGCATTATCACTATTCCAACCAGCTGAGTCTGTAACATGTACACCATTTAATAAGAAGGTGAAGTGCTTCTGTTCAGCGCAGGAGTAGCAGAAACAAACAACAAAAGGCCAGTACGTGTAGGAAGATATCGAAAGATTAGTTTGTAGATATATGGAGTAGACAGATTATGGATGTCCTTGTAGGTCAGCAGTTTGAACTGGATTTGTTGGGGAATTGTAAAAGTTGCAAAACATAAAAAGCAAACAAAATCAACAGAATAAAAGGTGAAGGTTTATTTGTTTTAATAAGGTGACGCATATAAAATTCAACAGGTAAAACAATACTGGAATTTATGTTTTTTTTCCAAGATGAATTAATAAAAGATACATTATAAAAAAGTTATATGCGCCTCCAAAAAATTAAAACTCATTCCATAAAAAAAAAAATTCATATACCTTATGTTGACAGAAAATTCAAAAAAATAAAAAGTGAGGTCTTTGGAATGCGTTTATGGAAAACAAAAACGTATTGAAGGCAAAAATAGTCAGCACTTTGAAAGGGGTTGACAAAAGTCTGCAATCCCTCTAGCGGTGCTTTCGCTGTCAGGGTTTCTCTCAATACAAGTGAAATGAGAGTAGCTGAGCATATCTAGCTGGCATGTGACCAATTGTATGCAAATTGTATACTTGTGGTCATGTGACCGCGCTCTCATAGACAATACCAGTGAATTATGTCACCATATGCACCACATTCTGTCAGGATTCAGAATTTTGCAGACATCAAGCGACTACAGACTGTTTTTAGAAGAGTGGCTAAAACATTCAACACCCTGTAAAAAATATTTTCTGTGGGGTTTTTTTGTTTGCTTCATTTTGCTTCATGAGTTTTTTTATTTTATTTTTTAATTCTCTCTTTTAGGAGAACTGAACGAGAGCATTGCACACTGTCACAAATCGACCGTCTGCGGTCTCAAAGAGTGATTATAGGCTTTTTTAAACACTTCTTAAATAGTTTTGAAACATGATTAAAAACTGGTCATGTCTTCTTCTAAAGCTCACAGACCAAGGTGTAATAAAGACTTTATACTATGAATATTGCATCGGTTGCCAGTTTCTGCTACAATTATTTCACAATTTTCTTAACCCCTTAGTGACAGAGACAATTTGGTACTTAATGACCAAGCCAATTTTTCCAATTCTGACCACTGTAACTTTATGAAGTTATAGCTCTGGAACGCTTCAACGTATCCCACTGATTCTGAGACTGTTTTTCTTGACATATTGTACTTCATGTTAGTGGTAAAATTTCTTTGATATAACTTGCGTTTATTTATGAAAAAAATGAAGATTTGGCAAAAATTTTGAAAATTTTCCAATTTTCAAACTTTTAAGTTTTGTACACTTAAATCAGAGAGTGGTGTCACACAAAATAGTTAATAAATAACATTTCCAACATGTCTACTTTATATCAACACAATTTTCGAAACATAATTTTTGTTAGGACGTTATAAGGGTTAAAAGTTGACTAGTGATTTCTCATTTTTCCAGCAAAATTTACAAAACCATTTTTTAGAGACCACCTCACATTTGAAGTGAGTTTGGGGGGTCAATATAACAGAAAATACCAAAAAATTACACCATTCAAAAAACGGCGCCCCTCAAGGTGCTCAAAACCACATTCAAGAAGTTTATTAACTCTACATGTGTTTTACGAGAACTAAAGCAATGTGGAAGGAAAAAAATTAACATTTTACTTTTTTCACAAAAAAATTACTTTGGAACCAATTTTTTTATTTTCACAAGGGCATCACGAGAAAATGGACCACAAAATTTGTTGTGCAGTTTCTCCTGAGTACACCGATACCCCGTATGGGGGGAAAGCCACTGTTTGGGTGCATGGCAGGCAGGGGTAGATTAAGGGTAGCCAGGGCCCCGGGCTGTTCAGACACTGTGGGCCCCCGGTCATGTGACGGGGTCATGTGACGGGGTCATCATATACCTGAACCAGATTATTCCAGAAAAATAGTCGCTGTGTGAAACTATAACCTGTCAAACATCCATTGATCTAGTCAATTTACCTTTCAGTTAGGAAGAAAAAAAACACACAATACTATCACCATAAGTGCCAGTGTTCACAGGAGATCTGTACTTAGTATGCAGTGTCTGTGTAGAGGTAATACAGTGATCACCGGTGACATTATACACAGGACCTCTGTATATAGTATACAGTGTATAGTGTCAGTGTATAGGTAACACTGACTCACCAGTGACGTCTCTAGGTGAAGTCCTTCATCTTTCATCCAGCACAGACCGCCATCACTTCATCCAGCCAGGACTTGTCTCTGCAGGAAATAACACAGTTATCTCGAGCTCCGCTTGCAGAACACATTACTTAATTTTTCCCAACTTCTACATTACACCATATGAAGAAAAAGAGGCGACATAGTGTCACTCTACACAGTAACAGGACCGCCCTCCTCCCATGTGGGGCTCCTCTGCCCACTGGGCCCATACTCCAGTCAGGGCAGTAATGCCCTGATGGCGGTGGTCAATCTCAGCGGTAGCCCAGGACCCCACACACTTCTGGGCCCTGGGCTACCGCCCAGATTGACCTCATTATAATCCACCACTGATGGCACGGCTCAGAAGGAACAGAGTGACGCTTGACTTTTTTAACTCAAAATTGGCTGGAATCAATGGCGGGTGCCATGTCACGTCTGGAGACCCCCTGATGTACCTAAACAGTGGAATATCTCCAATTCTAACTCCAACACTAACCCCAACACACACCTAACCCTAACACACCCCTAATCCCAAACCCTAACGATAATCCCAATCATAACCACAACCCTAACCCAACCCTAACTTTAGCCCAACCCTAGCTTTAGCCCAACCCTAACTTAAGCCCGACTCTATCCCAAATGAATACGAACGAATAAGTCCACAACATGTGGACAGAAAAGAGCAAGCAAGGACTTATCTTTGCTGAACTGGTCAGGATATCAGGGAAATCCAAACAAAGATGTGAATCCAACCAGGAACCATTGACAAGTGGCACTGGCTGAAGGAAGAGCCAGGCATAAATAGCCGAGCAGAAAGACAATCAGTGGAAGCAGCTGCAGACTGCTAAATCCAAGGAGCAGCCATTCCACTTAAAACCACCGGAGGGAGCCCAAGAGCAGAACTCACAAAAGTGCCACTTACAACCACCGGAGGGAGCCCAAGAGCGGAATTCACAACAGTACCCTCCCCCCTTGAGGAGGGGTCACCGAACCCTCACCAGAGCCCCCTGGCCGATCAGGACGAGCCAAGTGAAAAGCACGAACCAAATCAGCGGCATGGACATCGGAGGCAACAACCCAAGAATTATCCTCCTGGCCATAACCCTTCCTTGACAAGATACTGAAGCCTCCGCCTCGAAAAACGAGAATCCAAAATTTTCTCAACCTCATATTCCAACTCTCCCTCAACCAACACCGGGGCAGGAGGATCAACAGAGGGAACAACAGGCACCACATATCTCCGCAACAAAGATCTATGGAAAACATTATGAATGGCAAAAGAGGCTGGAAGAGCCAAACGAAAAGACACCGGATTGATAATTTCAGAAATCTTATAATGACCAATAAACCGAGGCTTAAACTTAGGGGAAGAAACCTTTATAGTAACATGACGAGAAGACAACCAAACCAAATCCCCCACACGAAGCCGGGGACCAACACACTGACGGCGGTTAGCAAAACGTTGAGCCTTTTCCTGAGACAACGTCAAATTGTCCACCACATGAGTCCAAATCTGCTGCAGCCTGTCCACCACAGAATCCACACCAGGACAATCAGAAGGCTCAACCTGCCCCGAAGAAAAACGAGGATGAAAACCAAAATTACAAAAGAAAGGTGAAACCAAAGTAGCCGAACTAACCCTATTATTAAGGGCAAACTCGGCCAACGGCAAGAAAGCCACCCAATCATCCTGATCAGCAGACACAACGCATCTCAAATAGGTTTCCAAGGTCTGATTAGTTCGCTCAGTTTGGCCATTAGTTTGAGGATGAAACACCGAAGAAAAAGACAAATCAATGCCAATCCTAGCACAAAAGGCCCACCAAAACCTGGAGACAAACTGAGAACCTCTGTCAGACACAATATTCTCCGGAATGCCATGCAAACGAACCACATGCTGAAAAAACAATGGAACCAAACCTGAGGAGGAAGGCAACTTAGGCAAAGGTACCAGATGGACCAATTTAGAGAACCGGTCACAAACAACCCAGATAACAGACATCTTCTGGGAAACAGGAAGATCCGAAATAAAATCCATGGAAATATGCGTCCAGGGCCTCTCAGGGACCGGCAAAGGCAAAAGCAACCCACTAGCGTGGGAACAGCAAGGCTTGGCCTGGGCGCAAGTCCCACAGGACTGCACAAAAGCACGCACATCGCGCGACAAGGAAGGCCACCAAAAGGACCTAGCAACCAAATCTCTGGTACCAAAAATCCCAGGATGACCAGCCAACACTGAACAATGAACCTTAGAAATTACCTTACTTATCCATCTATCAGGAACAAACAGCTTCCCCACTGGACAGCGGTCAGGCTTATCAGCCTGAAATTCCCGGAGCACCCGCCGCAAATCAGGGGAGATGGCAGAAAGAATCACCCCTTCCTTAAGAATGCCAACCGGCTCAAGGACTCCAGGAGAATCAGGCAAAAAACTCCTAGAGAGGGTATCAGCCTTAACATTCTTTGATCCCGGAAGATACGAGACCACAAAATCAAAACGGGAGAAAAACAGGGACCATCGAGCCTGTCTAGGATTCAGCCGCTTGGCCGACTCGAGGTAAATCAGATTCTAATGATCAGTCAAGACCACAATGCGGTGCTTAGCTCCCTCAAGCCAATGTTGCCACTCCTCAAATGCCCACTTCATAGCCAACAACTCCCGATTGCCGACATCATAATTGCGTTCCGCAGGCGAAAACTTTCTGGAAAAAAAAGCACACGGTTTCATCAAAGAACCATCAGAATCCCTCTGAGACAAAACGGCCCCTGCCCCAATCTCAGAAGCGTCAACCTCAAACTGAAAAGGAAGAGAAACATCCGGCTGACGCAACACAGGGGCAGAAGTAAATCGGCGTTTAAGCTCCCGAAAGGCCTCAAAAGCCGCAGAGGACCAATTCGTCACTTCAGCGCCTTTCTTCGTCAAATCAGTAAGGGGCTTAACCACACTGGAAAAGTTGGCAATGAAACGGCGATAGAAATTAGCAAAGCCCAAAAATTTTTGAAGGCTCTTCACAGATGTGGGTTGAATCCAGTCATGAATAGCTTGGACCTTAACAGGATCCATTTCCATAGACGAGGGAGAAAAAATAAAACCCAAAAAAGAGACCTTCTGAACTCCGAATAGGCACTTAGACCCCTTCACAAATAAAGCATTATCACGAAGGATCTGGAATACCATCCTGACCTGCTTCACATGAGACTCCCAATCATCGGAAAAAATCAAAATATCATCCAAATATACAACCATTAATTTATCAAGATAATTGCGGAAAATATCATGCATGAAAGATTGGAACACAGATGGAGCATTAGAGAGCCCGAATGGCATCACGAGGTATTCAAAATGGCCTTGGGCGTATTAAATGCAGTTTTCCATTCGTCACCCTGTTTAATACAAACAAGATTATATGCCCCTCGAAGGTCAATCTTAGTAAACCAACTAGCCCCCTTAATCTGAGCAAACAAATCAGAAAGCAAAGGCAAGGGGTATTGGAATTTGACCGTGATCTTATTAAGAAGACGATAATCTATACAGGGTCTCAAGGAGCCATCCTTCTTAGCAACAAAAAAGAAACCCGCTCCCAATGGTGACGAAGACGGCCGAATATGCCCCTTCTCCAAAGATTCCTTAACATAACTCCGCATGGCGGCATGCTCTGGCACAGACAGATTGAAAAGTCGGCCCTTAGGGAACTTACAACCTGGAATCAAGTTAATAGCACAATCACAGTCCCTATGTGGAGGAAGGGAACTGGACTTGGGCTCATCAAATACATCCTGGAAATCTGACAAAAACTCAGGGACCTCAGAAGAGGGGGAAGAGGAAATTGACATCAAAGGAACGTCACTATGTACCCCTTGACAACCCCAACTAGTCACAGACATAGTTTTCCAATCCAGCACCGGATTATGTTCCTGTAACCATGGAAAACCCAGTATAACAACATTATGCAGGTTATGCAACACCAGAAAACGGCAATCTTCCTGATGTGCTGGAGCCATGTACATGGTCCTCTGCGTCCAGTACTGAGGTTTATCCTTGACCAATGGTGTAGCATCAATGCCCCTCAAAGGAATAGGGCTCTGCAAAGGTTGCAAGGAAAAACCACAGCGCCTGGCGAATTCTAAGTCCATTAATTTCAGGGCAGCGCCTGAATCCACAAATGCCATGACAGAAAAGGACGACAATGAGCAAATCAGGGTCACAGATAAAAGAAATTTAGGCTGTACAGTACTGATGGTAACAGACCTAGCGACCCTCCTAGTACGCTTAGGGCAATCAGAAATAACATGAGCAGAATCACCACAGTAAAAACACAGCCTATTCTGACGTCTGAATTCCTGCCGTTCTGTTCTAGTCAAAATCCTAACACATTGCATAGGCTCAGGACTCTGCTCAGAGGACACTGCCATATGGTGCACAGCTTTGCGCTCGCGCAGACGCCGATCAATCTGAATGGCTAGAGACATAGATTCGCTCAAACCAGCAGGCGTAGGGAAGCCCACCATAACATCTTTAAGGGCTTCAGAAAGACCTTTTCTGAAAATAGCAGCCAGCGCATCCTCATTCCATTTAGTGAGCCCAGACTATTTCCTAAATTTCTGGCAGTATAATTCTGCCACTTCCTGACCTTGACACAAGGCCAACAGGGTTTTTTTCTGCATGATCCACAGAATTAGGTTCGTCATACAATAATCCGAGCACTTGAAAAAATGCGTCTACATTCAGCAATGCCGGATCCCCTGATTCAAGGGAGAATGCCCTGTCCTGAGGGTCACCACGCAGCAAGGATATGATGATTTTAACTTGCTGAATGGGATCACCAGAAGAACGGGGTTTCAAAGCAAAAAACAATTTGCAGTTATTTTTAAAGTTCAAAAACTTGGATCTGTCCCCAAAAAACAAATCAGGAGTAGGAATTTTAAGCTCCAAAGCCGGAGTCTGGACAACATAATCTTGGATACTCTGTACTCTTGCAGCAAGTTGATCCACACGAGAAAATAAACCCTGAACATCCATGCCAGAGCATAAATCCTGAACCACCCAGAGATCAAGAGAAAAAAAAAAGACAAAACAGAGCACAGAAAAAAAAAATGGCTCGGAATTTTTTTTTCCTTCTTTTGAGATGCATTTAATTCATTTTTGGCCATTTGTACTGTTATGCACTGGTGGTTTAGGAGCAACATGGGACGAGCGCTGAAGGAGGTGGTACCTGTACTGACCGCAGTCCCTAAGCTCAACACAACACTAGAAGTAGCCGTGGGATGCTCCTGTCACTCCCTAGGCACCTCGTCACAGCCTGAGAATTAACTACCCCTAAAGAAAGAAACAGGAAAACTATCTTGCCTCAGAGAAAATCCCCAAAGGATAGATAGCCACCCACAAGTAATGACTGTGAGTGGAGAGGGAAAAGACATACACAGAATGAAACCAGGATGTAGCACAGGAGGCCAGTCTAGCTTGATAGATAGGACAGGATAGAATACTGTGCGATCAGTATTAAAAACTACAAAAATCCACACAGAGTTTACAAAAATCTCCACACCTGACTAAAGGTGTGGAGGGTAAATCTGCTTCCCAGAGCTTCCAGCTTAACTGAATTAATCCATACTGACAAGCTGGACAAAACATAGAATGCACAGAACGAATAAGTCCACAACATGTGGACAGAAAAGAGCAAGCAAGGGCTTATCTTTGCTGAACTGGTCAGGATATCAGGGAAATCCAAGCAAACATGTGAATCCAACCAGGACCATTGACAAGTGGTACTGGCTGAAGGAAGAGCCAGGCATAAATAGCCGAGCAGAAAGACAATCAGTGGAAGCAGCTGCAGACTGCTAAATCCAAGGAGCAGCCATTCCACTTAAAGGGACACTGTCACCTGAATTTGGAGGGAACAATCTTCAGCCATGGAGGCGGGGTTTTTCGGGTGTTTGATTCACCCTTTCCTTACCCGCTGGCTGCACGCTGGCTGCAATATTGGATTGAAGTTCATTCTCTGACCTCCGCAATCTTGCCTTGTGCAGGCGTGTACTATGGAGGACAGTGAATGAACTTCAATCCAATATTGCAGCCAGCATGCAGCCAGCGGGTAAGGAAAGGGTGAATCAAACACCCAAAAACCCCGCCTCCATGGCTGAAGATTGTTCCCTCCAAATTCAGGTGACAGAGTCCCTTTAAAACCACCGGAGGGAGCCCAAGAGCAGAACTCACAAAAGTGCCACTTACAACCACCGGAGGGAGCCCAAGAGCGGAATTCACAACAGATAGGGTCTATCACAGTGATCAAAATGTACCAATAGGAAAAAATTCCTATTGTTGCTGGGTGTCGTCCGGCAGATCTCGACGGGTGCACTGCGCATGCGCTCACTATTTTCTTCCCAGGAGAAGACGCCAGAGGCCTCGGGTACTTCACGGACGGTTGCAGGGAAACTGGAAATACCAGGGGGGGCAGTAAAAACTTGGACCTGACACCCATAATGTGGTGATGCACCATCTTGGGTGTCAGGTCCGAGCATTCCTACATGAACAGTTTCAAGGAAAGTGGATTGGTTGTCGTGGGCCAGTTGAATAGCCACCAAGGTCTCCCAATCTGACCCCCTCAGACTTTTATCTTTGGGGTCATCTGAAAGCAATTGTCTATGCTGCGAAGATACGAGATGTGCAGCATCTGAAACAAAGGATACTGGAAGCCTGTGCTAGCATTTGTTCTGCGGTGTTGCTATCAGTGTGTCAAGAGTGGGAGAAGAGGGTTGCATTGACAATCCAACACAATGGGCAGCACTTTGAACACATTTTATAAGTGTTCATAAACTTGTAAATAACTCACAAAAGAATAAAGTTAAGTTAAAACCAAGCACACCATTGTTTTTCTTGTGAAGTTCTCAATAAGTTTGATGTGTCACATGACCCTCTTCCCATTGAAAAAAATAAAGTTGGATCCAAAATGACCAACTTCAAAATGGCCGCCATGGTCACCACCCATCTATATATATATTTATATTTATTATGTGGTGCAGTGACCCCTGTTACAGGTAGGGGGCACTGTATGGTCTCCCCAGAATTCTCATGGAGGTGTATTGAGGCCATAGGAATGCATAGCGGTCACAGGCATAACTGTGGTGATAAGACAAAGTCTGGCGTTATTGTGAATGGCCGGTATGTGTGTCGCAGAGGAAGACACTCTGCACTGTCAGCCTGAAGTAAGGATGTTCTGGGACCTGTAGTCCTACAAGTAAATTGTGTTGCTTAACAAGGGAGGCTGACAGGGCTAGTTATGAGAGATGAGCGGGTCAAACTAGCCACACACACAACTACCACCTATGGGAGTGGTTACAAGTATGTAATGTGACCAGGGTGTGGGTCACATGGGTTGAGAGTGTTTGGACCGGAATGGTCTGTGCTGTAGGTCATGGAAAGGCCTATGTGTTGGGAGTGCCATCTCCCTGAATAGCACGTGGTGGGGCTTTGGACCTGGTGGCCTGGGTGTTGGACGAGCGTCCTGAATAGCACCCAGACAAGCCACATGTGTGTGTAGAGCCTGGGATGGCCTTACACTGAGAAAGACGCCGTGCTGTTGAGGACCTTAGACTGACGAGGATTCAGCCTGTGGAGCAGGAGTTCCTGGAAGGTAACCCTGGACAAGGGGATTGTAATATACCTGAGAGAAGTTTATCTGCTACATGAACAGATTGGTGGTCATGATATGTTCGTGGATGTATTGAAATGAACTTTACGTTATGTGGTTTATGATGTTTAATAAACCAAACAGACTGATTTATATGAGGAAACCGTGCCTGAGTGCTTGAATCCCGTGCCAAGCGAGTGTCCCCCAAGACATGTAGTAAGCGAAACGCTACAATATATATATATATAGTAAGATAGCGCTTACTGCCTGTGCTGGGGACACTCGCTTAGCAACTGGATTCAATCACACAGGCACAATTTTCTCCATCAAACAGACCATGTGGTTTATTTAGGCATCATAAAACGCCATGTCACACATCACACTCATATAATTCATAGTACATGGCTTCAATCACATTTCAGACACTACACCCGCCAGTCCTCCTCTGACTAGTTCCCGTGGGTGTCCGTGCGCCGTGTCAATGTCTCTCTTCATGTAGCAGGACATTAAGTTGCAGTCTCTAAACACGCCAGACCTCACTTCGTCCAGTTACCGTGGAAGACCACACAGTTCATTAACTTCCATGGAACATCATAGGCACTAACAGTCTGTTCCACTGGCAGATACTTGTCTGCCCATAACAACCCTTTATCTAGAGTGACCTTACAGGAGCTCCTGCTCCACACGCTGACTCCTTGTCAGTCCTCTCTCCCAGGGAAGCTGTCTAACTGGGATCACCGTCCTGGATCATGCCTTGCTGACCAGGCCACCAAACAGTTCCAGACCCACAGAAGGACGGTAGCTTCCCCAACACTTTAGCTGTCAAAGTCTCTGCAGGACCATGGCCTCATCCTGTGCTCTTCAGGAATCCAGTCCTACTGCCAGGACCTTCCAACACAGAGGCTATCCAGGTCCACGGCCTCTCCATGTGCTATTCAGGATGTCCATCCTACTCCCAGGACCGCTCAAAAAATCCCATTCACCAATGCCACATATAGATAAAAGGTCTACAGCCTTAATTCATCAAACAATTTATGACATGGGTAAAACTGTTCGAAAGTTCAAAAATGTTTGCGCAACTGATAGTTCTATGAAAATGTTACATTTTAATTTTCATTCTTAAATAGACGCTTTATTAGAAGAGAACATGGCCAACAAATTAATCACAATTTGCATTACAAAAGTTGCGTAAACTAAGACAAAAATATGCCCCAGTCATCGACTAGGGTATATTTCTAAATCTGGCAGATAAACTATGCAGACCCTTCATCAAAATTGGTGAAAAAACGCCAGCTTTAATTAAGAAAATGAATTATGGCCTAAATGTATTACATATTTTACTATAGTTAAGGAAACAACAAGGCAGTTTCCCCAAATTACATTAAATTTAACAGGGATGGTAACTATAAAGATGATTATAAAAGTAACTAGATGGTGGCCCGATCGGGTATAACGCATCGGGTATTCTAGAATATGCATGTTCACGTAGTATATTGCACAGCCCACGTAGTATATTGCCCAGCCACGTAGTATATTGCACAGCCACGTAGTATATTGCCCAGCCACGTAGTATATTGCCCAGCCACGTAGTATATTGCCCAGCCACGTAATATATTGCACAGCCACGTAGTATATTGCCCAGCCACGTAGTATATTGCCCAGTGACGTAGTATATTGCCCACTGACGTAGTATATTGTCCACTGACGTAGTATATTGTCCAGCCACGTAGTATATTGCCCAGTGACGTAGTATATTGCGCAGCCACGTAGTATATTGCCCAGTCACGTACTATATTGCCCAGCCACGTAGTATATTGCCCAGTCACGTAGTATATTGCCCAGTTACGTAGTATATTGCCCAGTCACGTAGTATATTGGCCAGTTACAGTATGTAGTATATTGCCCAGTGACATAGTATATTGCGCAGCCACATAGTATATTGCCCAGTCACGTAGTATATTGCCCAGTTACGTAGTATATTGGCTAAAGACCTAGTATATTGCCCAGCCACATAGTATATTGCCCAGTTACATAGTATATTGCCTAGTGACGTAGTATATTGCGCAGCCACATAGTATATTGGCCAGTTACGCAGTATATTGCCCAGTCACGTAGTATATTGCGCAGCCACGTAGTATATTGCCCAGTCATGTAGTATATTGCCCAGTTACATAGTATATTGCCCAGTGACGTAGTATATCACACAGCAATGTAGTACACAGCACAGAGCCACGTAGTATATTGGCCAGTAACGTAGTATATTGCCGAGTGACGAAGTATACAGCACAGAGCCACGTAGTATATTGCACAGCGAAGTAGTATACAGCACATAGCCACGTAGTATATTGGCCAGTCACGTAGTATATTGCCCAGCTACGTAGTATATTGCCCAGCCAGGTTTGTCACAGGTGAAAAAATAAACATATACTCACCTTTCCGAAGGCCCCTTGTAGTCCACAGCAGCTTCCGGTCCCAGCGTTGGTATGGGCGCAGGACCTGTGATGACGTCGCGGTCACATGACCGTGACGTCATGGCAGGTCTTTCTAGCGCAGCCACGCAGGGTGTTGTGAATTCTGTTGTCGGGCTCCCTCCTGTGGTCATGAATGGTACTTTGGCTGGTTCTGTCCATGGACTTCCTCTGGTGGGTGTTTCTGAGTTTCCTTCCACAGGTGACGAGGTTAATTCGTTAGCTGCTGCTCTATTTAACTCCACTTAGATCTTTGCTCCATGCCACCTGTCAATGTTCCAGTATTGGTCTAGTTCTCTCCTGGATCGTTCTTGTGACCTGTCTTCCCAGCAGAAGCTAAGTTCCAGCTTGTATTTCTTTGGTTTGCTATTTTTCTGTCCAGCTTGCTATTTTTATTGTTGTCTTGCTTGCTGGAAGCTCTGGGACGCAGAGGGAGCGCCTCCGCACCGTGAGTCGGTGCGGAGGGTCTTTTTGCGCCCTCTGCGTGGTCTTTTTGTAGGTTTTTGTGCTGACCGCAAAGTAACCTTTCCTATCCTCGGTCTGTTCAGTAAGTCGGGCCTCACTTTGCTAAATCTATTTCATCTCTATGTTTGTATTTTCATCTTTACTCACAGTCATTATATGTGGGGGGCTGCCTTTTCCTTTGGGGCAGTGTTTTTCAACCAGTGTGCCGCGGCACACTAGTGTGCCGCGACACATGGTCGGGTGTGCCGCGGGGAATGGGAGTCAGCTGTTCTCTGTGCCGACTGTCAAGCTGACAGCCGGCACAGAGAAGCTGCAGCGCACCGGCTCCCGGAGATCAATTGTACTCGCAGACATCTACCAGCTGCGAGTACAATTGAGGCTCTGACCGCTGGGTCAGAGCGATGCCAGCAGCGTGATCAAGTCATGTGATCACGCTGCTGACGTCACTATCCGGCGCGCAGGAGACAGAAGAGACTTGGTGGTAAGCGCTCCTGTGCTGTGGAGCTGAAGACACCGAAGATTCAGCGTGGGGTGGGTTTATGGGGAGTATGTGGGGGGATTTATTAAGTGTGTGGGGGGATTTATTAAGTGTGGGGGGATTTATTCAGTGTGTGTGGGGGATTTATTCAGTGTGTGGGGGGGATTTATTCAGTGTGTGGGGGGGATTTATTCAGTGTGGGGGGGATTTATTCAGTGTGTGGGGGGGATTTATTCAGTGTGTGGGGGGATTTATTCAGTGTGTGGGGGGGATTTATTCAGTGTGTGGGGGGGATTTATTCAGTGTGTGGGGGGATTTATTCAGTGTGTGGGGGGATTTATTCAGTGTGTGGGGGGGATTTATTCAGTGTGTGGGGGGATTTATTCAGTGTGTGGGGGGGATTTATTCAGTGTGTGTGGGGGGATTTATTCAGTGTGTGGGGGGATTTATTCAGTGTGTGGGGGGATTTATTCAGTGTGGGGGGAATTTATTCAGTGTGTGGGGGGATTTATTCAGTGTGTGGGGGGATTTATTCAGTGTGTGTGGGGGGATTTATTCAGTGTGGGGGGGGATTTATTCAGTGTGTGGGGGGGATTTATTCAGTGTGTGGGGGGGATTTATTCAGTGTGTGGGGGGATTTATTCAGTGTGGGGGGGATTTATTCAGTGTGTGGGGGGATTTATTCAGTGTGTACGTGGGGGGGGGCTGAAATTTATTTAGCATGTGTGGGGCAGGGTGCATTTATTCTGTGGAAGGGGATGGATTTATTCTATCGGAAGGGCAGTGGATATATTCTGTGGGGGTGAGTGTGGAGATGGGGGTGGACACAGTAGCGAGGGGAAAAATGTGTGCTGACAGTACTGGGAGCAACGGTGATGGGATGTGTGAGGACAGTATGGGGAGTCGGGGGAATGTGTGAGGGGGGAATGTGTGAGGAGGAAATATGGAGAGAGCAAAGGGGTATGTTAGCAGGGGGGGGATGTACAGGAGGAGGCTATTAGAAATGTGTGCAGACAGTATGGGGGGATGAAAGTGTGAGTGGACACATAATAGATACTGAGTAGTGTGAGGGTAACAGCCAGGAGGAGACAGTATGCCAAGTAGGAGGAGTGTAATGAAGGGGCACAGTAGAGAGACTGGGCTCTCTATGAGGGACACAGTATGAGAAGGCAGTGTGAAGTATGGAAAAGAGAGAGAGGGTAGTGTGGATGGCATGTACCATAAGAGGGACAGTGAGGGTCATATTATGTGCTGGGAATAAAGTGAGGGGCAATTATTTACTCAGGGGCTCAGCCTAGGGCAGATATTGTTATTCCGGAGCATTATAATAACACTGCTATCTTTAAGGGTGTTGTGTCGGGATGTGCTGCAGAAGACAGGAGAAGATGGAAGTCTGCAGAAACGAGCTCTGCCGGTGGATGAGAAGAGTCATCATGGCATCTGGACAAGGTGAAGATGAAAAGAAAGAGGCGACTCCACAAACAACGTCATCTATCAGGTACCTGGATGTAAATGTGTTTTTTTTGTGATACTAATTCTCATTTTTATTTGTTAGGAACATTAAAGGGGATGTCCAAGGTTGTGATGAGTCTGCAGTCATACTATGTGACTGCAGACTTCTGAATTCTCACAGTGCACACTGCTATCCTAATTTTCTGATGTTGGTGATTTACATACATGCGGTCACGTGCTGACTAGACATGTGTGGCCTCATTCAATGAAAATGAGTTGACTGAGGCCGGACACGTCTAGGTAGAATGTGACCAGAAGTATCCAAATCACATACTTGTGCTGTCATGACCGTCCACTCTGGCCACCGGCAAAGGAGAATCCTGAAAGTGTGCAGTGCTTGCGCTGTGAGAATTCAGAAGCCTGCAGTCACATAGAATGACTGCAGACTTTCATCTCAAACCTGGACGCACCATTTTGTGCCATTTTGGTTGGTGGTGTGCCTCGGGATTTTTTAAGTATAAAAAGTGTGCCGCAGCTCAAAAAAGGTTGAAAAACACTGCTTTGGGGAATTTCTCTGAGGCAAGGTAAGCTTTATTTTTCTATCTTCAGGGCTAGCTAGTTCCTTAGGCTGTGCCGAGTTGCATAGGGAGCGTTAGGCGCAATCCACGGCTATTTCTAGTGTGTTTGATAGGATTAGGGATTGCGGTCAGCAGAGTTCCCACGTCCCAGAGCTCGTCCTTATTATCAGAAACTATCAGGTCATTCCGTGTGCTCTTAACCACTAGGTCCATTGTTCTCATGACCACTAGGTCATAACAGTACAGGTGGACCAAAGTACTAATGCATCTCAATAGAGGGATAAGAGAAGTTCTGAGACCATTTTTTTTTTGCAGTGTTTTTTATGTCTCTCTTTTCCCCTTTACCTCTGGGTGGTTCAGGACACTGGTGTAAACATGGACAGTCAAGGTCTGTCCTCTTGGATGGATAATCTCACTACAAGGGTACAAAACATTCAAGATTTTGTGGTTCAGAATCCGATGTCAGAGCCTAGGATTCCAATTCCTGATTTGTTTTTTGGTGATAGATCTAAGTTCTTGAATTTCAAAAATAATTGTAAATTGTTTCTTGCCTTGAAACCTTTCTCCTCAGGTGACCCTGTTCAACAAGTAAAGATCATTATTTCTTTGTTACGTGGTGACCCTCAAGACTGGGCATTTTCCCTTGCACCAGGAGATCCGGCATTGCGTGATGTTGATGCGTTTTTCCTGGCGCTTGGATTGCTTTATGACGAACCTAATTCAGTGGATCAGGCAGAGAAAATCTTGCTGGCTCTGTGTCAGGGTCAGGATGAAGCGGAGATATATTGTCAGAAGTTTAGAAAGTGGTCTGTGCTCACTCAGTGGAATGAATGTGCCCTGGCAGCAATCTTCAGAAAGGGTCTCTCTGAAGCCCTTAAGGATGTCATGGTGGGGTTTCCCATGCCTGCTGGTCTGAATGAGTCTATGTCCTTGGCCATTCAGATCGATCGACGCTTGCGTGAGCGTAAAGCTGTGCACCATTTGGCGGTACCATCTCAGCATGGGCCTGAGCCTATGCAATGTGATAGGACTTTGACCAGAGCTGAACGGCAAGAACACAGACGTCGGAATGGGCTATGTTTTTACTGTGGTCATTCCACTCATGCTATCTCCGATTGTCCTAAGCGCACTAGGCGGTTCGCTAGGTCTGCCACCATTGGTACGGTACAGTCTAAATTTCTAATGTCTGTTACTCTGATTTGCTCTTTGTCATCCTATTCTGTTATGGCATTTGTGGATTCAGGCGCTGCCCTGAATTTGATGGACTTGGAGTATGCTAGGCGCTGTGGTTTTTTCTTGGAGCCCTTGCAGCATCCTATTCCATTGAGAGGAATTGATGCTACGCCTTTGGCCAAAAATAAGCCTCAGTACTGGACCCAATTGACCATGTGCATGGCTCCTGCACATCAGGAGGATATCCGCTTTCTGGTGTTGCATAATCTGCATGATGTGGTCATTTTGGGGTTGCCATGGCTACAGGTTCATAATCCCGTATTGGACTGGAAATCTATGTCTGTGTCCAGCTGGGGTTGCCAGGGGGTACATGGTGATGTTCCATTTTTGTCTATTTTGTCTTCCACTCCTTCTGAAGTTCCAGAGTTTTTGTCGGATTATCGGGATGTATTTGATGAGCCCAAAGCCAGTGCCCTACCTCCTCATAGGGATTGCGATTGTGCAATTAATTTGATTCCTGGTAGTAAGTTTCCTAAGGGCCGATTGTTCAATTTATCTGTGCCAGAACACGCCGCTATGCGGAGTTATATAAAGGAATCCTTGGAGAAAGGCCATATTCGCCCGTCGTCATCACCGTTAGGAGCAGGGTTCTTTTTTGTGGCCAAGAAGGATGGTTCTTTAAGACCTTGTATTGATTACCGCCTTCTTAATAAAATTACAGTCAAATTTCAGTATCCTTTGCCGTTGCTGTCTGATTTGTTTGCTCGTATTAAAGGGGCTAGTTGGTTCACCAAGATATATCTTCGAGGGGCGTATAATCTTGTGCGTATTAAACAAGGCGATGAATGGAAAACAGCATTTAATACGCCCGAGGGCCATTTTGAGTATCTGGTTATGCCATTCGGGCTTTCCAATGCTCCATCAGTATTTCAGTCCTTTATGCATGACATCTTCCGAGAGTACCTGGATAAATTCCTGATTGTGTATTTGGATGATATTTTGTTTTTTTCGGATGATTGGGAGTCTTATGTGAAGCAGGTAAGAATGGTGTTCCAGGTCCTTCGTGCGAATTCCTTGTTTGTGAAGGGGTCAAAGTGTCTCTTTGGAGTTCAGAAGGTTTCATTTTTCGGGTTCATTTTTTCCCCTTCTACTATCGAGATGGACCCTGTTAAAGTCCAGGCCATTTACGATTGGACTCAGCCGACATCTGTGAAGAGCCTGCAAAAGTTCCTGGGCTTTGCTAATTTTTATCGGCGCTTCATCTCTAATTTTTCTACTGTTGCTAAACCGTTGACTGATTTGACCAAGAAGGGTGCTGATGTGGTCAATTGGTCTTCTGCAGCTGTGGAGGCTTTTCAGGAGTTGAAGCGTCGTTTTTCTTCTGCCCCTGTGTTGTGCCAGCCAGATGTTTCGCTTCCGTTTCAGGTTGAGGTTGATGCTTCTGAGATTGGAGCAGGGGCTGTTTTGTCGCAAAGAAGTTCTGATGGCTCGGTGATGAAGCCATGTGCTTTCTTTTCTAGAAAGTTTTCGCCTGCTGAGCGTAACTATGATGTTGGTAATCGTGAGTTGTTGGCCATGAAGTGGGCATTCGAGGAGTGGCGTCATTGGCTGGAAGGAGCCAAGCATCGCGTGGTGGTCTTGACAGATCACAAGAATTTGACTTATCTTGAGTCTGCCAAACGGTTGAATCCGAGACATGCTCGATGGTCGTTATTTTTCTCCCGTTTTGATTTTGTGGTTTCGTACCTTCCGGGCTCTAAGAATGTGAAGGCTGATGCCCTGTCAAGGAGTTTTGTGCCTGACTCTCCGGGTGTTCCTGAGCCGGCGGGTGTTCTCAAAGAGGGGGTAATTTTGTCTGCCATCTCCCCTGATTTGCGGCGGGTGCTGCAAAAATTTCAGGCTGATAGACCTGACCGTTGCCCAGCGGAGAAACTGTTTGTCCCGGATAGATGGACTAGTAGAGTTATCTCTGAGATTCATTGTTCAGTGTTGGCTGGGCATCCTGGAATTTTTGGTACCAGAGATTTGGTGGCTAGATCCTTCTGGTGGCCGTCTTTGTCACGGGATGTGTGTTCTTTTGTGCAGTCCTGTGGGACTTGTGCTCGGGCTAAGCCCTGCTGTTCTCATGCCAGTGGGTTGCTTTTGCCCTTGCCAGTCCCGAAGAGGCCCTGGACGCATATTTCTATGGATTTTATTTCGGATCTCCCCGTCTCTCAAAAGATGTCGGTCATTTGGGTGGTTTGTGATCGCTTTTCTAAGATGGTCCATTTGGTACCTTTGTCTAAATTGCCTTCCTCCTCTGATTTGGTGCCATTATTTTTCCAGCATGTGGTTCGTTTACATGGTATCCCGGAGAACATCGTTTCTGACAGAGGTTCCCAGTTTGTTTCGAGGTTTTGGCGATCCTTTTGTGCTAGGATGGGCATTGATTTGTCTTTTTCCTCGGCTTTCCATCCTCAGACAAATGGCCAAACCGAACGTACTAATCAAACTTTGGAAACATAACATATCTGAGATGCTTTGTTTCTGCTGATCAGGATGATTGGGTGTCCTTTTTGCCGTTGGCTGAGTTCGCCCTTAATAATCGGGCCAGCTCGGCTACTTTTGTTTCGCCATTTTTCTGCAATTCTGGTTTCCATCCTCGTTTCTCTTCAGGGCAGGTTGAGTCTTCGGACTGTCCTGGTGTGGATACTGTGGTGGATAGGTTGCAGCAGATTTGGACTCATGTTGTGGACACTTTGACATTGTCCCAGGAGAAGGCTCAACGTTTCGCTAACCGCCGGCGCTGTGTGGGTCCCCGACTTCGTGTTGGGGATTTGGTTTGGTTGTCGTCTCGTTATGTTCCTATGAAGGTTTCCTCCCCTGAGTTTAAGCCTCGTTTCATTGGTCCGTATAAGATTTCTGAGGTTATCAATCCTGTGTCATTTCGTTTGGCCCTTCCTGCTTCTTTTGCCATCCATAATGTGTTCCATAGGTCGTTATTGCGGAGATACGTGGCGCCTGTGGTTCCATCCGTTGATCCTCCTGCCCCGGTGTTGGTTGAGGGGGAGTTGGAGTATGTGGTGGAGAAGATTTTGGATTCTCGTGTTTCGAGACGGAAACTCCAGTACCTGGTCAAGTGGAAGGGTTATGGTCAGGAAGATAATTCCTGGGTTTTTGCCTCTGATGTTCATGCTGCCGATCTGGTTCGTGCCTTTCATTTGGCTCATCCTGGTCGGCCTGGGGGCTCTGGTGAGGGTTTGGTGACCCCTCCTCAAGGGGGGGTACTGTTGTGAATTCTGTTGTCGGGCTCCCTCCTGTGGTCATGAATGGTACTTCGGCTGGTTCTGTCCATGGACTTCCTCTGGTGGGTGTTTCTGAGTTTCCTTCCACAGGTGACGAGGTTAATTCGTTAGCCGCCAGGCCTCGACCAATCAGAGACGCGGGATTTCTATGTCGATGCTGTGCCCGTCGCTGATTGGTCGAGGCCTTGCGGCCTCGACCAATCAGAGAGGCGGGATTTCCAGGACAGACAGACAGACAGAAAGACAGACAGACAGAAAGACAGACAGATGGAAAAACCCTTTGGCAATTATATATATAGATATTTTATATTTCCTCATAACATTATTGGGATGCCCTTTCCCTTTAAATTTTTTGCTGCATGAATAATCATAGCATGTGCCGCAACCATCAACCAATAGAATCGCAGGATTTGAATTTAAAGAAAGGAAAAAAACATCAAAGATAAAAAACAACCATATCCCTCACCTGTCCGTTGTTCTGTTCCAAGCCGTAATCCATGTCTGGGGATTAATAGTGGGGAGAACCACTGATGAATGAGCTGCTGCGGGAGCAGCATCCGTGACTAGGGGTGACATCATCGAGGTTATCGTGGGTCACTGAGGCTGTGTTCTCTGAACTGTGGTGACTTCAGCACAGTAAGAAAAAGTCACTGAGTTCACTTCAGTGAGTTCAGTGGTTGTTTTTTTATTTTTGTTTTATTACAGAAAACGAGGGCTTCAATGGAATTGGTATTAGGTGAGTATTGCCACAGGGCAAGTGGGAAGAGCTGGGCAAACCACCAGAATTGGTGCATAAGGACCCACAATCCCTCTCACCTGATCCTTTAGTCAGTCCTATAAATTTAGTAGCATCTTAAGGGGGACACGCGTTTGGGGTCAGGCACGCGCATCCCTGCGGCAAAGCATCACGGCAGCTAAGCATACAGACGCCGCAGTTATTTCAACGGCAGTTAGTCACGGCAGGAGTCAGGACCCCACTCTATGTTCTGTTTCTTCTGGGTGCGACTTCTGAGTAAGCACTTCTTATTACTTGGATCTAGCTTTTCTATTAACCCATCTTACTTCTTCGCCATGTTTACCTATGCCCCTACAGTGTTTGCTCCACTAGTCCTCTCTCTCCTTCGCTATCACAAATCCCAGCACTCTCTAACCTAGTAATCATCTCCCCCTCCCTCTTACCTTTGCACCTGTCCTCTGCTGACCGCTCCTCAACCTCAAATCTGTCCTACAAACACATAAAACAAGTCGGCCACTCTCTTTCTCCCACCTGCTCTCTCTCTCTCTCTGCTTCTCCTCACTGCTGGAGACATATCTCCCATCCCTGGACCCCCACATCTCATACCTCCCATTACTACTCCCTCCTATCACTCCCTATCCAACATGAACTTCCGCAATCTTTCCAACATAAAACCCGTGCCCCTGACGCCCACCCCCCTGCTCCCTCTCTCTGGAGCACTCTGGAATGCCTGCTCAATCTGCAATAAGCCTCATGTGATTCACGACCTTTTTCTCTCCCGCAATCTTGCCTTCCTTGGCCTCACAGAAACATGGCTAACACCCTCTGACACAGCCTCCCCTGCTGCGCTGTGTTACGGAGGCCTCCACTTCACCCACACCCCTCGACCCGGCAACAAACATGGTGGAGTGTGTCTTCTCCTTTCTTCAAACTGCACCTTTAACCCAATCCCACCTCTTCCCTCCCTTATCCTCCCCTCTTTTGAAGTCCATTCTGTCCGCATCTACTCTCCCTCCAACCTCCAAGTGGCCGTCATATACCAACCTCCGGGCCCGGCCACTGCCTTTATTGACCAATTCTCCACCTGGCTTCTTCACTTTCTCTCTGCTGACATTCCCACCATCATCATGGGTGACTTCAACATCCCCATTGATACCCTTCAGTCAACAGCCTCCAAACTTCTGTCCCTTACCTCATCCTTTGGACTTACTCAGTGGTCCTCCGCAGCCACCCACACGGATGCGCATACACTAGACCTGGTATTCACCCGTCTCTGCTCTCTACCTAACTTCACCACCTCCCCTCTCCCTCTATCCGACCACCATCTGCTCACCTTCTCATCCCTGTCCTCCTCACCAGTCATCCATGTCCAGCAACATGCGCACCCACGCAGAAACCTTGCACACCTAGACACCCACACACTCTCTGACTCCATCCTACCACTGGCATCCATATCCTCACTCCACGACACAGACACTGCCACTGCTTTGTACAATGCCACTCTCGCATCAGCTATTGACACGGTTGCCCCTCTCGTCCATGGCAGAGTGCGATGTATCAATAGACAACCTTGGCACAATAACACCACCAAGAAGCTCCGGCAAGTGTCCAGGGTTGCGGAGCGGCGTTGGAAGAAAACACACTCGCAAGATGACTTCACTGTATTCAAACAAGCAACACTCGCTTTTAAATCTGCACTCACCTCTGCTAAACAGGCCTACTTCACAACTCTCGTATCTTCCCTATCCTACAACCCCAAACAGTTATTCAAAACCTTTAACTCATAGTAACATAGTTATTAAGGCCGAAAAAAAGACATTTGTCCATCCAGTTCAGCCTATATTCCATCATAATAAATCCCCAGATCTACGTCCTTCTACAGAACCTAATAATTGTATGATACAATATTGTTCTGCTCCAGGAAGACATCCAGGCCTCTCTTGAACCCCTCGACTGAGTTCGCCATCACCACCTCCTCAGGCAAGCAATTCCAGATTCTCACTGCCCTAACAGTAAAGAATCCTCTTCTATGTTGGTGGAAAAACCTTCTCTACTCCAGACGCAAAGAATGCCCCCTTGTGCCCGTCACCTTCCTTGGTATAAACAGATCCTCAGCGAGATATTTGTATTATCCCCTTATATACTTATACATGGTTATTAGATCGCCCCTCAGTCGTCTTTTTTCTAGACTAAATAATCCTAATTTCGCTAATCTATCTGGGTATTGTAGTTCTCCCATCCCCTTTATTAATTTTGTTGCCCTCCTTTGTACTCTCTCTAGTTCCATTATATCCTTCCTGAGCACCGGTGCCCAAAACTGGACACAGTACTCCATGTGCGGTCTAACTAGGGATTTGTACAGAGGCAGTATAATGCTCTCATCATGTGTATCCAGACCTCTTTTAATGCACCCCATGATCCTGTTTGCCTTGGCAGCTGCTGCCTGGCACTGGCTGCTCCAGGTAAGTTTATCATTAACTAGGATCCCCAAGTCCTTCTCCCTGTCAGATTTACCCAGTGGTTTCCCATTCAGTGTGTAATGGTGATATTGATTCCTTCTTCCCATGTGTATAACCTTAAATTTATCATTGTTAAACCTCATCTGCCACCTTTCAGCCCAAGTTTCCAACTTATCCAACTCCCTCCTCCGCCCCCCACTGCCCCCTCCAACCTCCCTCATCTCTGCTGAGGACTTTGCCACACACTTTAAAAATAAGATCGACCAGACAAGGCAAGTCTTTATTGTTCAACCACCACAACCCCTTTGTATACCAGACCAATGCCCAAACCCCATAACCTCCCTATCCAACATCACTGAAGGGGGGCTTAATTGTCTCCTCTCCAAATCGCACCTCACCACCTGTGCGCTCGACCCCATCCCATCCCACCTCCTCCCCAACCTCACCACCACACTTATCCCATCCCTAACTCACCTCTTCAACCTATCACTAACTTCTGGCACCTTCCCCTCTGCGTTCAAACATGCCACAATCACGCCTATCCTTAAAAATCCAACCCTCGATCCAACTGCTATGTCCAGCTATCGCCCAATATCGCTGCTCCCGTTCGCTTCCAAACTCCTGTAGCAGCACGTCCATGCTGAACTCTCCTCCCACCTCTCATCTAACTTGTTGTTCGACAATCTACAATCTGGTTTCCGCCCCCATCACTCAACTGAGACTGCCCTGACCAAAATCACTAACGACCTACTTACCGCCAAAGCTACTGGACAATACTCTGTACTCCTCCCTCTAGACCTGTCCTCTGCTTTCGACACAGTTGACCACTGCCTCCTACTACAGATCCTCTCCTCCTTTGGCATCAAAGACCTCGCCCTATCCTGGATCGCCTCGTACCTTTCCAACCACACATTCAGCGTCTCCCACTCCCATACTACCTCCTCATCCCACCCTCTCTCTGTTGGAGTCCCCCAAGGCTCTGTTCTAGGACCCCTACACTTCTCAATCTATACACTTGGCTTGGGACAACTCATAAAGTCCCATGGATTCCAGTACCACCTCTATGCTGATGACACTCAGATCTACCTCTCTGGCCCAGACGTCACCGCTCTGCTGTCCAGAATCCCAGAGTGCCTATCAGCCATATCCTCCTTCTCCTCTCGCTTCCTCAAACTCAATGTGGACAAATCTGAACTCATCATCTTTCCTCCATCCATACCTGACCTATCTATCGCAGTCAATGACATCATGCTTTCCCCCATACCCGAAGTCCGCTGCCTCGGAGTAACCTTCGACTCTGCCCTGTCCTTCAAACCACACATCCAAGCTCTTTCCACCTCCTGTCGCCTCCAGCTCAAAAATATCTCCAGGATCCGTCCTTTCCTCAACCCCCAATCTACTAAAATGCTTGTGCACGCCCTCATCATCTCCCGCCTTGACTACTGCAACATCCTTTTCTGTGGCCTCCCTGCTAACACCCTTGCACCTCTCCAGTCCATCCTTAACTCTGCTGCCCGACTAATCCATCTCTCTCCTCGCTACTCCTCCACTTCCCCCCTCTGCAAATCTCTTCACTGGCTCCCATTCCCTCAGCGTATCCAGTTCAAATTACTAATACTGACCTACAAAGCCATCCACAACCTGTCTCCTCCATATATCTCTGAACTAATCTCCCGATATCTTCCCTCACATGATCTCCGGTCCTTCCAAGACCTCCTTCTCTCCTCCACACTTATTTGCTCCTCATCCAATCGCCTCCAAGACTTCTCCCGAATATCCCCCATCCTCTGGAACTCTCTGCCCCAACATGTCCGACTATCAACCCCAGTCGGATCCTTCAGACGGAACCTGAAAACTCATCTCTTCAGGAAAGCCTACAGCCTGCACTGACACCGCTGCCGCCTCATCACTATCGAAGCTACCGCCTCACCAACACCGGAGCTCCTGCAACCCTCAACCTACTGTCTCCTTCCCCGTAATCCTGTAGAATGTAAGCCCGCAAGGGCAAGGTCCTCGCCCCTCTGAATCAGTCCGTCATTGTTAGTTTGTTTACTGTATGTGATATCTGTAACTTGTATGTAACCCCTTCTCATGTACAGCACCATGGAATCAATGGTGCTATATAAATAAATAATAATAATAATAATAAATAATCTAATAGATGTGCCTTTTCTGGATGGCTGTGGGCTGCTATTTTTGGGCTGGGGCAATATCCATGGCCCTTTCCCAGTCTGACAATACAAGCCCCCAGCTGTCTGCTTTAGCAAGGCTGGTTGTTAAAAATGGGGGGACCCCACGCCTTTTTAAATTATTTATTTAACTAATTTAAAAAAACAGTGTGGGGACCCATCTAGTCTTGTTAACCAGCCTTACTGAAGTTGACAGCTGAGGGTTGCAGGTACCAGAATTATCAGGACGTGTGAAACCGGCCTAACACAAACAGGGAAACTGTTGTCAAAAATTGAGAGAGATTAGAGTACTTCTATGGGCTAGTATTATTAAAGATGAGCTTGTTGGACCTTTTTGGGTTGAAAATGGATTCAAAATCACCTCCCAAACCTACTGCTAGTTTTTAGGAGACATTGTCTTCAAGGAAAATTCACATTGTCTAATATTTATGCGCACAGTGTAGTCTACATTGAAAACAGTATTTTCAATTCTCCTTTGTCATCATAGCACACAGAAAGAAGCAACAGCATAATGAAGGACATTATATAGCATTACTGAGCAGGGTAGCTGTAAATCCCACTCTGCGGTGAGATAAAACACTTAAGAGAAAGCAGAAGCACAGATCTGTGTGTCTCACTTCCTGTTTTCTTAATCTGACCCTCCTGATCTCCCGACTTCCTAAAGACAGCTGTAATCTGATACCGCAATAAGCTAGTAGTTCATCTTGTTTTGGCAAATTTTTGCTGTATTTCAGAGAAAATTATGAGTTCAGTGATAAAAAAAAATTGTATTTTTTTTGTTTTATTAAAGACATTATACAAACATTCTGATATTGATTTATGCATAGCTGGTTGAAACAACAATGCCCATTTAAACATACGCAATACGGCTGCAAAAACTAGCTTAGATCAATTAAGCTATACATCAGGGGTGTCAAACTGCATTCCTCAAAGGCTGCAAACAGGTCATGTTTTCAGGATTTCCTTGTACTGCACAGGTGATAATTTAATCACCTACACAAATAATGAGTTGGTGATTAAATTATCACCTGTGCAGTACAAGGAAATCCTGAAAACATGACCTGTTTGCAGCCCTCGAGGAATGCAGTTTGACACCGCTGTTATACATTATTATATTAACAAAAGCCATTATTATGTTATATTAACAAAAGCTATTATGGGTGTGCATAGATATTGGAAAATAATTAGCTGCAATGTATCATTTTGAAAACGGGCATATATCAGACTCAGAAAGAATTAGGCATTATTGAAATTATTTTCCTCTACATAAATTGATATAACTGCCAGGATAAACCAGGGAATAATAAGAAAGTCCCGCAGGATTAGTTATATTACCTTTGATTGGATATATATGTTAGAAGAAAAGTCCACAGACAATTCATCAGTCTATATAAACACGTCAGACAAAATTCTGGCCAAAAGGTAGATAGATTGACTGGCTGCCTAGAGCTGGAAGATCTTAAGGTCCGTTAAAATGTATGCATTTGTTTAGAGGTTTTATGTTACAAATGTTCTAACCCAGGTATGTGTGTTTTCACAGTAATATCCTGCCAAAAGGCTCATCATGCATGTCTACCACAACAAGGGATCCTGGAACTATGTTGGAGATAGAAATGTTTCTGCTGGTGAAGAACAAACTAACAAAAGTCGCACTGTGGATGATGTGAGAATCTTCCAAGCCGTTCTGATGTCTCTCATGATCAGTGTGACAAGCACAGGGAATGCATTGGTCATACTTGGGTTTATGATCAACAAAAAACTCAGAACTTCAAGTAACTATTTTCTCTTAAACTTAGCTGTCAGCGACTTTTTCACAGGTGAAAACATCATTATAGTAATTTTTCGTACGCAACTGCACAGAAAATATTAGAATGTGCATGTATTGTCCAGATAAGGGAAGAAGAGAAATATACCTGACTGAGGCTTAAACATCTACACGTGTAATATATTAGCGTCATTCACTTTTTCATCCCTATTTTTTCTGGATTTCACAAAAAAAAATGCTAAACTAATTTTCATTTATACAATGCAGACCCCGCAACTTTACTCCTCTGATACTGTATCCGCGTCCTTATGTTACGTTTTACAC